>NW_006792854.1:49056-53999 GCF_000442215.2 Lipotes vexillifer | reverse complement strand
TCTTTCCCTTTATCTTCCTATGGCTGTTGCTTACACCCTAAATTTCCTTGCAGAGAGGCTTTTTCAACCATCCAGTCTAAAGCTACTTTTTGAGTTATTGTTACCTTATTTTAATTACCTTATAATAATTATTTGGCAGCTTCCCAGAAAATGAATAATCTTTATTTGTTTTCTTATTCTTTTACTGTCTGTTTCTACCCCCACTAAATCTAAGTTCTATGCCTGTGTTTTTCACCACTGGGCTTTCAGTGCCTGTATGAGTACCTGACAACCTGCCCACCTGACAGGTAGTGGAGACTCAGTAGACTGAATGTATGAATGAATGAGTGAATAGTTTTAAGAGATTTATTTATACAATATCGTTTCAGTTGTTAAAACTGTTATGTTATACTATACTGTTCATGTCCCAAACATGAACTAGTCTTCTAATAGTTATAAAAAAACACTATTCTGTATAAGTATTTATAATGTATACAATACTACTATAGAAAAAAAATGCAATCTTATCATTGTTTATTAGTTATAAAAAATACTTTCCCCTGACCTATCAGCATATGTTAGGATAAAATATTTGTTGTGGTTACTGTATGCTAGAGCAATACGAGTCAAGCAGGCATGCCACAGAGGCAGTTGGAGCACACAGGTGACAGAGATGCATGACAGGTTAAAGGAGAATGGAATGAATAACCGTCAGCACAGGTACGCTGTTTTCTCAGGTAATAACTCAGGATCATGGATATCTTTCCTTGTGAAAACATTACTTTTAAATAAACTAAATAACAAGTCCTGAGCTGATATAACAGAAAGTAAAAGGCAAAGAAATGGAAGAATCTGAATAGCATTGTTTGTTTTTAAATTTGTAAACTAGCATCTAGTAAGTTTTTAACAACAAAGCATTTATTGAAGTTGTAAAATCTATTGCTCAATCTATGTTAACTTAAAACATTTTATATATACTGTATATATACTATGTTATAGTATGTTATATATGTCAGTATTGCATCAGGATTAGGGCAGACTTTACAAGCACAGACTTTGGCATCAGACAGACCTGTCTTCAGATCCCCAGCTCTGCTCTATGACCTTTGGCAGATTACTTAACCTTTATGAGCATTAGGTATGTCATTTCTAAAGCAGGGATAATAATACCTCATTCATACAGTTGCTGTGAGGACTCAGTGAGATTAAATAGAAATAACTCTCTTAGCACGATGCCTCACGTAGTGTGACCTCATAGATGGCTCTATTATTATCTGTCATCAGTGGAATATCAGCCATTGAGAAATGGCTAGAGCATCATCACAGAGTTAGAGAAATCTCATCAAGTGAAACATCCAGTATCCAGAAGTGTTAAGTCTCTAAATCATAAAACAGGAAGTTTTGCTGTATCTGTTCTCTATTTGGGATTCTCATTGTTCTTTCCCAACAGTTTTCTGATAACTTCATTCTAATCAGAATTTCAACCCTGATGTCCTGTTGGATAACAGATGTGTTTAGTTTGGCCCACAGTGGGGTTTTTTTGGTTTGTTTTTGTTGCTCTTTTTGTTGCCACACTTGAAAATTTGTGAGCCTTGAGTAATTTGTACTTCTAGCTACTTCTGAAAAATAGTAAGAGCTAGCCATAGTGAATCCACATTCCCACCTGATTGAAATCAGGCTACAGCTGAGTGTCACCTGCCCCTCTAGATCAGGCTTTCTCTAATTCCCAAGAGTATCTCCCTGGCTACTGTACTCAGCTATGTTACCTGCTTGCTGATGAGTCTTAGTCAGTTTTTTGATATTGGACCAGCATTTAGACTTGATATTCAAATCAACTCATTAGGATATGTTTACAGGTTTTTTTAAAATTGAGGTATAATTGACATATAACATTATGTTAGTTTCAGCATACAACATAATGATTTGATCTTTGTATACATTGTGAAATGATCACCCCATAAGTCTAGTTAACACCCATCACCTTACATAGTTACAAAAAATTTTTTTCTTGTGATGAGGACTTTTAAGATCTCTGTTAACAGCTTTCAAATATGCAGCACAGTAATGTTAACTATAATCACCATGTTGCACATTACATCCCCATGACTTATTTATCTTATGATTGGAATGTTGTACCTTTTAACCCCCTTTGCTCATTTCCCCCACTCCCCCATCCCTAACCCACCCCTCTGGCAACCCCACCAATCTTTTCTCTATATGAGCTTGGGATTTTTGTGTGGTTTTTGTTTTAGATTCCATGTATATGAGATCACATGGTATTTATCTTTTCCTTCTGACCTATTTCACTTCGCATAATACTCAGAAGCTTCATCCATCTTACTGCAAATGGCGAGATTTCATTTTTTATGGGTGAATAATTTTCCTTTGTGTGTGTGTGTATGTGTGTATATGTGTGCATGTGTGTATGTGTGTGTGCGTGTATGGGTGTGGAGAGAGAGAAAGAGAGAGAGAGAGGAAGCAGTTTATCCATTCATGGACAAGTACATTGTTTCCATATCTTGGATATTATAAATAAAATAATGCTGCAGTGCACGTAGGAGCCCATATGTCTTTTCAGTATATGTTAAAATTAGCGTTTTTGTTTCCTTCAGTAAATACCCAGAAGTGGGACTGCAGGATCATATGGCAGTTCTAGTTTTAATTTCTGTGAGAAACTCCATACTGTTCTCCATAGTGGCTGCACCAATTTACATTCCCACCAACAGTGCATAGGGGGTCCCTTTTCTCCACATCCTGGCCAACACTTGGTATTTCTTGCCTTTTGATAACAGCCATTCTGACAGGTGTGAGGTGGTGTCTCATTGTGGTTTTGATTTGCATTTCCTTGATAATTAGTGATGTTGAGTATATTTTCATTTGCCTATTGGCCATCTGTATGTCTTTGAAAAAATGTCTCTTCAGATCCCTTGCCCATATTTTAATTGAGTTTGTTTTTTTTGTGATCAAGTTGTGAGTTCTTTGTATATTTTGGATATTAACCCCTTATCAGACATATTGTTTGCAAATACTTTCTCTCATTCAGTTCATTGCTTTTTCATTCTGTTGATGCTTTCCTTTGCTGTGCAGAAGCCTTTTAGTTTGAGCAGTCTCACTTATTTATTTTTGCTTTTGTTGCCTTTGCTTTTTGTGTCAAATCCAAAAACTCATCACCAAGACCAATGTCAGGGAGTTTACTGCCTATTTTTTCTTCTAGGAGTTTTATGGTTTCAGGTCTTACATTCAACTCTTTAATCCATTTTGAGTTAAATTTTGTATATGGTGTAAGATAGTGGTCCAGTTCCATTCTTTTGCCTGTGGCTGTTCAGTTTTCCTAACACCATTTATTAAAGAGACTTTCCTTTCCCCGTTGTACAGTCAGGGATCCTTTGTCATAAGTCAATTGACCATATATGTGTGGACTTACTTCTGGCTCTCTCTTCTGTTCCATTGATCTGCATGTCTGTTTTTATGTCACTATCATACTGTTTTGATAACTATAGTTTTGTAATATATTTTGAAATCAGGGAGTGTAATGCCTCTAGCTTTTTTTGTCCTTTCTCAAAATTGCTTTTGCTATCCAGGGTCTTTTGTGCCTCCACACAAATTTTAGGATTGTTTTCTTCTATTTCTGTGAAAAAAAATGCCACTGGAATTTTGATAGGGAGTGCATTGAATCTGTAGATTGCTTTGGGTAATATAGGACATTTTAATGATATTAATTCTTCCAACTCATGAACACAGAATATCTTTCCATTTATTTGGTCATCTTCAATGTTTTTCATCAGTGTCTTATAATTTTCAGTGCATAGTTTTTTCACTTCCTTTATTAAATTCATTCCTACGTATTTTATTCTTGTTGATGAAATTATAAATGGGATTGTTTTCTTCATTTCTCTTTCTGATAGTTCATTATTAGTGTATAGAAATCAACAGATTTCTGTGTATTGATTTCATATCCTGCAACTTAATTGAATTAAGTTAGTTTTAGAAGTTTTTTTTGTGGAGTCTAAGTTTTTCTATACATAATATCATGTCATCTCCAAATAGTGGCAATTTTACTTCTTCTTTTCCAATTTGAATGCCTTTTATTTCCCTCTCTTGCCTAATTGCTGTGGCCAGGATTTCCAATACTATGTTGAATAAAAGCAGTGAGAATGGGCATCCTTGTCTTGCTCCTGACATTAGAGCAGAAGCTTTCAGTTTTTTAATGTAAATTGATGCAGGCACTTTGGGTGTTAGCTGTGGGCTTCTCATATCTGGCTTTTATTGTGTTGAGGGATATGTTTACAGTATTAACAAGGAGAAAAAAATTCTTTCTACTTAAGTTTTTGCTCAAAAAGGAGCTTAGTACAAATATCAAATCATTATGTTGTGCACCTGAACCTAATATAATGTTATATGTGAATTATGCTTCAGTTTAGAAAAAGGAACTTAGTGGCTATTTTGTATTTAAATACATTTACATTTTGAATAATGTTATTTGAACTAGCTTAGTTAAGAAAGTTTCCTTAAGACACAGCAGCCAGTCAAATGGAAGGTAATCATAAGGTGTAGAAAAGGCACTTTAGGAGGAATACGCTCTGTAGAAATACTTATGACACCTTATTGACCAATTCTACCCTCAGAATGAATGAAATGAAAGAATGTGTGTGTGTGTGTGTGTGTGTGTGTGTGTGTGTGTGTGTGTGTGTGTGTATAATAGTTTGGAGTACTGTGTCAGCATAAATGGTAATAAAGGGAACATTTTTGTTCCCTTTCAGGTTTGGTTGAGTGCACCTCCAGAGCTGCTCACCAAATCTTTTGATAGGTGTGCATATTTAGTATTATCTTTGGTTGCATCTTCCCCCCTTTGGTGATAAGGAAGGGTGGTTCCTATTTTAGCTCACAAAGATACATTTGGCAGTAGGCAATCAGGCGAGCCCCACTTGCTATTCCTCCCCCTTAGGGAATAATCAGTCTTCCTC
>NW_006792854.1:48695-49046 GCF_000442215.2 Lipotes vexillifer | reverse complement strand
TTTCCCTTTTTTTTTTTTTTTTTTTTTTTTTTTTTTTTTTTGTCGTACGTGGGCCTCTCACTGCTGTGGCCTCACCTGTCGCAGGGCACAGGCTCCGGACGTGCAGGCTCAGCAGCCGTGGCTCACAGGCCTAGCTGCTCCGCGGCATGTGGGATCCTCCCGGACCGGGGCACAAGCCTGTGTCCCCCGCATCAGCAGGCGGACTCTCAACCACTGCGCCACCAGGGAAGCCCCCTTTTTCATTTTGTTATATGCAATTTAAAAATTAATTTTATTTCCTAATTTATAGAGTCATACCTGGGATTTGGGAGGAGATAGTGATGCTACTAATCAATAACCGTGGGGAAAAAT
>NW_006792854.1:36239-48685 GCF_000442215.2 Lipotes vexillifer | reverse complement strand
AGGGAAAGAACTAGTTTGAGAGTTTGACCAGGTGATTTCTAAGATCCTTTTGAAGTGGAATCATAGAATGGTAGATCTGGAAGGGGGTCAAAAAAGGTAACCTAATGCAATCCTCTCATAGCACATATTTAGAAAATGAAGGCCAGGTAAATGAAATTATTTGTCTTGAAAGGGCAAGTTCATGATTGTCGAAACCCCTCCTCCCCTCAAATTCTTAGATCCTGAGACTGGATCTGTTCTCTCTTCTATTAAATATTTCTCTAAAAATTACTTGTAATATGATGTCACATATTAGATACTATGTGTGAAAGTGTCTTGCACATTGATGGCAGGAAATAAAAAGTTGATTCTGCTAGCTAATTCTCCATTAGGTCAAGTTCAGTCAGGATTAGCAGTACATTTTGTTATCCTTACATAAGAGGCCCCAGAAGGCAGAGTGGATTCTTCTACACCTAGCATAATGCCACTGTGGCCTATAGATGTACTCACAAGTGTTTGTTATGTGATGAATCATGCATATTAATTGTACTTCAGATTCCCTTTCAGTAAGGTGAGTGCTTTTATGTTACTGTCGTGGTATCTGTTATGGTTTGGCGTTGGCTCATCTCCGCAGTAGAGTCAGACACTTAATGGTTAGATGTTTCTACCATTGCTGGCTGGGTTTGTAAGTGCGCCACAACATGTGGTAAGTTAACACTCCAGGACATAGATTTTGACTCTGTTTTCATGGTGACTGGATCCAAAAAATAGATCTGACTGTAGATGTGGGAAAAAGCCAAACTCAGAATAAGTTATTTATATTGAGCATGCTTTTGTCACCCTGAATGAGAGCTACATGGGTACATGAAAACTTTCCACTGGGTACAGGAATCAGTTTCCAGAAACTCATCTTTTATATGTTATTCTCCCTAAAATGGATCTACCTATGAATACTCTTGTGGTCAGAGTTTCAGGCTGTTTATCCTTTTTTACTTCTGGTTGACAGTTGCCTTTTGCCACTTAAGAAAAAGAAAAAAAGAAGGCGGCGGCACAGTTCTCACCCATAACTTTATTTGGTGTGTTGCACGGGTGTAGCAACTTCCACGGGTAGAGGGGCAAACAAAGAGTTAATTCTAAATATTGGTTTTAGGGAAGCCCTCTTTAATGAGGGAGTAATGCAGTTTCTCGATATTATTTTAAGGTATAAGGAAGAAAGTAAAAGTTGAGGGCCATTGCTTTAAGATATTTTGAGTTTTTCTAACCAATTTGAAATTCATATGGTAACTAGATTTATTAATTTTTTAAAATAAATTTATGTTTATTTTTTATTTTTTAATTTTTGGCTGTGTTGGGTCATCGTTGCTGCACTTGGCCTCTCTCTAGTTGCAGCGAGCGGGGGCTACTCTTCGTTGTGGTGCAGGGGCTTCTCATTGTGGTGCATGGGCTTCTCTTGTTGCAGAGCACCGGCTCTAGGCGCTCGTGCTCATTAGTTGTGGCTTGCAGGCTCCAGAGCGCACGCTCAGTAGTTGAGGCTCACAGGCTTAGCTGCTTCGCGGCATGTGGGATCTTCCCGGACCAGGGCTCAAACTCGTGTCCCCTGCACTACCAGGCGGATTCTTAACCACTGCACCACCAAGGAAGCCCCTAGATTTATTAATTTTTAACCAATGTCTTTTTCAAACACAGTCTTTCTCTGATAACATTTTCCAGAGTGTTGCATATTTAGTTCTATACTCAGAAGTCTGCTTGATCTGAATATCTGCATGAAGCAGCATTGCACTTGAACAAGATAGCCATGGTGTTGATGGTGTCATAATTAATTCTTGGGTACAAATTTCACTGTGGTCACTGTCAGTCTCACGAAGGGAAACTGGAAGTTGTGTTATCCCCTATACTTTTCATAGTAATTCAAGGAGCACAGAGAAAGAAAAATCATTGCAGTTGAGAGATGATTGAACAAAAATACACGAACTTCATAGATTGCAAAATGTGCTTCTGGAGAGAAAGAGACTTATGGTTACCTGATGCATGATAATAGGGAAAGCTTCAGAGAACTGTGTGTGGGCTGTCAAAGATGGTGCTAAGCTTTGAATAAAATTGCATTTTATCATCTCGATGAGAAGCAATTAAAAGTTGAAGAACAAAGACTTAAAAGTAAACTTAGACCAAGATACCTTGATCTCTGTCATTTAAGCAAGTTAATTTGCTTTCTCATTCTTAAAAATGATGAACTTCAACTTTGAGGAATCATTCTGTCCTCTTTAGTCTCAGTGGAGGTATTTGATTATTGTCTAGCTCCTGGGTTAAGTTGCAGGAATTTCAGTTAGAAGAAGACAGGTAACCTCACAACCAGTGATTTTTAACCAAGGGTTTGTATCAGAGTTATGTGTGGATCATTTGGAAATATTCATGTTTAGGTTCCTAATCTGTGAATCTGATTCAGTAGATCTGGGATGGGACTCAGTGATCAATATTTTAAAAAGTTCATTGGCTCATTCTGGCACATACCCTCATACTTTCAGTTGAGAGCACTCTGGTAGACAACTGTGTTTTACCTGGGGACTGACTCTGGAAAAGTTTCTGGAAATCAACCTGTGGGTATGATCATTCTTTATTCAGATATCTATCTTCCATTTATACCTCATGTGTTAATTTTCTAGGGCTGCTGCAACAAATTACCAAAACTTGGTGTTCTAAAACAACAGGAATTTATTCTCTCACAACTTTGGGGGCCAGATGTCTGAAATCAAGGTGTGGAGAGTGCTGTGCTCCTCTAGAGGGTCTAGGGGAGGATCTCTTCCCTGGTTCTTCCAACCTCTGGTGGTTGCCAGCATTCCTTGGGTTGTGTCTGTATCACTTTAGTTTCTCTGTCCATCTTCGTGTTACCTTCTCTTCTGTCTTTGTTAAATCTCCCTCTGCTGCCTTCTTATAGAGACACCACTCAGCCCAGATGTTCTCTCCCATTCAAGATCATTAACTTAATTGTGTTTGCAAACTTTTTGTGGAATGCAGAAACATTTGCAGGTTCTGGGGTTTAGGACCTGGATGTCTTTTGGGGGTCCATTATTTAGCCTGAGACAGCTGGCTATCACCTCACTGCATATAATTTATATGGGCTGCTCTGACCCATTGAGATTGATTTGGTCCCTTTCCCCACTTGTCTCCAGCTACCAATTCATGGCCACAGGGAAATGGAAGCCTTCTGTGACAGTGTTTACCCACAAATCTTGCTTTCTTGGACCTAGATCAGATAACCCCTCACATAGCTAGAGATAAATTATTTTACTAAGTTGTCGAATACACCTCCAATTTCAGCCATTTGTATGGCAAATACCTTTGGTCATAAGTGGAGTGGGAGTATACGATCAGTGCAGCAAACCATCATCCTCACTGACGAAGGCATCCCAAGCATGTGTCCCAGCAATGGTGGCTCTTGTTTAAAGCTCATCTTTAAGAAGAGAATATCACAGTGACCAGCATTACGTGACTCAATTCCAGGAGAGGCACAAGCCTTCTTCCCTTTCACGTGAGCCTTGACCTAAGCCAGGCATTAACGATGCTGTCAAGTTTGGTTTTAGGAGAGAGAATGTAGTTAGCTATAGTTAGCTGATAGGAAAGAATTTAGTTAGTTGAAAGGATAGAAGGTACTTAGTTGAATGTAGTCACTTGATTTCTGAGAGAAATGTAATTTCTGAGTCAAACTTTATGAAAACTAGCTATAGCACCTTAAGAGAATTTTTTAAACACAGGGCTTCATTTTCCCCATCTACAAAAGGAAGAATTTATTTCATGACCTCTAAGGCCCCTTTCAGCTCTGAAATTCCATTTTGTTGTTTCTTGAGTTTTAATAGTTTGTCCCAAAAACACTATTACTAAAAAAAGGCTTGTTATTGTGCCATTAGTAGGCAGGTGCAAGATTGGTAGTAAAGATGATTTTAACCTGGAGCTTCCTTGATTGTGTGGTAGAAGTATATGTAAAAGTATTTTGAATGGAACAATTGATAGAAAAATTTTGGCATTCCTAGGATTCTGACTTGGGCATGTTTTATATCACCATAAACTACCCATCCTTGGGCTTTATGTGTAGTGTTTCTGTACTCCAGAAATTAAATGTTTTATATCAACGGGGTTTACTAAGATTGAGAGTACACTTTCACTATTAGGCCTTCATGTACTAGTTAGTTTCTTTTTATGGAGTTTGTGATGCTTTGTGACACATGAATCTGAACTTCACAGGAGTTCACATGGACCGAAGATAAACCCTTAGGTTCAACCACATTTAAGGGATAAGATGAGGAAGATATGAGTAAGGAGAAGGATTGTCAAAGGAGATAGGAGAAAATTCAGGAAACTATGTATTGTGTCACAGAAAATACGGAAGAATATATTCAGTGTTTGAGAGTATTCAGTGCGGCTGAAGGTGAAGAGATACAGAACACTAGAGTGGCCTTGAACGAGGAAAGCTGATGAATTTGTTGTGATAAGTTTTAATGGAGGAACAGGGATGGAAACTAAATTGAAGAGAATAGATCAAGCGGAGATAAGAATTGCTGAAACTTCTCTCAGGAGAGGTTCTGAGGAACAAAGTGTGGCAACTAAATTGCAGAGATGGGGTTTGGAGAGACCTGCACAGGTTTGAAAGCTGATAGAGAGGAGCAGGTAAAGGAAGAGCTGTTACCCCAGAAAGGGAAGGTCAGGACCTGTGTTAGAGGCTTAGCCTGGCAGGCATGGGACACTCCTTCCCTTCCTGTCAGAAAGGAGGAAAGAACAGATGCCAATGCAGATACATTTTAGGGAAAATGGCAAAAAAGTTAAAAGAGGCTCATGAATGAATGCTCTGCGGAAGTGTGAGATGTTAGTGTGTACTGTTGTTAATGCTCTCCATTAATGTTGAATTAGTCACCTACCAGGAGCTCAAGAGGACTGCACTTGCGGCCAGTCAGTGCCACCCCTCTGTAATAGATACCCCAACCCCCTTGACTGCAGGGAAGGGCCGAATCATAACTCCTCATCTCCCAGGCACATGGATTGACCAATGGGGAGGGCAGGTGACCTACATCATACCAGTTGGAATCTTTTCAAACTGGAGCTGGGAGAAAAGAACTGTGGGTTTCTCTTATTGAGAGATACAAAGATGTGTATGGGTGCTGTTGATATGAACATGTTTATTGTTTCTTGTGTAGCAAAGAAACAGGGAGTGGGGATGTTTGGGATGGAAAGAGAAGAGTTGAAAGTAGAGGGGGCAAAGTTTATGTTTTTTTTCCCAATTTTATTGAGAAATGGTTGACAAGGGGGTAGAATTTTAAATTCCTGTGTCCCTGTGGCCAGCTCCATCTGGATCTTTTTTATGGTTTGGCTACATAAACGTTAGGTCCCCCTTACCCTTAAGGTAGAGTTTAGATTTTTGAATTTGAAACTAAAGAAACCTTAACTAATATAATGTGAAGTCAGAATAGGATTGGTCAAGAGTTATAGTGTTTCTTTTCAGGTACAACAGAAAGGCCATGGGACAAAGAAGTGGAAAGTACCATCAAGACTGGTTGAGGTGATGGGCTGCCTGGGAAAGGATGTGAGGACTGTTGGCTGGAGATGAGGGGGAATCAAGGGACTTCAGTTCCTAACGAAGTGAAGTAGATACAAAGGGTAGGCAGTTGTGATCAGGGTATATGAGTGTTGGATGCATTTGCAAAGCAAATTTTCCTTTTTTAAGAGAAATAATGGACTATCATAAAGCACTAAAAAGATTCAGGAAAATCCCTTTGTAATTTTTTCATTGAAAAGGATAAGGCTAACACCCCCTGCTTAGATTTGTTGCGTTATCATTTACACAAAGAGGACTTGACCTACAATATAGCAAGTTTGTTGAATTTTACAAGACCCTTTATAATAGAGTTTGTTGTGTGATGTGCAGCTGACAGGGAAACAAGAATCTTCTCATTTGAAACTCAGTTCTTTCTTCAAGAAAATATTCTCACAGGCAAAAAATTTGAAAAAAAAATTGATCTAGGGCAGAATTGAATTTATTGGAAAATTTCTAGTTGCTTAGATATCATTTTCTACCTTTATGAACAGATAGTTTTTTTATCTTTACCATATCGTTAAATTACTCTGGTTAGTATTGAGTGTGATAGTGTATAAAGAACCTTTAATGGTCTGTATCTTCTGAAAAGCCCACTATTACTTGTGTGTTCAGGACGGCTCCTACAAGTAATAGAATTAATGTAAAGACGCTTATCAGCAAGAGTCTCCTGAGGCTGGAGCTAGACATGGACTCTGCACTTCTGTACATGCAGACTCAAGAGACATTAGCTATATAATAGGTTGTCCTAGTTCTTGAGTGAATTTGAGTTCTTCGAAAAGAACATCCAATTTATAGCATGGTCTTTGTGCCTTGATTTACCCCTTATTTTCTTTTGATGTTTTACCATTTCTGTATTTGAGGACACGTTTTACCATACCCTGATAATGATGAAATGTGTCCTAAATTTTATTAGCTCCCATAATTATACAGTAGGTAAACTGACTACTGTAGCCACACTGAAGAACTCCCACGGAGTCTGTCAAGACACTGGCTAAGGATACATGTATCACATCTTAAATAATATAAAATCTGTAACTAAGCATCTTTGTCCTGAATTGGGACGTGCTTTGCTAGAAAGGGAGTTCACTACCTGGGTGCAGTCTTTTTGATCACACACATGTAGACTTCCTCTCACACTTAGAAGATAGATCTACAAGGCAGTTCTGCCTGTGCTCTGCTGTGCTGCCTGGGAAACATTATGAACTTACCATTTCCTCATGTGGAAGATGAGGGGTTGGATGGCATCTGGTCCCCCTTTTCCCATCTCAGAGTGAATGAGATGAATCTCATAAGTCCAAATCCTTCTTTAAAGAAAAATGTTCCAACTGCATCATTTTATTAGACACATAGTCCTCTTTTCAACGCAATTTGCTGTTTTGGTTTTATATCTTAGAGATGCACTTGTGTTTTCTTTATAACATCTCACTCAAAAGTAAGAAACTAGAGGTGTGGGTAGCATTTTCTTGGATTAGCTGTAGTGGAACAATGTGATTACAAGGAGCTTACACATGACGCCAGAGCTGGGAGGTATGGTGGGGCAGTCTTCTGCTGCCTGGACGGAGCCTTGGAGGCTCTAAGGAAGCTTTCTGTCTGTTGCACCACTGCACCCGCCAGTGCGACACTCACCAACTGTAAAGGAGAGTCAGGAGGTGGGACCCATAAAAGCTGCTTAATCTATTCCTCTGTCCATGGACACCTAGCTTGCTTCCAGGACCTGGCTATTGTGAATAGTGCTGCAGTGAACACTGGGGTGCATGTGGCTTTTTTTTTATTTTTTTTTAACATCTCTATTGGAGTATAATTGCTTTACAATGGTGTGTTAGTTTCTGCTGTATAACACAGTAAATCAGCTGCACGTATACATATATCCCCATATCCCCTCCCTCTTGTGTCTCCCTCCCACCCTCCCTATCCCACCCCTCTAGTTGGTCACAGAGCACCGAGCTGATCTCCCTGTGCTATGCAGCTGCTTCCCACTAGCTATCTGTTTTCCATTTGGTAGTGTATATAAGTCCATGCCACTCTCTCACTTTGTCCCAGCTTACCCTTCCCCCTCCCCATGTCCTCAAGTCCATTTTCTACGTCTGCATCTTTATTCCTGTCCTGCCCCTAGGGTCTTCAGAACCATTTTTTCCCCTTTAGATTCCATATATATGTGTTAGCATACAGTATTTGTTTTTCTCTTTCTGACTTACTTGACTCTGTATGACAGACTCTAGGTCCACCCACCTCACTACAAATAACTCAATTTCGTTTCTTTTTATGGCTGAATAATATTCCATTGTATATATGTGCCACATCTTCTTTATCCATTCATCTGTTGGTGGACATTTAGGTTGCTTCCATGTTCTGGCTATTGTAAATAGTGCTGCAGTGAACATTTTGGTAAATGACTCTTTCTGAATTATGGTCTTCTCAGGGTATATGCCCAGTAGTGGGATTGCTGGGTCGTATGGTAGTTCTATTTTTAGTTTTTTAAGGAACCTCCATACTGTTCTCCATAGTGGCTGTATCTATTTACGTTCCCATCAACAGTGCAAGAGGGTTCCCTTTTCTCCACACCCTCTCCAGCATTTAATGTTTGTAGATTTTTTTGATGATGGCCATTCTGGTACAATGGAATATTACTCAGCCATAAAAGGAATGAAATTGGGTCATTTGTAGAGACATGGATGGACCTAGAGACTGTCATACAGAGTGAAGTCAGAAAGAGAAAAGCAAATATCGTATATTAACGCATATATGTGGAATTTAAAAGAGTGGTACAGATGAACCTATTTGCAAAGCAGAAATAGAGACCCAGATGTAGAAAACAAACATAATGGACCCCGAGGGCAGGAAAGGGAGGGTGGGATGAATTGGGAGATTGGGATTGACATATATACACTACTGTGTATAAAATAGGTAGCTAATGAGAATGTGCTGTACAGCACAGGGAACTCAGTGCTCTGTGGTGATCTAAATGGGAAGGAAATCCAACAAAGAGGGCATATACATGTACATATAGCTGATTCACTTGACTGTACAGCAGAAACTAACACACCATTGTAAAGCAACTTTATCCCAATTAAAAAACAACACAAAACAAAAAGCTGTTTAAGTCATTGGCATAGAAACTCTGAAATTATTCTGAGATAGTCTCCCATAATTGGACTTCAGTCTCCCTTCCATGTATCTTACTCATTAAGTTGTTATGAAAACAATTATATTTATTCCATTAATGAAAAGGTATGAATATTGAAATTTCCAAAGCAATGAAACTATAAGACCATATTTTGAATAAGAAAAATAGAGTACATGGTCTAATTTTAATCATGTCCTATATTTTACTGTGGTAAAATGTAGTACAGTGTTGTGTGTCTTACAAATGACATTTTTTATTTCATGAAAAGTCTCTCTCTTTCACAGAGCTCTAATTGCCCTGTGCTCCTTAGCCTCACCTGTGTTTTCTTCATTTCTGCAGTACC
Source organism: Lipotes vexillifer (assembly GCF_000442215.2). Lineage (NCBI taxonomy): Eukaryota > Metazoa > Chordata > Mammalia > Artiodactyla > Lipotidae > Lipotes > Lipotes vexillifer. Next base: position 39,658 of record NW_006792854.1, on the reverse strand, counting down.
AATAGGATGACCCACAAGGGCCCTGGGAGTTGCTTGCTGACTCACTCAAGCCTTTTGGCTTTGGTCATTTGCTGAACGCAAAATGTGAAACAGGATGAAAAGAATAATTCCATCTTGTTTTCTCTCTTTATAGGCTCTGTATAACTCAATCAAGAATGAGAAGCTTGAATGGGCAGTGTAAGTATGCTGCATGTCAGCCATTTAGTAAATGAACTACTTGCTCTTTTCTTACTGTCTTTCTTTGTGCCTTAGCAGTGACCCTGGAGAAGGGTTAATTGCACCAACTGTTCTCATTTTACACCAGTGTCTTACCTACTTTGTATAAGACACATAAACCCTGAGTATCCCATGTCTTTTTCTTGGTACCCAGCATGCTCCTATTCTTATTTTAAGCTGTTTGCTATGCCTGTATGCAATCAATTATCTTTTTATAAAAAATAGCATTCAAAAAGAAAATACGGTAAAATTACATAAATTCCAGAATCTAACACAGATGATTTGGGTACCATACACTGATTCTGATTATCTCCTTCTTATCATTATAGCAAGGTTTTCTAATCCTGTTTCCTGTGACACTAATTATACCAGGATATTGATAGATAAGTTTAAGAAATGATGGATTAAATGAAGCTAATTTTTTTTTTTAACTGAAGAACTTCCAGGAGCTTGTACAGTGCTGATGTTTATTGTCAATCTGTAAGAGAGAAATAGAATTTGCAATGTTTCCTGAACGTATTTTGACAGTAAAATGTAAGGTTTCAAGGTACATACTTTGGGGGAGATAGTATTACAGATAAATTATAACTAACTCTATGTAGACCAAGAAAACCACCCTTGTTAAATTTCTACTAATCAGTATAGCAGTTAAGAATTTAATTTTTTAGAAATTGTTAGAGCAGAATCTTTACTAAATTTTTAATCAAGTTATCAAGAAAATTAGGGCAAAATATGTTTTAAAATTAGAACTACATGTGAATTTTATTTTTGATTTTCACTGATATTAATCTTTCATAAATATTTTTCTGACATGTTACCTAACATAGCCATCTACAGTGAACTTAGGTTTGCAAATCATAACTTGGGGGAATAAATCTCATTCTTTCATAATGCACACTGTGGAAAAATGGTTTACCAGTTGACTAGACCTTACATATAACATGCTAGAATGAATTAAAAAATATCAATACCACTTAAATTGTTTGACTAATTGTAAGGGAATGTGGTACTATTTTAAATTGGGGATTCAAAGTTTGAGACTGTAATATTTGCAAGTATATGTGATGGCCTATGTTTCTGTGTATGTATATCACCAGACTCAAGTAAAGATAGTGTATCATTTCAAGGAAAACTCATTAAAATTAATATGAATTCATGGCCTGAGGTCCAAAGTGATTATTTTTGGACTTATTTCTCATGAATGAAAGTGAGTTTCCTAGAAAAATTTCATAAATGATATACTTAGACCCTTGCTGAAATATTAAAGGCGTATCTTGACCTATGCAGGATGTCTACTCTCGAAAAAATTAATAGAATGAAATAATTATAAATATATTCACATTGTGAGAGAGAATATTTTGATGATTCTTTTATAAATTTATTTTTAAAAGTAAATAAATATACTCCTGAGGATCTGTTTTCTAAATCTAGATTTTTGATATATTGAATTTGCTACATTAGGTTTTATTTACATTTATGTATAGTGGCAATTCGGTATAAGAAAGCTTTATCTTGGGCCCTCTCCATGGATGAGGGTGGATGTTTACCCAAGAACTGGATTCTTCTTTGGCCCTCTTGTCAGGTCAACAGGGCATTGTGTTCAAGAGCCCAGATTTCAAGAGTAAGACAGATTTGGGTTTGAATTCGAGCTCTGCTGTGTACCAGCTGGACCACTGGCCATGTGATCCTTGAGGCCTCAGTCTCCTCTTCAGGATGACACTGTGAAATATTCTAAAACAATAAGCATAAAGCAAGTTACCTCTCAAATGGTAACTAATATTGTAGCTTTAAAGCTCTGATTTCTATTTTATTTGTCATTTCGCTTTTCATTTCTCTCTTGTTCATACGCTTTCCTATCCACATTTATTCATCACCTACCAAGAATAAGGCAATACAGTAATTTATCATATAATTAACTTTCTTCTTGTATAAAATGAAGCGATTGGAAGAAATGATCACTGCTGTCCTTTTCAGTTTTAATATTCCGTGAATTTTGAAACGTTACGACGTATCAGTATTTCTCAAGCTGGCTCCTTGTCTAGATACACTGCTGTATCTAGAGGATATAAAACAAAAAGGGTTTATGGGTCACTGTGATGGACTCTTTGAATTTCTTCAGTAGATAAAGGGCCAATATCCTAACCTTTTTGATCCCTGAGTACTGTTTTGGTCATGAAGTACCTTTCAACAGCTAATAAAACTAGTGTTCCCTAGAACAGTGGTCCCCAACCTTTTTGGCACCAGGGACCGGTTTTGTGGAAGAAAATTTTTCCATGGATGGGGGCAGAGTGGGGCGGGGAGGGATGGCTCAGGTGGCAATGCGAGCGGTGGGGAGCCGTGGGGAGTAATGGGGAGAGGCCGATGAAGCTTCCCTCACTCTCCCGCCACTCACCTCCTGCTTTGTGGCCCAGTTCCTAATAGGCTGCGGACTGGTATCTCCAGGGGTTGGGGACCCCTGCCCTAGAACACACTTTAGAAAATCCTGCTGTCCATATATCAACTTATGTGATCTTCAGATCAAGAGCTAAGCTTTTGCATTTATAAGTAAGTATACATGCATGTGTGTAACTATATAATACTGTTCTCCCCCAGTTTTCCTTGTATCTCTGCAGTCACACCTTCTCTGACTCATTTTCCTCCTATTAGCCATTAATGTTAGTATTTCCTGAAGATTAGCACTTAGAATTGTCTTTTCACTAAAGTCCCATTCTCATCAGTCTCATTCAGTCTTAAGAATTCATCTGCCGTATCTAAAAATTCTTACCTTATATGCAGCTCTGCCCTCTTTCCCAGATTTCAGTTCAACATTTGCATTTTTCTGCAGGACATTTACTCTGCACTCAGCACTCATCATCTGTCTCTAGGCTTCGTCACATGTTCTCCACTTCTGTTAATGGCACCAGTATTTCCTAGATTCTGGGCTCCCATCATCCTTTAACCTCTCTGGCCCCTTGTTCGCTCCTGCGGAACTGGCCCCACCAGCAGCCCCACACCATTCCTGCTGCAGCACTCCGAGTTCAGACATCCCTGCTTCTGCCTCCTGACTGTCTCCGCCTCCAGCCTCTTTCCTCACTTTAACCTGTTTTGAAGCCCTCCTCTGCTCTAAAATGTCATTAAGCTCTGCACATTGTGCCAGTAATCTGTTTTATTCCCCATACTTGTCTTCACACACCCTGAAGACAGAGCTGCCACTAGATGCCATT
>NW_006792854.1:0-36229 GCF_000442215.2 Lipotes vexillifer | reverse complement strand
CCCCATGGCTTCTGGCTTTTTGGACAGTGCTCATAGAGTAACCTCTGCTTAGAATCTACATCCCTGCCATTCTTTACAGCCCAGCTCATAACATGCTCCATGAATTCTTTCCTGATCTTACCAACCAGAAATAATCTCAGCCCTTAAACATCCACTTTACTTTATCTGATGACACAGTGATTTCTATTCTCAGTTATAGTTATTGATAGGAATGTTCCATTAAGACTGTAAGCTTAAGGAAATTATACATGTCTGGATTTGTCCCTTTATAGCCTCCTTTGAGGAGCGTAGTGCTTATATGTAATGAAGTCTATATAAAAGTCTATAGAAAGAATAATAGCAACAGTGCAAGGAACTGCATTTCCTGAGAGATTTTCTACAGTTGTGTAAGTTTAGATAATAGTTATAGGAAAGGGGTTGCTACTTCAAAGTGTGTAGGATTTCGTAGTATATACTTGCATGGGGGAGATCTTGATATTGATTTATTTTATTTTTACTGAAGTATACTTGATGTACAATGTTATATACATTACAGGTGTGCAGTATAGTGAGTCACAGTTTTTAAAGGGTATACTCCATTTATAGTTATTATAAAATATTGACTATATTCCCCATGTTGTACAATATACCCTTGTAGCTTATTTTATACCTAATAGTTTGTACCTCTTAATCCCCTCCCCCTATATTGCCCCTCCCCACTTCCCTCTCCCCACTGGTAACCACTGGTTTGTTCTCTAAATCTATGAGTCTGCTTCTTTCTTGCTGTATTCACTAGTTTGTTATATTTTTTAGATTCCACATATAATTGATACCATACAGTATTTTTCTTTCTCTAACTTATTTCACTTAGCATAATATAATGCCCTCCGAGTCCATCCATGTTTCTGCAAATGGCAAAATTTCATTCGTTTTTATGGCTGAGTAGTATTCCATCGTATATATACACCATATCTGTTTTTATCCATTCATCTGTTGATGGACACTTAGGTTGCTTCCATATCTTGGCAATTGTAAATAATGCTGCTATGAACATTGGGATGCATGTATCTTTTCGAATTAGTGTATTTGTTTCTTTCAGATACTTACCCAGCAGTGGAATTGCTGGATCATATGGGAGTTCTATTTTTCATTTTGTGAGAAACCTCCATGCTATTTTCCACAGTGACTGCACCAATTTACATTCCCATACACAGTGTATGAGGGTTCCCTTTTCTCCACATCCTCACCAACATTGGTTATTTGTGTTCTTTTTAATGATAGCCGTTCTGATAGGTGTGAGGTGATATCTCATCATGGTTTTGATTTGCATTTCCCTTACGATTAGTGATGCTGGGCATCTTTCCATGTGTCTGTTGGCCATCTGCATGTCCTCTTTGTAAAAATGTCCTTCAGGTCTTCAGCCCATTTTTTAATCCAGTTGTGTGTGTTTTTGATGTTGAGTTGCATGACCTGTCTGTATGTGTTGGGTATTAACCCCTTATTGGTTATATCATTTGCAAATATTTTCTCCCTTTCAGTAGATTGTCTTTTCGTTTTCTCAGTGGTTTCCTTTGCTATGCAAAAGCTTTTAAAGTTAAAGGGCCCATTTGTTTATGATGTTTTTCTTTCCTTTACTTTAGGAGACAGATCCAAAAAAATATTGCCACAATTCATGTCAAAGAGTGTTCTGCCTATGTTTTCTTTAAGGAGTTTTATAGTATCCAGTCTTACATTGAGGTCTTCAACCCATGTTGAGTTTATTTTTGTATGTGGTGTTAGAGAATGTTCTAACTTCATTCTTTTACAGGTGGCTGTCCAGTTTTCCCAGCACCACGTATTGAAGGGACTATCTTTTCTCCATTGTATATAGTCTTGCCTCCTTTGTTATAGATTAATTGACCATAAATGTGTGGTTTTATTTCTGGGCTCTCTATCCTGTTCCATTGATATGTGCATTTGTTTTTGTGCCAGTACCATACTGTTTCGATTACTGTAGCTTTGTAGTATAGTCTGAAGACAGGCAGTGTGATTTCCCCAATTCTCTTCTTCTTTCTCAAGATTGTTTTGACTATTTGGGGTCTTTTGTGTTTCCATATAAATTTTGAAATCTTTTCTAGTTCTGTGAAAAAAATGCCATTAGTATTTTGACAGGGATTGCATTGAATCTGTATGGTCATTTTAACAATATTAATTCTTCCAATCCAAGAACATGGTATATCTTTCCATCTGTTTCAGTCATCTTCAGTTCCTTTCATCTGTGTCATATGGTTTTCCAAATACAGGTCTTTTACCTCATAGGTTCCTTATTCTTTTTTTCCTTTCTTTTTTCTTATTAGTCATCCATTTTATACACATCAGTGTATACATGTCAATCCCAATCGCCCAATTCATCACACCAACAGCCCCCCTGGCTGCGTCTTTCCCCACTTGGTGTCCATACGTTTGTTCCCTACATCTGTGTCTCAATTTGTGCTCTGCAAATTGATTCATCTGTATCATTTTTCTAGGTTCCATATATATGCGTTAATATACGATATTTGTTTTTCTCTTTCTGACTTACTTGACTCTGTATGACAGTCTCTAGATCCAACCATGTCTCTACAAATGACCCAGATTCGTTCCCTTTTATGGCTGAGTAATATTTCACTGTATATATATACCACATCTTCTTTATCCATTCGTCTGTCGATGGGCATTTAGGTTGCTTCCATGACCTGGCTATTGTAAATAGTGCTGCAATGAACATTGGGGTGCATGTGTCGTTTTGAATTATGGTTTTCTCTGGGTATATGCCCAGTAGTGGGATTGCTGGGTCATATGGTAATTCTATTTTTAGTTTTTTAAGGAACTTCCATACTGTTCTCCATACTGGCTGTAACCATTTACATTCCCACTAACAGTGCAAGAGGGTTCCCTTTTCTCCACGCCCTCTCCAGGATTTGTTGTTTGTAGATTTTCTGATGATTCCCATTCTAACTGGTGTGAGGTGATACCTGATTGTAGTTTTGATTTGCATTTCTCTAATAATTAGTGATGTTGAGTAGCTTTTCATGTGCTTCTTGGCCATCTGTATGTCTTCTTTGGAGAATTGTCTATTTAGGTCTTCTGCCCATTTGTGGATTGAGTTGTTTGTTTTTTTAATATTGAGCTGCATGAGCTGTTTGTATATTTTGGAGATTAATCCTTTGCCTGTTGATTTGTTTGCAAATATTTTCTCGCATTCTGAGGGTCATCTTTCCGTCTTGTTTATGGTTTCCTTTGCTGTGCAAAACCTTTGAAGTTTCATTAGGTACCATTTATTTTTGGTTTTATTTCCATTACTCTAGGAGGTGGGTTAAAAAAGATCTTGCTGTGATATATGTCAAAGAGTGTTCTTCCTATGTTTTCCTCTAGGTGTTTTATAGTGTCGGCTCCTACATTTAGGTCTCTAATCCATTTTGAGTTTATTTTTGTGTATGGTGTTAGGAAGTGTTCTAATTTCATTCTTTTACATGTAGCTGTCCAGTTTTCCCAGCACCACTTATTGAAGAGACTGTCTTTTCTCCATTTTATATCCTTGCCTCCTTTGTCATAGATTAGTTGACCATAGGTGCGTAGGTTTATCTCTGGGCTCTTTCTGTCTTGCTCGATTGATCTATGTTTCTGTTTTTCTGCCAGTACCATATTGTCTTGATTACTGTAGCTTTATAGTATAGCCTGAAGTCAGGGAGTCTGATTCCTCCAGCTCTGTTTTTTTCCCTCAAGACTGCTTTGGCTATTTGGGATCTTTTGTGTCTCCATACAAATTTTAAGATTTTTTGTTCTAGTTCTGTAAAAAATGACATTGGTAATTTGATAGGGATTGCATTGAATCTGTAGATCGCTTTGGGTAGTAGAGTCATTTTCAAAATATTGATTTTTCCAATCCAAAAACATCGTGTATCTCTCCATCTGTTGGTGTCATCTAAATTTCTTTCAGCAGTGTCTTACAGTTTTCTGCATACAGCTCTTTTGTGTCCCTGGGTAGGTTTATTCCTAGGTATTTTATTCTTTTTCTTGCAATGGTAAATGGGAATGTTCCCTTCATTTCACTTTCAGATTTTTCATCATTAGTGTATAGGAATGCAAGAGATTTCTGTGCATTAATTTTGTATTCTGCAACTTTACCAAATTCATTGATTAGCTCTAGTAGTTTTCTGGTAGCATCTTTAGGATTCTCTATGTATAGTATCCTGTCATCTGCAAACAGTGGCAGTTTCACTTCTTTTCCAATTTGTATACCTTTTATTTCTTTTTCTTCACTGATTGCTATGGCTAGGACTTCCCAAACTATGTTGAATAATAGTGGCTAGAGTGGACATCCTTTTCTTGTTCCTGATCTTAGAGGAAATGCTTTCAGTTTTTCACCATTGAGAATGATGTTTGCTGTGGGTTTGTTGTATATGGCCTTTATTATGTTCAGGTAGGTCCCCTCTATGCCCACTTTTTGGAGAGTTTTTGTCATAAATGGGTGTTGAATTTTGTCAGAAGCTTTTTCTGCATCTATTGAGATGATCATATAGTTTTTATTCTTCAGTTTGTTAATATAGTGCATCACATTGATTGATTTGCATATATTGAAGAATCCTTGCATCCCTGAGACAAAGCCCACTTGGTCATGGTGTATGATCCTTTTATTGTGTTGTTGGATTCTGTTTGCTAGTATTTTGTTGAGGATTTTTGCATCTATATTCATCAGTTATATTGGTCTGTAATTTTCTTTTCTTGTAGTATCTTTGTCTGGTTTTGGTATCAGGGTGATAGTGGCCTCATAGAATAAGTTTGGGAGTGTTCTTTCCTCCACAGTTTTTTGGAAGAGTTTGAGAAGGATGGGTGTTAGCTCTTCTCTAATTGTTTGATAGAATTCACCTCTGAAGCCATCTGGTCCTGGATTTTTGTTTGTTGGAAGATTTTTAATCACAGTTTCAATTTCATTACTTGTGATTCGTCTGTTCATATTATCTATTCCTGGTTCAGTCTTGGGAGGTTATACCTTTCTAAGAATTTGTCCATTTCTTCCAGGTTGTCCACTTTATTGGCATACAGTTGCTTGTAGTAATCTCTCAGGGTGCTTTGTATTTCTGTGGTGTCTGTTGTACTTTCTCCTTTTTCATTTCAAATTTTATTGATTTGAGTCCTCTCCCTCTTTTTCTTGATGAGTCCCGCTAATGGTTGATCAATTTTTTTTATCTTCTCAAAGAACCAACTTTTAGTTTTATTGATCTTTGCTATTGTTTTCTTTGTTTCTATTTCATTTATTTCTGCTCTGATCTTTATGATTTCTTTCCTTCTGCTAACTTTGGGTTTTGTTTGTTCTTCTTTCTCTAGTTCCTTTAGGTGTAAGGTTAGATTGCTTATTTGAGATTTTTCTTGTTTCTTGAGGTAGGCTTGTACAGCTGTAAACTTCCCTCTTAGAACTGCTTTTGCTGCATCCCATAGGTTTTGGATCATCGTGTTTTCATTGTCATTTGTCTCTAGGTAATTTTGATTTCCTCTTTGATTTCCTCAGAGATCTCTTGGTTATTTAGTACCCTGATGTTTAGCCTCCATGTGTTTGTGTTTTTTACATTTTTTTCCCCTGTAATTCATTTCTAATCTCATAGAGCTGTGGTCAGAAAAGACACTTGATATGATTTCAGTTTTCTTAAATATACTGAGGCTTGATTTGTGTCCCAAGATGTGATACATCCTGGAGAATGTTCCTTGCGCACTTGAGAAGAAAGTGTAATCTGCTGTTTTTGGATGCAATATCCTATAAATATCAATTAAATCTATCTGGTCTATTGTGTCACTTAAAGGTTCTGTTTCCTTATTTATTTTCACTTTGGGTGATCTGTCCATTGATTTAAGGAGGTGTTAAAGTCCCCCACTATTATTGTGTTACTGGCGATTGCCTCTTTTATAGCTGTTAGCAGTTGCCTTATTTATTGAGGTGTTCCGATGTTGGGTGCATATATATTTATAATTGTTATAACTTCTTCTTGGATTGATCCTGTGATCATTATGTAGTGTCCTTCCTTGTCTCTTGTAACATTCTTTATTTTATTTTATTTTTTTATTTATCTTATTTTTTTTGCGGTACGCAGGCCTCTCACCGCTGTGGCCTCTCCCACTGCAGAGCACAGGCTCCGGATGTGCAGGCTCAGCAGCCATGGCTCACGGGCCCAGCCGCTCCGTGGCATGTGGCATCCTCCCAGACCGGGGCACAAACCCGTGCCCCCTGCATCGGCAGGTGGACTGTCAACCACTGCACCACCAGGGAAGCCCATGTAACATTCTTTATTTTAAAGTGTATTTTATCTGACATGAGTATTGCTACTCCAGCTTTCTTTTGATTTCCATTTGCATGGAATATCTTTTTCCATCCCCTCACTTTCAGTCTCTATCTGTCCCTAGTTCTGAAGTGGGTCTCTTGTAGGCAGCATATATATGGGTCTTATTTTTGTATCCATTCAGCAAGCTTGTGTCTTATGGTTGGAGCACTTAATCTATTCACATTTAAGGTAGTTATCAATATGTATGTTCCTATTACCATTTTCTTAATTGCTTTGCGTTTGTTTTTGTAGGTCCTTTTCTTCTCTTGTATTTCCCATTTAGAGAAGTTCCTTTAGCATTTGTTGTAGAGCTGGTTTGGTGGTGCTGAATTCTCTTAGCTTTTGCTTGTCTGTAAATCTTTTGATTTCTCCATCGAATTGAATGTGATCCTTGCCGGGTAGAGTAATCTTGGTTGTAGGTTCTTCCCTTTCATCACTTTAAGTATATCATGCCACTCCCTTCTGGCTTGTAGAGTTTCTGCTGAGAATTCAGCTGTTAACCTTATGGGAGTTCCCTTGTATGTTATTTGTCATTTTTCCCTTGCTGCTTTTAATAATTTTTCTTTGTCTTTAATTTTTGCCAATTTAATTACTATGTGTCTTGGCATGTTTCTCCTTGGGTTTATCCTATATGGGCCTCTCTGTGCTTCCTGGGCTTGGGTGGCTATTTCCTTTCCCATGTTAAGGAAGTTTTCGACTATAATCTCTTTAAATATTTTCTCTGGTCCTTTCTCTCTCTCTTCTCCTTCTGGGACCTCTATAATGCCTATGTTGTTGCATTTAATGTTGTCCCAGAGGTCTCTTAGGCTGTCTTCATTTCTTTTCATCCTTTTAGCTTTATTTTGATTTGCAGCAGTGAATTCCACCATTCTGTCTTCCAGGTCACTTATCCGTTCTTCTGCCTCAATTATTCTGCTATTGATTCCTTCTAGTGTAGTTTTTATTTCAGTTATTGTATTGTTCCTCTCTGTTTGTTTGTTCTTTAATTCTTCTAGGTCTTTGTTAAACATTTCTTGAATCTTCTCAATCTTTGCCTCCATTCTTTTTGATCCGAGGTCCTGGATCATCTTCACTATCATTATTCTGAATTCTTTTTCTGGAAGGTTGCCTATCTCCACTTCATTTAATTGTTTTTCTGGGGTTTTATCTTATTCCTTCTTCTGGTACATAGCCCTCTGCCTTTTCATCTTGTCTCTCTTTCTGTGAATGTGGTTTTTGTTCCACAGGCTGCAGGATTGTAGTTCTTCTTGCTTCTGCTGTCTGCCCTCAGGCGGATGAGGCTATCTAAGAGGCTTATGCAAGTTTCCTGATGGGAAGGACTGGTGGTGGGTAGAGCTGACTGTTGCTCTGGTAGGCGGAGCTCTATAAAACTTTAATCCGCTTGGCTGCTAATGGGTGCGGCTGGGTTCCCTCCCTGTTGGTTGTTTGGCCTGAGGCAACCCAACACTGGAGCATATCTGGGGTCTTTGATGGGGCTAATGGCAGACTCTGGGAGGGCTCATGCCAAGGAGTACTTCTCAGAACTTCTGCTGCCAGTGTCCTTGTGTCCACAGTGAGCCACAGCCACCCCCTGCCTCTGCAGGAGACCCTCCAACACTAGCAGGTAGGTCTGGTTCAGTCTCTCCTGGGGTCACTGCTCCTTCTCCTGGGTCCTGATGCACATACAACTTTGTGTTGCCCTCTAAAAGTGGAGTCTCTTTTCCCCCAGTTCTGTCAAAGTCCTGCAATCAAATCCCAGTAGGCTTCAAAGTCTGATTCTCGAGGAATTCCTCCTCCCGTTGCCAGATCCCCATGTTGGGAAGCCTGACGTTGGGCTCAGAACCTTCACTCCAGTTGGTGAACTTCTGTGGTATAAGTGTTCTCCAGTCTGTGAGTCACCCACCCAGCAGTTATGGGACTTGACTTTTCTGTGATTGTGCCCCTCGTACCGTCTCACTGTGGCTTCTCCTTTGTCCTTGAACATGGGGTATCTTTTTTGGTGAACGCCAGTGTCCTCCTGTCAATGATTGTCCAGCAGCTAGTTGTGATCCTGGTGCTCTCACAAGAGGGAGTCCTCCTTATTCTTTTTGATGTGATGGTAAATGGGATATGACGTTGATTTTAGAGCCTTAGAAGAAATCAAATCATAGAATTATGGGATGCTTCAGCTAGAGGGAACTTAGAGTTCATTGGCTATCTAAATGGGTTCCATGGAGCCTTAGCGTTCAGGGAGATGTCTGGGGGTCTCCCTAGGTGATGTGAATGAGGGAAAGGGGGAAGATGACAGGGACACAATTCTACCTCACACAAGTGTCACAACTGTTTCAAATGACCAAAGCAGCCCCGTTTTTATCCTTTTAAAACAAGTATTTGGCGCTCTACTTATTATTGCTTTTCCTAAGTAATCTGTACTGAAGAAAAATTTTTTGAAAAGTACTACTCCAGTCCAGTGTTCTCCTTTCATGTATTAGGCAAATGAAGTCAAGAAGCACTTATTAACAGATGCAGTCACACAGTCAGTGTAGGAGCAAAGCGAGGATTAGTTTTCCCAGCCACCTCGCTCCCCTTGGCATCGCCATGCTGCTTCACTTTTCTGTAGCCACATAACTTTTATCAAAGTCTTTGCTGGGCAGGTGTCACATCTGAATGTGTATTAAGAGAGATTTATATTAAAGTTTTAGTCTCGTGAAATGCTGCTAGTATTACTAATCATTCATCTATTCCACAAACAACCTTTGAAGCAGCTGCTTCTGTGCCTGACCCAGTGCTGAGCTCTAGATACAAATATGAAAAAGAGAGAGGTTCTCTGCCTAAGAAGAACACAACATGCGGGCGGTTGGAGGGGACAGACTGTACAAAGACTAAAACGTAAAAGCTGTAGTGAGAAGTGCAAGTAGCCAGACTGCCTGTGGAAGGTCTCGGCTCCCTTGTGCAGGAGAATCACCATTTCTTCCCCACTTCCTTTGCTCAGTTATTGTTTATTCATAAAGCTTCTTTGTACTAGGCGGTATGCTGGAAATTTGCAGAGAAGAAAAGGCATTAAGACATTTTCCCTGGCCTTAAGAAATCTTACAGACTAATAGACATGTTTATTTATTTTTAAGTGAGGAGTGGTTACTCTGTCTGATTGGGATGGGATGGTAAGGTGAGTTGAAGTGGATACAGGCACTTATAATTTATGTTAGAATTGCTTAAAATTTAGCTACCTGAGGATTTTCAGAGAATACAGCAGTTAACAGAAAAGCAAAATAAAAGTGCAGTATTATTCATTAGGAAAATTAATGGTCTTCTTCTACTTTGGACTTTCATGTGTACTGCTTTATTGTATTTTATTGTATTTAGGATTGTAGGAAATCTCCCTTACCCTAGTTTTAAGAAATATTAAAAATTCACATATCCAGCTTCATTTTTAAAAGACCCAACAGTATGTGATGTAAATAATATACTTTTGGACCCCTCCACTCTCATGCTTCTTCCCTCAGTGTGTAGGTTGCAGCATTATTGACCTTGCTTATCATTATGCATAGTTGTTCTTTTAGCTCTGAATAAGCATTTTTACAATGCCTGTATCATGGAATAATTTTTGCTGTTTTATGTTACTCTATAACTCAGTTTAGCAGAGCAGTTTAATACCTTTGCCTTTGCTTCTGAATTAAATTGTTTTCTATTTGCCCTCTTATATCGAATTGTCCTGGCTCTGATAGGTGATATCCTGGCACATTAGGGCCTTTCTGTCTTTCAGATCATGTGTTATGGAAGCCCTTAGCTTTCAGAAGTGTGGTTTTAAATACCAATAGTTCGTTGTTTGGCCTCTTTATCGTTTTTTAAATGAACTTTAGTTATGACTAGTCTTTTCAGGAAACCAGTGCTACCCATTTATTGGTTGATTTTAGGAAGTAGAGAAAGCTCTGCAAAGATTTTCTCCCTCTTCTTTACCTGGGTGACACTGCCTGTGAGTACCTGTGGGTGTGTGTACCTGTGTTTATGTCTATGTGTGTTGTTAGAGAATGATAAAGGCAGTGGGACTGCTTTGTCTTTTATGGGGTGCTTTAATTCTTTGTCCAGTCCAAAGGTCTGAATCCAACATTAACAACTGCTTCCAAAGTCTCTTTGCTATGTAGTCTCTGATAAAAGCCTTTTTCTAAGAAAAGAACTCTTCTAGAACTCTTTTATTTTTATTACCTGGTCCCTTTTTGTATTTTATTTAACACAATGTTGATTCTAATTTTATTTTAGTTAGTAATACATATCAGTTAAAATGTAGTCTCAATTCTTGCTCTTTAGGAAATGACCATCTCAAAAGGATAGTTTATTTTCTCTCAACAGAGTCTTTCAAACTTAGACTGATTTAGATAAGGCACCTTTAGCTGATGCATATAATTTATCACCTTGCATTTAAGTTTTATCATTTTCTCATGTTACAGTTCTCCCTGATTTTTTATTTGCCAACATTAGAGTCCTCCAGGAAGAAAAATTGAAATTTCCTATGTATACCTTTTAGATTTGAACTTGTATCCTAAAGAAAAGGGCATTTCTTTGTCTTATTAAAAAATTTTTTTACCTTGAAGTAAAATTGTTTTATTTCTGTAAAAGAGATAAATCATGGTAATTCATTTTTGCAGTTATTTATTCTGTTAGATAACTTTATTATCCTAATGTCCTAGTGAATCTAGATGTATGAAATTGTTAATCACGATAGTGTTTCTTAATAGTAGATGTAGATAAAGGAAAACTTTCTTACTCAGACAAGTTATTTTGGATCAAGACATTTATGTGGCACTTTGATCCTAAGATGTCCAAAGATCAGTTCTTGTTTTAAACTTCAAAATAGCCATTTGTAGGTTGATCGTAATTACTAGTGAGAAAACTAAGACAGAGAAGTTGCCATAAGTTTGACAGTGGTTGTACGTACAGTGAGTATAATAAGTATATAAAGAAATATTGGAGTGTGTATATTTGGAGAAAGAGGTAGGAGGGTTGGCATGAGGAATTATTGGTAGAGAGAGAACTAACCGTGGAAAAATTAATGAAACTGTTTGTGTGAGATATTTGACTATAAAAAAGGGTTAAAACTCAATTATCCATTTGGGGTGCTCATACTATTAAACATTGCACTCATTAAAATACTAGAAAAGAATAAGATTTGACAAGTCCACCATCATTGCTCGGTTAGATCACCCTACCATTCCTAACTGGAGAATACTAATCATGCTGGACTCTTAGCGTAACAATAATTCTAATGTTAATATTAGGTGGAATTCACAAATTTAGAAGACAACCTATATGAATATTAACTAAGGGTAAATGTGTAAGGGATGTGTAAAGGATGTTATTGGTTTGATTGTTCTATATATAAATTGATTGAAAATACTTTGAATATAAGATAAGGAAAGAAAAGCAATGCCTTAGTTATAAAAAGGTGATCATTAACTTGAATTAGATTTTGAGGTGAAGAATTGATTTCACTTAAAAATTTGTTGGCTAAAAATGATATTGAACATGGATCAGAATCCTGGATTTTGGTATTTGACGGAAGATTTCAAGGTTTAGTGTTAGGGAAGAGTCTCTTACATAGCTCTGTGAAGTATAATTTTATTAAGAATCTGAATCATAGCTCACACTTAACATTTAATCTGTAAGTACCTATTTTTTTTTCAGTCATCTCGAATATGTTGAACTCAGGTAGATAGGAAACTGGACACATTTTTCATCCAATGTTTAGCTTTAAAAGGGCAAGTTAAAAAAAAAAAGTCCACCTTCTGTGTAAGTGGCATCTCAATGATGAGACTGAGATGGATACTTAGAATTTTTAAGGATTTTATTGTTGTAACAGCGTTAATATTCACAAAGATTATGATGAAATTGATGTAATTTACAAATATTATCTTTAACTGCAGAATATGCTGAGCAGACAGGTTGGAGAGCAAATGGAATGTGGCTGTAATGTTAGTAGCCTCCTCATCCCAAAGCAATTTTAAATCCCTAAGGTGCAAAAAGTTATAAAGGCTGGGATATAAGGAAAGTGGTTTTTCCTAATATGCTGATGATTTAGAATTTTATATCATCTATATCAATTGCTAAGCCTTTGCTTTTTGTTAAAGAATGATACAGAGGAAAATACAATAAACATAATTTCTACATGAAGCATAATATGCATACAATGGCTCACATAGCGCCTGGGACATTTTAGACCATAGGTGTTTGGATTTCATTGAGCATTTTGCATGTGTGCATTGTGATATACACACAAACCTACATTTTCATAGTTGAAAAATTTAGCCTGATCAGTAATAAGGAAGTTATTTTTATTTGCCCATTAAAAATTTCGTAGTACATCTTCTGAAACATCTGACATCTGTCTTGACCCCAGTGTATTTCCAACAACTTTTTGTTAAAACCATATTAACATCTACAGTTACGTTTTTCTTAGTTTGGAAGGGGTGCTACAGTCATCAAACATGCAGTCAGATCCTTTATTCCAGAAAGCCTACATCCTCCTCCCAGCTGGCAGCATTCTTGTTAGTGTTAAAGGGCTAATGATGAAGCTTGACATTTTTAATAAAAGCATATTCTCCTTTTCACAGTTAAGATGCATGTGTCAGAATAAGGTAATTTTAGAAAATAAAATGTATTTCCTGTTTTCATCAAAATTTTAAAATTTAACTTCATGGTTTTTATTTTTTATTTTTGTTAAGTGACAAAGACAGATCCATTTTAAACTCATCCTGCCTTGTGCCGTATGATGTAAAATTGAAGCCTCATGACAAGTCAGCACATTTTTTATAAGTTTATTCTTCACTTTATTTTCCAACAATCACCTGTTCACAATATTGGGTTGATATTCAACTTAGTATTCTGTGCCTGCACTCAACCACTATATTCATTTTTTAAAAGCAAATTTATTGAGGTATAATTTATATACTGTAAAATTCACCCATTTAAGTGTCTGATTTCATGGTTTTTGGTAAATTTACAGAGCTGTATAATTACTGTCACAATCCATCACCCCATTAGACTCCATACAGATTCCTTGTGCTTGTGATTCAGCATATTTGATATGAACCCTTCCCTCTTCTCTGGTCCTACACTGTTTTGTGCTCAACTCTATTGAGGTGCATATTATAATACTCCTTTTTATAAAAACATTACCCATTATTATTTGTATTTTTTTCCCCTACTGGACTATGAGTCCCTCAAAGGGTCTTAATCATTTTGATCTTCCCACCGTCTAGTGCACTGCCTGGTAGCTAAAGGCTCCTTGTAATCATTTCTGAGCTGGCAGTGACTCCCTCCTATAGACAAGAAAGGGCTTGGCCACTTGCAGCCTACCGTGCTCAACAGGCATCCCTGTGGATGGTGCAGTGACTTTCAAATCTTTTTAATCAGGGAGGCCCCCTCTTACCTGCCATGTGAGGTTGACCTGTCTGAAGCTTGGTTTTTCAGTGAGTTGATAACCTCTATCTTTTTAGGGTGGTTGTGAGGTTAAGAAATTAAGTTAGGATGATATGGTATTGATTAGATGCTCAAGGTTGATGACCTGATTCATACCCCACTCCTGTCTTTAATGTTCTGGCAAGAGAAGTATGTACACAAAATACTGAGTCAAATGAAGTCAGTCATCCACTGTGTAACCCAAAGTGTAAGGCACCCTAGAAAGTTAGATTGGAAAATGCAGTGGGAACCTGAGTGACTGCCAGGCTTGCTGAGCTCAGCCCACCTAACTTGAATACAGACTGAGAAACCAGAACTAAAGGAGCAGAGGAAAGCCTGACCCTCTGGGTTTACCACACAGTTAGGCAGAGGGTAGAGGGTGTTCCGTTTGATGCTGGGAGTGGGTACTGAGACGCTCATGTGAAGTTCACAGTTCAGAGCCACAGGCTGACTAAAGACTGAGACCAAATCAGAGAACTGTAGAATGCTTCCCTTCCCCACCTTACCATTACATTACTAAAGCCCTATTTATAGCAGCTCCTTTTACTCACTACATTGATTCTGACTTTCAAGAGAAAATTACAAGCCATACTAAAAGGTAATAAACATGGTTTGGAGAGATAGAGCCAGCATCAGAACCAGACTCAGATATAGCAGGGATTTAGAATCATCAGACCAGGAACATAAAGCAACAATGATTAATATGCCAAGGGCTCTAATAAGTACAGTACACAGCATGCAGAACAGATGAACCATGTGAGCAAAGAAATGGAAATCTAAGAAGAATCAAAAAGAAATGCTAGAGATCAAAAACACTATAACAGAAGTAAAGAATGCTTTCGATGGGCTCATTAGTACACTGGTCACATCTGAGAAAAGAATCTCTGCAAGCTTAAGAATATGTCAGTAGAAACTTCAAAAATGGAAAAACAAAGAGAAAATTCACTAGGAAGAGGAGAAGGAACAAAATATCCAAGACTGTGGGACGACTACCAACGATCAAAGACAGATACATAGTGAATGCCAGAAAGAGAAGAGGAGAGTGAGAGAGACATGGGGTGGGGCAGGGGGGGACAAAGGAAACACGTGAAGCATCAGTGACTGAGAATTTCACCCAAGTTAATGTCAGACACCAAGCCATCGATCCAGGAAGCTCAGAGAAAACCGAGCAGGATAAAAATTAGAGGTGTGACAAAAACTACACCTAGGCATATCATTTACATACCGCAGAAAATCAAACATAAAGAAAAAGTCTTGAAAGAAGCTAGAGGAGAAAAGCACCTTACCTATGGAAGAACAAACACAAGAACATCTGACTTCGCAGACTAGTAATCAGGAAGAGAGTATCGTGACACAGCTAAAGTGTTGAGAGAAAAAACTCACCAACCTAAAATTCTGTATTCTGAAAAATTACTAATTCAAAAAGATACCTGCACCCCAGTGTTCGTAGCAGCATTATTTACAGTAGCCAAGATATGGAAACATCCTAAGTGTCCATCAACAGATGAATGGATAAAGATGTGGTACACAAACATACACACTGAAATACTACTTAGCCATGAAAAAGAATGAAATTTTGTCATTGGCAACAACGTGAATGGACTTGGAGGGTATTATACTTAGTAAAATAAGTCATACAGAGAAAGAAAAATACTCTGTGATACCACTTGTATATGGAATCTAAAAAATAAACTAGTGAATATAAAAACAACAACAAAAAACAGACTCACAAAGAGAACAACCTAATGTTTACCAGTGGGGAGAAGGAAGAAGAGAGGGGCAACAGAGGGCTGGCGGTTAAGAGGTACAAGCTACTATGTATAAAATAAGTAAGCTACAAGGATATATTGTACAGCACAGGGAATATTACCAATATTTTATAATAACTATAAATGGAGTATAACCTTTAAAAATTGTGAATCACTATATTGTATACCTGTAACTTATATAATATTATACATTAACTATACTTCAATTTTAAAAAAAGACATCACCCAGATGGCAGCATAAGTTGTTCCTGACTTTACTCCCCCTCACAAGAACAACAAGTAACAGCTCTTCGAAAAAGACACCACTGAGAGATTCCTGGAATGTAGAGGGGAGTCTGAAGCACCTCTGTGCCTCAGAGACGAGACAGACTGTATTAGAAGGGTAAGAGGAAAGGCTACAGGCCGACTGCATGGCCCTTCCCCCAAGCCAGTGCAGCACCCACCATGTAGAAATGTCTCCCCTGAGCCTGTGGTTCCCCCAGTGAGAAAAGAGAACCAGTGGCCGACCAGAGCCCCGTGCCCCCCAGCATTGTGCATTTCTTTTCAGGAGCCTGCTCTGATCTCGTACCTGGGAATCACCTGGAAGTCTTGGGTCTCAATACTGGGCATCTAATTGAGATGGGAAAGGGTCAGGGGCTTCCAATAACCATCACAAGGATCTTGGCAGACTGAGTTCCTACCTGCAGGGCCAATTATTAGTCCCAACCAGCAGCTTTGATCATCTGCAGAACCAAGTCAGTGGCTCAGTCTGACCAGGGCAATTCAGCAGGTCTGTCTAAACGAGGTCCCCAGAAGAGGAATTCTGCGGCCCTGGAGCCTGGTCTGCTCAAGCCCAGGCAGAAGAGCTGAGTCCTAGTTGCACCTGCTGCAGAGTGTGGCCCCCAGCCCCATCTGACAGGAAGGGCTGCTGAGAACACCTGGAAGCTGCATAACCCACCAATGCTCAAGCCAAGAGGAGGAGGGTAAGCAGAACTGATCACCCCCTAGAGCAAAGCCATTGACCCTGTTTGGCCAGGGAACTTGGGGCACAGGTCAACTTGAGTCAAGCCTACACACAAAGAGCGTCAGTGGCCTTAGAGCTGCTCTTCCTGCTGAGTTCAGGCAGAGAAACTAATTCATAGCCCCAGTTTCTGCTGAAGACAGTTTTCAGCCCACCCAACCAGGGAACCTTACCAGAGCACCCAGGAAACTGTGCAGCCCATCCACAGCCCTGCTACAGTGGTACTGAACACGGAGCGTAGCCCGAGGCTTCCTCCACCCACAAAGCAAAACCAGTAACTTCATCTAACTAAGATTTTCAGGGCACACTCTTGACTGATTCAGGGTCCCAAACAATGAGACTTGCAGACCCTGGGTCCCATCCTGCTGCCCCTCCAGGGCAGGGAAGCTAATTCATAGCCCCGTCTACTACGGAGTATGGTAACCAGACCTGACCATCTAGTGAGCCTAACCAGAGAATCCAGGCAACTGTGAAGCCCATCTGATAGCCCTGCTTGGGCAGGGAACCAAGTTCTCCATCTTATCTAGCTGTTCTCAGCCAGTGACACCGATCCCCATCCCCAGTCTCAGAGCTCAGGTGGCTCGCCTCCAAATAGGCCATAAGAACAGCCCTCACCTGCCTGAGGATGTTACCAGCAGACATGTCCAAAAATCAAACTGAGCTGACTAATGAAGAACTGTCTCTGCCAAAGTGAACCTACAAAGTCTGAAAGAGGAGACCACTTACTCAAATGTGCAGATACCAACATGAGGAATCAAGGATCATGAAAAATCAGGTAAATATGACATCACCAAAAAAACTAATAAGGCTCTAATAACTGAGTCTAAAGAAATGGAGATCTTTGAACTGTCAGGCGAAGAATTCAGAACAGTCCTCTTAAAGAAGTTTAATGAACTACAAGAAAACACAGACAACTAAATGAAATTAGGAAAACAATGCATGAATAAGTTCAACAAAGAAATGGAAACCCTGCCCTTTAGTCCTGAGCCACAGGTGCACGGCACCAAGAGAGGTTGTGGGCAAGCTGCTCCCTCCATGGCACCAACAGTCCCGGTGGGCAGAAAGTTCTGAGCCTGATCCTGCGCCACCTGCATGTGTCGCTGACAAATGTGGAGGGCGAGTAGCCTCCTGCCACTTGAGTGACACAGCCAGAGCCAATGAACAGACAGCTCCAGCACCCCACACCATTCGCACCACCCACCAGAGCCGATGGGCACTCCCAGCCCACACAGGAGACATACCTTGAACGACAGGCTCAGCCCAACAAGGGGCTGTGTTTGTGGAACCCCATGGAGCTGACACAAGCAAAGACATAGTTTTAGAGACAGCTAAGAACTAGGGCAGGATTATATAATAAAGTTCATCTCCCACGTGGGGCCAGTCTTTCATGACAGGGAGAAATAGCTGTTTTGAATAACAGAAATAGGGAGTCAAGCAAAATCAGGAAATAGAGCAATATGTTCTAAATGAAGGAACAAGATAAAACCCTGGGGGGAAAAACCTGCAATGAAATGGAGTTAAGTAATATACCTGTTGAAGAATTCAACGTAATGGTCATAAAAATGCTCAGTGACCTTAGGAGAAGAATGGATGAACACAGTAAGAAATTCAACAAACAGAAAGAAAATATTAGAAAGTTTCAAACAGAATTTCGAAAGCTGAAGAATATAATAGCTTTCTTGAAAAATAAACTAGAGGGAATCAACAGCAGACAAGATGATACAGAAGAATGGATCTGGAGGACAGGGGAGTGGAAATCACCCAAACAAAACAGAAGAAAGAATTTTTTAAAATGAGGACATTTTAAGACACCTGTGGGATGACATCAAGTGCACTATAGTCTGCATTGTAGAATCCCAGAAAGAGAAGAGAGACAAAAAAGGAGCAGAAAACAGATTCAAGCAAATAATGGCAGAAATAGCTGAACAGACATTTTTTCCAAAGAAGACATATAGATCATCAACAGGCACATGAAAAGATGTTCAGTATCACTAATTTTTAAGAAATGTGAATCAAAACTACAGTAAGATATCACTTCACACCTGTCAGAATGGCTAGTATCAGAAAGTCAAAAAATAGTGTTAGTGAGGATGTGGAGAAAAGGGAACCCTTGTGCATTGTTATGGGACTGTAAATTGGTGCAGCCACTATGGAAATCAGCCTGGTGGTTCCTCAAAAAAATTAAAAACACCATACAATCAGCAGTTCCACTTTGGGGTATTTATCTGAAGAAAACAAAAAAACTAACTCGAAAAGATATGTGTACCACCATATTCATTACAGCATTATTTGTAATAGCCAAGATATGGAAGCAACCTGAGTGTCCATTGATAGAGGAATGGTTAAAGAAGATGTGGTATGTGTGTATATATATATATATATATATATATATATATATATATATATATACAACAGACTATTATTCAGCCATAATAAAAAATGAAATTTTGCCATTCGTACTGACTTAACATGGATCTTGAGGATATTCTGCTATGTGAAATAAGTCAGACCAAAAATGTTAAATACTGTGTGATTTCACTTATATGCGCAATCTTAAAAAAGTAAAATGGACAAAGACTCATAAATACAGAGAACAGATCGATGGTTCCCAGAGTTGAGGGGTGATAGGAGGTATGAGAAATGGAAGAGGGGATCAGGAGGTACAAACTGTCACTTATGAAAGGAATAGGTCATGGGATATAATGTACATCATGGGAAATATAGTCAGTAATACTGCATTAATTTTGTATATTGACAGATGGCAACTAGACTTATTGTGAAAATTGTATAATGTATATAGACATCAAATCACTAAGTTCTACTCCTTAAACTGACATAATGTGCATGTCAATTATACTTCAATAAAAAAGAAATATTAACCATCAAAACCAAACAAATCCTAGAGCGGAAAAACACAATAACTGAACTAAAGAATTCAATAGAGAGCTTCAAAAGCAGAATTCGCAGTGCAGAAGATAGTATCAATGACCTGGAAGATAGGAAAATTGAAATTATGCAGTCAGAGGAGCAAAAAGCAAAAAAAAATGAAAAAGAGTCAAGAAAGCCTGTGGGACTTACGGGACCCAATGAAAATAAACAATATTCTTATATGGGAATTCCAGAAGGTGAAGAGAAAGAGAAAGGGACAGAAAGCATATTTAAATCAGTAATAGCTGAAAAGTTCCCAAACCTGTAAAGACAAATAGACATCCAGATCTTAGAGGCCCAAAGGACCCCAAGTAGGTTAAACCCAAATAGGGCTACCCCTAGACACATTATAATTATATTAGCAAAAGTCAAAGGCAATGAAAATTTTAAAAGCAGTGAGAGAAAAGAGAGAAGTTACATACAAGAGAACCCCCAAAATACTTAGGCGGATTTCTCAACAGAAACTTTTCAGGCCAGAAGAGAATGGAATGGTGTACTTAAAGTATTGAAAGAAAAATGCTCAACCAAGATTACTGTACCTGGAGAAATTGTACATACAATTGAGGATGGATTAAGACTTCCTGAAACAAACGGAAGCTGAGAGAACTTGTTACGGCTAGATCTGCCTTACAAGAAATGCTAAAGGGCGTTCTTAGAATGGAATTTCATGGATAGTATCATTAAAACTCATTGGTAATTGTAAATATTTAGTCAAATTTGGATTCTGTAATACAGTAATTGTGGTGTATAATTTACTTACAACTCTATTTTAAAAGTTAAAATACAAAGACAGTAAAAATCATAACTGCAGTAATCTGTTATTAGTTATGCAGTATAAAAGTATGTAAACTGTAACAGCAATAATGTAAAATGTGAGGGGGAGGAAAAGTAAAAGTGTAAAGCTTAGGAATTCTATTGAATTCATGGTAAAAGTGCTCAAAAAAGTTGGTGTAGAAGGAACCTGTCTCAACCTAGTAAAGGCCATTTTTTCAAAACCATAGCTAACATCACACTCAATGGTGAAAAGCTGAAAGCTCTAAAATCAGGAATGAGACAAGGATGCCCACTGTTGTCATTTCTATTTAACATGGTATTAGAAGTCCTAATCATAGCAACATGGTAAGAAAAAGAAATAAAAGTCATCCAAATGGGAAGGGAAGAAGTAAAACTGTTACTCTTTGCAGATGACATTATGCTAAATACAGAAATCCTGAGAGTCTCTATACCAACTTTGTTGAGAACTTCTGTCATGAATGGGTGTTGAATTTTGTCAAATGCTTTTTTCTACAGCTATTGAGATGATCATATGATTTTTATCCTTTGCTTTGTTAATGTGGTGTACCACATTGATTGTTTTGTGGATACTGAACCATCCTAGCATCCATAGAATAAGTTCCCCTTGATCATGGTGTATGGTCCTTTTAAATATATTGTTGAATTTGGTTTCCTAATATGTTGTTGAGGATGTTTGCTTCTGTGTTCATCAAAGATATTGGCTTGTAGTTTTCTCTTTTTTTTGTAGTGTCTTTGTCTGGTTTTGGTATCAGGGTAATGGTGGCCTCTAAGGAGAAATTTAGGAGTGTTTCCTCTTTAATTTTTTGGGAATAGTTGGAGGACTTTTCTTTACATGTTTGATAGAAATCCTCTGTGGATCCATTCAGTCCTGAACTTTTCTTTGTTGTGAGTTTTTTGATTACTAATTCATGTTCAATACTAGTAATCTGTCTGTTCAGATTATCTATTTCTCCCTGATTCGGTACTGGAAGATTTTATGTTTCTAGGAGTTTATCCATTTCTTCTAGAAATTTGTCTAATTTGTTTACATATAACTGTTCTTAGTGTTCTCTTATGATTCTTTGTATTTCTTGCATATTGGTTGTAATTTCTTCCTTTCACTTCTTGTTTTGTCTGTTTGGGTCCACTCTCTTTTTTTCTTAATGAGTCCGGCTAAAGGCTTATTAATTTTGTGTATATTCAAAAACACTAGCTCTTGGTTTCAATGATTTTTTTTCTATTGTTTTTCTTCCTTGATTTGTTTATTTCCACTCTGATTTTTGTTGTTTCCTTCCTTCTGCTGACTTTGGGCTTTGTTTGTTCTTCTTTTTCTTATTTCCCAAGATGGGAGATTAGGTTGTTTATTTGAGATTTTTCTGGTTTCTTGAGGTAGGTCTGTATCATTGTAACTGTCCCTCTTAGAATTGCTTTTGCTGTTTCCCATATATTTTGGAAAGTTGTGCTTCTGTTTTCATTTGTCTCAAGGCATTTTCTGATATCCTCTCTGATTTCCTTGTTGAGCCATTGGTTTTTCAGTAGCATATTGTTTAGTCTCCATGTATTTGTGTATTCTCCATTTTTCTTTTTGAACCTCTTAAATTTGTTGGGACTTGTTTTATGGCCTAGCATGTGATCTTTAAAATGCAAATGTTAGTTTGCTTGATGTTGTCCCAGAGGCCCATTAAACTATTCTCATTTTAAAAATTTGTGTTTCTTTTTGCTGTTCTGATTGGGTGATTTCCATTATTCTGTCTTCCAGATTGCTTATATGTTTCTTCTCTATCACCTAATCTCCTGTTAATTCTCACTTGTGTATTTTTCATTTTAGATATTGTATCTGCAGCTATGATTGGTTCTTTTTTATATTTTCTATTTCCTTTTTAAAGTTCTCATTGTGTTCATCTGTTCTTTTACCAAGTTCAGTTAGCATTCTTATTGCTACTTCTCTGAACTCTTTATCAGGTAAATTATTTATCTCTGCTTCATTAGGTTTTTTTAGGGTTCTTTTGTTGTTTTGTTCTTTCTTTTGTAACATATTCCTCTATTCTTATGTTGTTTAACTTTCTCTGCTCTGTGAAATTAGGTGAAACGTTTACCTATCCCAGTGTTGAAGGCATGTCCTTATGTGGGAGCATCCCTCTGCAGTCTGAGTGTACCCAGTGGCTTTGGTGACAGAGCTAGATCTGAAGTGAGCTCAGACCTCATCTTCTTCTGGGGTCCTCTGGCAGATGCCATGTTGGTAGGAAGTAGTACTGGAGTTGGAGGGGCTGAAGACAGAGCCAGTTGTGAGCCAGCTTTTTTCCTCTCTTCCATGGCAGTCACATCTGTATTGGAGCCTGGGTCGGGGCCTGTGGGGCTGGAGCAGGAGCCCTGAGGTATTTGGATTTTTCGTGGGTATGATGGTGGTCTCTGTCTTGGGTGGGGTCATTTCCAGGGCTCAAGAGTTTCAGGCTCTACTTCTGGGCTTGTTTCACTTTTTCCTCTTGGTGTGCTTGCTTTGGTTCAAGGCTTGGTCCGTGCCAGAGAGGTTGATGCCACACTGCTGAACTGAATCCTCCCTCCCAAGTGTGTGCAGAGATGCATGCTCTGCCAATGGCAGTCTCAGCCCTGGAGCTAACCTTGCTTACTTCTAAGTGTGTACAGTGATGCATGCTCTGGTGGTGGCAGTCTCAGCCTTGGAGCTAGAGCTAGTGTTGCTCCCTCCTGAGTGTGTGCACCAGTGCATGTTCTGGCAATGGCTACCTCTGCTCTGGTCAGAGGCAGGGCCTCTGCAGGGACCATGCTGGCTCCATTCCCTCCAAGTGTTCTCTGTCATTGGCAGCAGTGGCCTCCCCCTTTGTGGGATGCAGCTCCAGAGCAAGAGGGGCTGGAACCAGAGCCCGATGCGGGTTGGTGGGTGCACTGGGGCAGTGCTGGAAAGCAAGCCAGAGCTCCAGGCAATTTTCAGTCTGCTGTTCTCATTCTGTGTCTGAGAGTAAGCAAGTCTACACATGTGGTCTTTAAGAGTGGAGTCTCAATTTCTATAAGCTGGTAAGCTCCTCTTGTTTTCAAACCAGCAAAGAGCTTGTCTTCCTGGTGTCAGACCCCAGGGCTGCAGTGGCTGATATGTGGCTTGAACCCCTTGGTCCCCAGGTAAGATCCCCAAGCCTGTGATATCCTCTCCTTTTCTCTGTCCCCCACTAGGAGTGTGGGTCCTGACCAGATCGCTCCTCCTCCCTTTTACCAGATTCCATGTGGATCTTTCTTTATAGCCTTGGTTGTGGAAGTGCCATCCTACTAGTCCCCAGATTGATTTCAGCAAGAGTCATTCTGTATGCAGTTGTAGTTTTGATGTGTTTGTTGGGGTAGCTGAGTGCATCCTCCTCCTCCTATAATTTTAAGATATTTTATGTAACTTGCATAGCCACAAGGGAAAAACCTGTAGTAATTACACAAAAGAACATGATAAAGAAGTAAAGCACACTGATACCACATCAAAACACAAAAAAGACAGCAGTATAAAAATCAAGGAACAGTGGATCTACAGTAAAGCCAGAAAGCAATGTACAAAATGCCAGTAGTACGTCCTTACTTATCAATAGTAATTTAAACCTAAATTGATTAAATTCTCCAATCAAAAGACATGGAATGGCTGACTGTATTAAAAAATAAGATCCGGGCTTCCCTGGTGGCGCAGTGGTTGAGAGTCTGCCTGCCGATGCAGGGGACACGCGTTCGTGCCCCGGTCCGGGAAGATCCCACATGCCGCGGAGTGGCTGGGCCTGTGAGCCATGGCCACTGAGCCTGCGTGTCCGGAGCCTGTGCTCCGCAACGGGAGAGGCCACAACAGTGAGAGGCCTACGTACTGCAAAAAATAAAAAAATAAGATCCAACAATATGCTGCCTAAAAGAGACTCATCTTAGCCTTAAAAACACACATAGACAGAGAGTGAAGCGATGGAAAAAGATACTTCAAGCAAATGGTAACCCCCTCCCCCCCAAAAAAGCAGGACTAGGTCTATACTTCTTTCAGAAAAAATAGAGTTGAAACTAAAACTTGTAAAAGTATATAAAGAATGTTATGTAATGATAAAGTAATAATACCTCAAGAAGATATAACAATTGTAAATATTTATGCACCCAACATCAGAGCACCTAAATACATAAGCCAAAAACTATAACAAGAGAGCTAAAAGAGGTAAACAGCAACACAATAATAATTGGGGACTTTAATGACTCAACCTGTCAACAGTGGTTAGATCATCCATACAGAGAATCAATAAGGAAACAGTGGATTTGAACAACATTATAGATCAGATGGACCTAACAGACATACATAGAATATTCTTTCCTACGGTGGCAGAATACATGTTTTCCTCAAGTGCACATGGAACATTTTCTAGGACAAACCATATGTTAGGCCACAAAAGAAGTCTTAGAGATTAAAATCATATCAACTGTCTTCTCTGAACACAGTGATATGAAGTGAGAGATCATATAACAAAAGGGAAATTGGAAAATTCACCAATATATGGAAATTAACAACACTCTCCTGAACAATGAACGGATCAAAGAAGAAATTAGAGGGGAAACAAAAACGTTCCTTGAGACAAGTGAAAATGGAAACACAACATACAAAAACTTGTGGGATGTAGCAAAAGGAGTTCTAAGAAGGAAGTTCATAGCAATAAATGCCCACATTAAGAAGTAAGGAAGATCCCAAATAAAAAACCTAACTCTGTGCTCTAATGAACTAGTAAAAGGACAGCAAACTGACCCCCAAGTTAGTAGGAGGAGGGAAATAGTAAAGATTAGAGGATAAATAATTGAAATAGTGAATAGGAAAGCAATATAAAAGATTCCCCTAACTTGGCATTGGTTCTTTGAAAAGATAAACAAAATTAACCAAGGAAAAAAGAGAAAGGACCAAATCAACAAAATTATAAATGAGAAAGGTGACATTACAGCTGATTCCACAGAAATACAATGAATTGAAGAACAACTATATGGCAGCAACTGCACAACCTAGAGAAAATGGAAAAAAAAAAACTCAGAAACATACAAACTACCATGACTGAATCAGGAAGAAATAGAAAGTCTGAATATATCAATTACTAGTAAGGTGATTGAATCAGTAATCAGAAATCTCCAGAGAAAATCCAAGAACCAAATGGTTTGACTGGCAAATTTTGTGAAACATTTAAAGAAAAGTTAACGCCAGTTCTTCTCAAACTCTTCCAAAAATTCAAAGAGAAGGGGACATTTCCAAACTTATTTTACAAGGCCAGTATCTCCTCAGAACCCAAGCCAGGAAAGGACAATTCCATGAAACAAAACAGACTAATATCCCTGATGGATATAGATACAAAAATTCTCAATAAAGTATTAGCAAACTAAATTCAACAGCACCTTAAAAGGATTATTTAACATAATCAAGTGAAATTTATACTTTGGATGCAAGGATGGTACAACATACAGAAGTCACTCAATGTCTTACATCACATTGAATGAATGAAAAAGTGGAATATGATCATCTTACAGATGGTGCAGAAAAAGCATTTGACAAAATTCAATATTCGTTTATGATAAAAATTCTCTTAATGATTTAGGTATAGAAGGAAAGTACTTCAATGTAATAAAGGACATATAAGCCAAAACTAATATCATAGTATTGAAGATTGAAAGGTTTTCCTTTAATCAGGATAAGAAAAGGATGGCTACTCAAACCATTCCTATTCAGCATACTACTGAAAGTTGTTACCAGAGCAATCAGGTAAGAAAGGGAAATAAAAGGCATCAGAATTGGAAAGACAGAAGGAAAATTGTCTCTTTTTGAAGATGATGTGATATTATATTTAGAAAATCCTAAAAACTCCACCAAGAAACTGTTAGTTCTAATCAATGAATTCAGTAAAGGATACAGTATTGATATAGAGAAACCATTGGCATTTCTATAAACTTACAATGAATTAATCTGAGTAAGAAATTTTTTAATTATACCATTTAAAACAGAATCACAACCAATAAAATACTTAGGAATAAGCTTAACCAAGGAGGTTAAAGGTCTCTCCTCTGAAATCTCTAAAAATGATGAAATGAATCAAAGTGGACACAAATAAATGGAAAGGAACTCATATCAGTGGATTGAAAGAATTAATATTGTTAAAATGTCAATACTACCAAAAGCCATCTATACATTCATTGCAAACCCTGTCAAAATTCCAAATGGCATTTTTACAGAAATAGAAAAAATTTATATGAATTCACAAAAGACCCTGAACAGCCAAAGCAATCCTGAGAAAGAAGAACAAAGCAGGCAGCATCACACTTCCTGATTTCAAGCTATACTATAAAGCTATTGTAATGAAAATAGTATGGTAATGGCATAAAGACAGACAAATAGGTCAATGGAACAGAACTGAGATCCCAGCATAACCCAAGTATATATGGTCAACTAGTATTTTACAAAGGATCCAAGAATACTCAATGGGGAAAATTCTCTTTAATATGTGTTGCTGAGGAAATTGGATATTCACATGTATAAGAATGAAATTAGACCCTTGTCTTACATGACTCACAAAAATTAAGTCAAAGTGGATTAAAGACTTGAATGTAAGACCTGAAACCATGAAATTCCTAGAAGAAAACCTAGGAAAAAATCTCCTTGATGTGGGTCTTGGCAATGATTTTTTGGATATGACACCTAAAGGACAAGCAACAAAATCAAAAACAAGTGGGAATACATCAAACTAAAAACCTTCTTCACAGCAAAAGAAATAAAGTGAAAAAGCAAATATAATAAAGTAAATCAACTAGACTTCAATTAAAAATAAATAAATTTAAAAAATAAAAGATGCTAGAGTGAAGAACAGAGATTCAGCCATTTTACTTAGTAACTTGTTCTGAATAGAATAAAATAAAGTAAATGAAAAACAAAACACAGCCTGCAAAGGGGAAAAAATATTGCATATGATATATTCTGATAAGGGACTAATATCCAAAATACATAAAGAACTCCTGTAACCCAGTAGCAAAACACCAAACATTCCAATTAACAAATGGACAAAAGACTTGCATAGACATCTTCCCTAAAGAGGTTATCTTAAACGGCCAAGGTACATGAAAAATGCTCGACATCACTAGTCATTAGGGAAATAAAAAAACAATGAGATATCACCTCATGCTTGTTAGGGATGGCTGTCATCAAAAAGGCAAGAGATAGTAAATGCTGACAAGAATGTGGAGAAAAGGGAACCCTTATGCTGTGTTGATGGGATTGTAAACTGGTACAGCCACTATGGAAAACAGTATGGAGGACTGTCAAAAAATTAACACTAGAACTACCATAGGATCCAGCAATTTTAATGCTGGGAATATATCCAAAGGAAATGAAAACAGTAATTTCAAAAACTACCTGCACTCCCATGTTTGAAGCAGCACTATATATGATAGTTAAGACATGGAAACGACCTAGGTATCCATCATGGATAAATGGATAAAGAAGTTGTGGAATATATATAATGGGATGTTATGCAGCCACAAAAAAATGAGGAAATCGTGTCATTTGTGATAATACAGGTGGACCTTGAGGACATTCTGCTAAGTGAAATAAGGCAGTCACAGAAAAACAAATGCTTTCCACTGATAATGTGGTGTACTGAGAGTCATCCAATTCATAGAGACAGAAAGTGGAATACTGGCTGCCAGTATTTGGGGGAGGAGGGAATGAGAAGTTTTTATTTAATAAGTTTAGAATTTCAATTCGGATGTTGAAAATTTCTAGAGCTTACAGTTATTGTCCAACTCCACTATCACAGGGGTCCCCAACCTGCAGAACTGGTCCGCACAGCATGAGGTAAGCAGCGGGCAAGTGAACGAAGCTTCATCTGCCACTCCCCATCACTCACATTACCACCTGAACCATACCCCGCATCGCTCACTCTCATTACCGCCTGAACCATCCCTCCCCACCTCGTCTGTGGAAAAACTGTCTTCCATGAAACCAGTCCCTGGTGCCAAAAAGGTTGGGGACTGCTGCACTATCGCATTCTTCATGATTATTTCTCATTGAATTCAGCATAAGTAAATAAGCCAGTTCTGCTCTGGAAAATGTTTTTGTTTTCTTTTCAACTGTTATTCCCTCCCCTCCCCAAACACACATACAAACACACACACACACACACACACACACACACACATTCACAAAAGCCCCACCAATTTATATTTAAATTCAGAATTTGGATTTCATATAATTCAGTCCCTTGAAGATAACATAATTCTTGAGTTAGGTGCTAGCTTAACAACTTTGGTTCACCTGAAACACAACTATACTGAGACTTGCCAAAATGGGGTATTTTAAAATCTGTTCAGTGGCTGGATCAATGTAATAATATTCAGCTCTTATCAATCTTAAGAAGCAGTTGTTGGATTGGTTCAAGATGGCGGGGTAGGAGGACGTGCACTCACTCCCTCTTGCGAGAGCACCGGAATCACAACTAACTGCTGAACAGTCATCAACAGGAAGACAGTGGAACTCACCAAAAAAGATACTCCACATCCAGAAACAAAGGAGAAGCCACAATGAGATGGTAGGAGGGGCACAATCACAATAAAATCAAATCTCATAACTGGTGAGTGGGTGACTCACAAACTGGAGAACACTTATACCACAGAAGTCCACCCACTGGAATGAATGTTCTGAGCCCCACGTCAGGCTTCCCAACCTGGGGGTATGGCAACGGGAGGAGGAATTCCCAGAGAATCAGACTTTCAAGCCTAATGGGATTTGATTGCAGGACTTTGACAGGATGGGGGAAACAGAGACTCCACTCTTGGAGGGCACACACAAAGTAGTGTGTGCATCAAGACCTCGAGGAAGGAGCAGTGCCCCCAGGGGAGACTGAACCAGACCTACCTGCTACTGTTGAAGGGTCTTCTGCAGAGGTGGGAGGTGGCTGTGGCTCACTGTGGACACATGGACACTGGCAGCAGAAGTTCTGGGAAGTACTCCTTGGCATGAGCCCTCCTGGAGTCTGCCATTAGCCCCACCAAAGTAGGCTTCAGTGCTGGGTGACCTCAGGCCAAACAACCAACAGTGAGGGAACTCAGCTCCACCCATCAGCAGATAAGCGGATTAAAGTTTTACTGAGCTCTGCCCACTAGAGCAACAGCCAGCTCTACCCACCACCAGTCCCTCCCATCAGGAAGCCTGCACAAGCCTCTTAGATAGCCTCATCCACCAGAGGGCAGAGCAACACCCACCTCTACCCACCACCTGAGCAATACCCACCTCTACCCACCACTAGTCCCTCCCATCAGGAAGGCTACACAATCCTCTTAGATAGCCACATCCACCAGAGGGAAGACAGCAGAAGCAAGAAGAGCTATAATCCTGCAGCCTGTGGAAGGAAAACCATATTCACAGAAAGATAGACAGAAGGAAAAGGTAGAGGACTATGTACCAGATGAAGGAGCAAGATAAAACCCCAGAAAAACAACTAAATGAAGTGGAGATAGGCAACCTTCCAGAAAAAGACTTCAGAATAATGATAGTGAAGATGATCCAAGACCTCGGAAAAAGAATGGAGGCAAAGATCGAGAAGATGCAAGAAATTGTTAACAAAGATCTAGAAGAATTGAAGAACAAACACCTAGAAGAATTAAAGAACAAACAGAGATGAACAATACAATAACTGAAGTGAAAAATACACTAGAAGGAATCAATAGCAGAATAACTGACGCAGAAGAACAGATAAGTGGCCTGGAGGACAGAATGGTGGAATTCACTGCTGCAGAACAGAATAAAGAAAAAAGAATGAAAGGAAATGAAGACAGCCTAAGAGACCTCTGGGACAACATTAAATGCACCAACATTCTCATTATAGGGGTCCCAGAAGGAGGAGAGAGAGAGAGAGAGAGAGAAAGGACCTCAGAAAATATTTGAAGAGATTATAGTCGAAAACTTCCCTAATGGGGGAAAGGAAATAACCACCCAAGTTCAGGAAGTGCAGAGAATCCCAGGCAGGATAAACCCAAGGAGAAACACGCCAAGACACAGAGTAATCAAGTTGACAAAAATTAAAGCCAAATAAAAATTATTAAAAGCAACAAGGGAAAAATGATAAATAATATACAAGGAAATCCCCATAAGGTTAACAGCTGATCTTTCAGCAGAAACTCTGCAAGCCAGAAGGGAGTGGCAGGACATATTTAAGGTTCTGAAAGGGAAAAACCTACAACCAACATTACTCTAACCAGCAAGCATCTCATTCACATTCGATGGAGAAATTAAAAGCTTTACAAATAAGCCAAAGCTAAGAGACTTCAGCACCACCAAACCAGCCCTACAGCAAATGCTACAGGAACTTCTCTAAATGAGAAATACAAGAGAAGGAAAGGACCTACAAAAACAAACCCAAAGCAATTAAGAAAATGGTAATAGGATCATACATATTGATAACTACCTTAAATGTGAATGGATTAAATGCTCCAACCAAAAGACACAGGCTTGCTGAATGGATACAAAAACAAGACCCATATATATGCTGTCTACAAGAGACCCACTTCAGACCTGGGGACACATAGAGACTGAAAGTTAGGGGCTGGAAAAAGATATTCCATGCAAATGGAAATCAAAAGAAAGCTGGAGTAGCAATTCTCATATCAGATAAAATACACTTTAAAATAAAGAATGTTACAAGACACAAAGAAGGACGCTACATAACGATCAACGGATCAATCCAAGAAAACAAAACAATTACAAATATATGTGCACCCAACATAGGAGCACCTCAATAAATAAGGCAAATGCTAACAGCTATAAAAGAGGAAATCAACAGTAACACAGTAATAGTGGGGGACTTTAACACGTCATTTACACCGATGGACAGAACATCCAGACAGAAAATTAATAAGGAAATACAAGCTTTAAATGACACTATAGGGCTTCCCTGGTGGTGCAGTGGTTGAGAGTCCGCCTGCCGATGCAGGGGACACGGGTTTGTGCCCCGGTCTGAGAGGGTCCCATGTGCCGCGGAGCGGCTGGGCCCGTGAGCCATGGCCGCTGAGCCTGCGCGTCCGGAGCCTGTGCTCCACGGCGGGAGAGGCCACAACAGTGAGAGGCCCGTGTACTGCAAAAAAAAAAAAAAAAAAAAATGACACTATAAACCAGATAGATTTAATTGGTATTTATAGGACATTCCATTCGAAAACAGCAGATTACATATTTTTCTCAAGTGCACATGGAACATTCTCCAGGATAGATCACATCTTGGGTCACAAATCAAGCCTCAGTAAATTTAAGTAAATTGAAATCATATCAAGCATCTTTTCTGACCACAACTCTATGAGATTAGAAATAAATTACATGGAAAAAAACGTAAAAAACGCAAACGCATGGAGGCCAAACAATACGTTACTTAACAACCAAGAGATCACTGAAGAAATCAAAGAGGAAATCAAAATGTACCTAGAAACAAATGACAACAAAAACACAATGATCAAAAACTTATGAGATGCAGCAAAAGCAGTTCTAAGTCAAGCTTATAGCAATACAGTCCTACCTCAGTAAACAACAAAAATCTCAAACAATCTGACCTTACACCTAAAAGAACTAGAGACAGAAGAACAAACAAAACCTAAAGCTAGTATAAGGAAAGAAATCATAAAGATCAGAGCAGAAATAAATGTAATAGCTGGTTGTGAGGGCATCTCACCCTGTCGGCCACAGCTGGTTGCAGCCTCCACCTTCTTTCAGCACTTCCAGAAGCAGCCTACTGGGAGGTGCCTCCTTCCTCAGGAGCCCTTTCTCTAAACCCCTGGACCCCTCAACAGCCAGGTAGCAGCACTCTCTCCTCCATAGCCATGTGGCTGACAGTGTCTTAGTGGTCTGGCTGGGTGTCAGGCCTGTGCCTCTGAGGTGGGAGAGCCAAGTTCAGAACATTGGTCCCCCAGAGACCTCCTGGCTCCACATAATATCAGACAGGGAGAGCTCTCCCGGAGATCTCCATCTCAGTGCTAAGACCCAGCTGCACTCTACCACCAGCTAGGTACAGTGAAGGACACTGAACGCCAAACAACTAGCAAAACAAGAACACAACCCCATCCATTAGCAGAGAGGCTGCCTAAAATGATAAT
The DNA here is from genome assembly GCF_000442215.2 of Lipotes vexillifer. Classification (NCBI taxonomy): domain Eukaryota; kingdom Metazoa; phylum Chordata; class Mammalia; order Artiodactyla; family Lipotidae; genus Lipotes; species Lipotes vexillifer. Next base: position 3,923 of record NW_006792854.1, on the reverse strand, counting down.
AAGGTCATAGACACCCCAAACACACCACCAGACTCGGTCCTGCCCACCAGAAAGACAAGAAGCAGCTTCATCCACCAGAATGCAGGCACCAGTCCCCTCCACCAGGAAGGCTACACAACCCACTGAACCAATGTTAGCCACTGGGGCCAGACACCAAAACAACGGGAAGTACAAACCCACAACCTGTGAAAAGGAGACCCCAAACACAGTAAGGTAAGCAAAATGAGAAGACAGAGAAACACAAAGCAGATGAAGGAGCAAGGAAAAAACCAACCAGACCAAATAAATGAAGAGGAAATAGGCAGTCTACCTGAAAAAGAATTCAGAGTAATGTTAGTAAAGATGGTACAAAATTCTGGAAATAGAATGGAGAAAATACAAGAAACGTTTAACAAGGGCCTAGAAGAACTAAAGAGCAAATAAACAATGATGAACAACACAATAAATGAAATTAAAATGTCTCTAGAACAAATCAATAGCAGAATAAATGAGGCAGAAGAACGGATAAGTGACCTGGAATATAAAATAGTGGAAATAACTGCCGCAGAACAGAATACAGAAAAAAGAATGAAAAGAATTGAGGACAGTCTCAGAGACCTCTGGGATAACATTAAACCCACCAACATTCGAATTATAGGGCTCCTAGAAGAAGAACAGATAAAGAAAGGGACTGAGAAAATATTTGAAGAGATTATAGTTGAAAACTTCCCTAATATGGGAAAGGAAATGTTCAGTCAAGTCCAGGAAGTGCAGAGAGTCCCATATAGGATAAATCTAAGGAGAAACACGCCAAGGCATTTACTAATCAAAAATTAAATACAAAGAAAAAATATTAAAAACAGCAAGGGAAAAAAGCCAAAGTAACATACAAGGGAATCCCCATAAGGTTAACAGCTGATCTTTCCACAGAAAATCTCCAAGCCAGAAGGGAGTGGCAGGACATATTTAAAGTGATGAAAGGGAAAAACCTACCACCAAGATTACTCTACCAAGCAAGGTTCTCATTCAGATTCGACGGAAAAATTAAAAGCTTTACAGACAAGCAAAAGCTAAGAGAATTCATCCCCACCAATCCAGCTTTACAACAAATGCTAAAGGAACTTCTTTACGTAAGAAGCACAAGAAAAGGAAAACACCTACAATAACAAACCCAAAACAATTAAGAAAATGGTAATAGAAACACACATATTGATAACTACCTTAAATGTAAATGGACTAAATGCTCCAACCAAAAGACGTAGATTGGCTGAATGGATACAAAAACAAGACCCATATATACACTGTCAACAAGAGACCCACTTCAGACCTGGGGACACATACAGAGTGAAAGTTAGGGAAAGGAAAAAGATATTCCATGCAAATGGAAATCAAAAGAAAGCTGGAGTAGCAATTCTCATATCAGACAAAATACACTTTAAAATAAAGACTATTACAGAAGGCAAAGAAGGACAGTACATAATGACCAAGGGATCCATCCAAGAAGAAGATATAACAATTGTAAATATTTATGCACCCAACAAAGGAGCACCTCAATACATAAGGCCAATGTTAACAGCCATAAAAGGTGAAATGGACAGTAACACAAACATAGTAGGGGACTTTAACACCCCACTTTCACCAATGAACAGATCATCCAAAATGAAAATAAATAAGGAAACACAACCCTTAAATGATACACTAAGCAAGATGGATTAATTTATATTTATAGGACATTCCATCAAAAAACAACAGAATACAGTTTCTCCTCAAGTGCTCATGGAACATTCTCCAGGGTATATCATATATTGGGTCACAAATCAAGTCTTGGTAAATTTAGGAAAATTGAAATCATATCAAATATCTTTTCAACCACAATGCTATAAGACTAGATATCATCAATTACTGGAAAAAATCTGTAAAAAATACAAACACATGGAGGCTAAACAGTACACTAAGAAATAACCAAGAGATTACTGAAGAAATCAAACACGAAATCAAAAAATACCTAGAAACAGATGACAATGAAAACACGATGCCCCAAAACCTATGGGATGCAGCAAAAGCAGTTCAAACAGTTAAGTTTATAGCAATACAATCCTACCTCAAGAAACAAGAAACATCTCAAATAAACAACCTAACCTTATACCTAAAGCAATTAGAGAAAGAACAAAAAAACCCCACAGTTAGCAGAAGGAAAGGAATCATAAAGATCAGATGAGAAATAAATGAAAAAGAAATGAAGGAAACAATAGCAAAGATCAATAAAACTAAAATCTGGATCTTTGAGAAGATAAACAAAATTGATAAACCATTAGCCAGACTCATCAGGAAAAAAAGGGAGAAGACTCAATACAATTACAAATGAAAAGGGAGAACAACTGACTGCACAAATACAAAGGATCATGAGAGATTACTACAGTCAGCACTATGCCAATAAACTGGACAACCTGGAAGAAATGGACAAATTCTTAGAAAAGGACAAGCTTCCGAGACTGAACCAGGAAGATATAGAAAATATAACACACCAATCACAAGCAATGAAATTGAGACTGTGATTCAAGATCTTCCAACAAACAAAAGCCCAGTATCAGATGGCTTCATGAGCAATTTCTATCAAACATTTAGAGAAGAGCTAACACCTACCCTTCTCAAACTCTTCCAAAATATAGCAGAGGGAGGAACACTCCCGAACTCAATATACGAGGCCACCATCACCCTGATACCAAAACCAGGCAAAGATATCACAACGAAAGAAAACTACAGGCCAATATCACTGATAAACATAGATGCAAAAACTCCTCAACAGAATACTAGCAAACAGAATCCAACAGCACATTAAAAGGATCATACACCATGAACAAGTGGGGTTTATCCCAGGAATGCAAGGATTACTCAATATACGCAAATCATTCAATGTGAAAAACCGTATTAAAAATTAAAAGAGAAAACCATATGATCATCTCAATAGATTCAGAAAAACCTTTCAACAAATTTCAACACCCACTTATGACAAAAAACGCTCCAAAAAGTAGGCATGGAGAGAACTTACCTCAACATAATAAAGGCCATATATGACAAACGCACAGCACCATAGTTCTCAATGGTGAAAACTGAAACTATTTCCACTAAGATCAGAAACAAGACAAGGTTGCCCACTCTCATCACTGTTATTCAACATAGTTTTGGAAGTTTTAGCCACGGTGATCAGAGAAGAAAAAGAAATAAAAGGAATCCAAATTGGAAAAGAAGAAGTAAAGCTGTCACTGTTTACAGATGACATGATACTCTACATAGAGAATCCTAAAGATGCTACCAGAAAACTACTAGAGCTAATCAATGAATTTGGTAAAGTACCAAGATACAAAATTAATGCACAGATATTTCTGGCATTCCTATACACTAATGATGAAAAATCTAAAAGTGTAAATAAGAAAACACTCCCATTTACCACTGCAACAAAAAGAATAAAATATCTAGGAATAAACCTACCTAAGGAGACAAAAGACCTGTATGCAGAAAATTATAAGACACTGATGAAAGAAATTAAAGATGATACAAATAGATGGAGAAATATACCATGTTCTTGGATTGGAAGGATCCACATTGTGAAAATGACTCTACTACCCAAAGCAATCTACAGATTCAGTGCAATCCCTATCAAAACACCACTGGCATATTTCACAGAACTTGAATAAAAAAATTCACAATTTGTATGGAAACACAAAAGACCCTGAATAGCCAAAGCAATCTTGAGAAAGAAAAACGGAGCTGGAGGAATCAGGCTCCTGGACTTCAGACTACACTACAAAGCTACAGTAATCAAGAGTGTATGGTACTGGCACAAAAACAGAAATATAGATCAATGGAACAGGACAGAAAGGCCAGAGATAAACCCACACACATATGGTCACCTTATCTTTGATAAAGGAGGTAAGAATATACAG
>NW_006792853.1:0-839 GCF_000442215.2 Lipotes vexillifer | reverse complement strand
AGACTAGGCTCTGAAGCAATCTTGCAGGATGGCGGCCAGCTCACAAGAAAGCGAGGGGAGGAATGGAGCTCAGGGCCACTGTTGGTCACAAACTTGCAGAGTTATAGATGACAGCTTTCGTCCAAAAATATACTGAAGTTAGGCTGCGAAGAGACCTTGAAAGTGAGGCAGAATTGCAGGAAACCGATTTCAGGAGGTGGTTTGGAATTGCATATAAAGGCTATGAAAATCGGCAGAATGCCGACCAGGATGCCCTTGGCAAAAAGGGCGTATGCGTTTTTTCCTGAGTATATTCAGGAAAAAACGCATACGCCCTTTTTGGCCAACCAAGCAACCTTGCAACGGAAATCTACGCTACAATGAACTCTCACTTCCCCCCGGTCAAAAAGGCCATCTGAAAAAAGTGTAAAATCCAGAAAGACAGGACAGGCCAGGGAGAACAGGGAGCGTTGTTATGCTGATGGGCGAGATGTAAATTGCCAAGAGCCACCCTGGAGAAACGTATGGTATTTGCTGAAACATCGAAAAAACAAGGTACATAGCCTCGGGCACTGGGCTTAGGGAAACAGAAATTAAAAAGACAGAGCCACCCCAAAGTTTGGGGCTGCCCTCTTTACAGGAACCTCGTCCATGGTACAAGTTAAATACCCATGAAAGGAAAAAATGGATCGCCAAGATGTGGCACTTACGTGCCATGGAATATCAGTCAGCAATGAAATCAATGTCATTGGGCACGTAGAATCTTAATGAGTGGATTTAGGTACGATGATTCCAATTGAAATAAGTCACACGGAAAAACAAACATCATACGGTATCACTAATACACGGATTGTAAACTT
>NW_006792852.1:0-253 GCF_000442215.2 Lipotes vexillifer | reverse complement strand
TGCCCAGTAGTGGGATTGCTGGGTCGTATGGTAGTTCTATTTGCAGTTTTTTAAGGAACCTCCACACTGTTCTCCATAGTGGCTGTATCAGTCTACATTCCCACCAAGAGTGCAAGAGGGTTCCCTTTTCTCCATACTCTCTCCAGCATTTATTGTTTCTAGATTTTTTGATGACGGCCATTCTGACCCACGTGAGATGATATCTCATTGTAGTTTTGATTTGCATTTCTCTAATGATTAGTGATGTTGAGCA
>NW_006792851.1:0-1983 GCF_000442215.2 Lipotes vexillifer | reverse complement strand
TTTTTTTTTTTTTTTTTTTTTTTTTTTCAATACGCGGGCCTCTCGCTGTTGTGGCCTCTCCCGTAGCGGAGCAACAGGCTCTGGACGCGCAGGCCCAGCGGCCATGGCTCACGGGCACAGCCGCTCCGCTGCATGTGGGATCCTCCTGGACCGGGGCACAAACCCGTATCCCCTGCATCGGCAGGCGGGCTCCCAACCACCGCGCCACCAGGGAAGCCCCAGCAGGTTATTCTGTATGCCTCAGGCAGTGTGGCAGGATGTACCAGGCTGTCAACACTGTTTAATGTAAACACAAAGATTTATGGTGTGTGCTTGGTATCTAGTTTGGAGTCTGAACAGTGACTGGTCATGTAGCTATGTGACCAGCTCCATTTAAAAACTCTGGACTCCAAGACTTAGATTAGCTTTCCTAGGCAGAGATATTTTGCCCTTGTCTCTATGGTCCACAGTAGGAGATAAAAATGCATTCATGTGAGCCTCTCAGAAGTAAGATCTAGGAAATCTGCACCTGATTTCTCTAGTCTTTGCCTATGCATATCTTTTTCTTGCTGTTCCTGCACTGTATACTCTGCCTTAATAAATCTTAAGTGATAAATATAACTTTATGTTGAGTCATGCAAATTACTAAACTAGTGGGTGGTTGTGGGACCCTTGGAACACATCTCACTCCAGGATCCAAAAAACATAAATATGTTTTACAAGAGATCTAAATGGCACTTGGGTGAAGAAAAGCTTTTAAACTTTAAATAAGCCAGTTCTCATAATACTAGGCAAACTATTTGGGTAACAGTACTTATATGTCTTAGTGAGTTGAGTCTTGATCACCCTGAGTTATTAAAAATAGCATAAATACAATAAATTCTCTTATATTTGGTTCAGGAGGGGGCTGGATTATTTGAGCTCATAAAACATTCTTGTCAACCATATTTTCAAAGGAGTAGAATACACTAAAATTAATTTAGGATTAAACAATGTTTATTATAGTTTATGCTCTGCAATGGCTGAGACAATGTCTACTTTGTTCCACTGCTGAGCATAGGAATTATGACATAGGCACTCATTTATGAATAATTTATAATTCAGCTATTCTCTGGGAAGTTTTGAAATTCTTTAATACCAAGGGTTATTTTCCTGAACATTACTTATTGTCATATTATAATTGTTAGGTTAAGTTTAAAGTTTTCAGACTCTACCTCTTAGTTAACATCTGTGACACTGAAATTCTCATTTTATCTCCCCATGACTTTTATGAGGAAGCTAGAGTAGGTATTATTATTTCCATTTTACAGAAAGAAAATAAAGGCACAGATTGGCTTACTGGCTAATATTTGGCTGAGTAACCGTTGCTCCATGATAGTAAATAGAAGCAAAAGGAAGCCTAGAATGCACATCTCCTAACTAAGCAATGCAAAAAGTATATTTAAATTTTGCATTGTGTATTTATACCTTCTATAAATAGGTATATTTATTCCCAAATGTAGATTTAAGTAGAAATTCCAATACAGATGGATCTAATTATAGTTATTTCCATATTATCAGTGCTAATAATACATCTTGCATTTGCAAAGTACATTTAAAATCATAATATCAGATTTTAGATTGCTCCTTATTTTAACGCCTGTGTTTGTTTTATCAGAACATGCTACTTTGAGGCTTCCCTGGTGGTGCAGTGTTTAAGAATCAGCCTGCCAATGCAGGGGACACGGGCTCGATCCCTGATCTGGGAAGATCCCGCATGCCGCGGAGCAACTAAGCTCGTGCGTCACAACTATTGAACCTGCGCTCTAAAGCCCACAAGCCACAACTACTGAGCCCACGTGCCACAACTACTGAAGCCCACGCACCTAAATCCTGTGCTCCACAACAACAGAGGCCACTGCAATGAGAAGCCCGCGCACAGCACAGTAGACCTTGCTCACTGCAACTAGAGAAAGCCCACGCACAGAAACGAAGACCCAACACAGCCAAAAATAAAATAAATAA
>NW_006792850.1:0-234 GCF_000442215.2 Lipotes vexillifer | reverse complement strand
CTGCTTCCCACTAGCTATCTATTTTACGTTTGGTAGCGTATATATGTCCATGCCACTCTCTCAATCTGTCACAGCTTACCCTTCCCCCTCCGCATATCCTCAAGTCCATTCTCTAGTGGGTCTGTGTCTTTATTCCCATGTTATCCCTAGGTTCTTCATGACATGTTTTTATTCTTAGATTCCACATATATGTGTTAGCATATGGTATTTGTCTTTCTCTTTCTGACTTACTTC
>NW_006792849.1:0-269 GCF_000442215.2 Lipotes vexillifer | reverse complement strand
AAAAAAAAAAAAAGAATCAGAAATGAAAGAGGAGACGTTACAACAGATGTCACAGAAATTTTAAAAAGATCAAGGCAAATTATTATAAATAATTATATGCCAACACATAGGATGACCTACCAAAGACTGAATCCAGCAGAAATAAAAAGTTGAAAAAGACCAACAGCAACATAGGAGATGGAATTAGTAATCAAAAACTTCCCAACAAAGAAAAGCCCAGGATAAGATGACTTCCCAGGTGAATTCTACCAAACATTTAAAGAAGAGTT
>NW_006792847.1:0-263 GCF_000442215.2 Lipotes vexillifer | reverse complement strand
ATATGACCACTCCTTGTTCTGCAGTCTGGGTGGAGTAATAACCAGTCACCTCAACCTTTGCTTTTTAAGAAGGTGGTTGGGGCCCAAAGATGTGCAGAATTATTTCCTTTCCCCTCTTGCTATTTTGCACGTGATGCAGGATTGTAACGCGTTGAGGCCCACTTGCGGCCCTGTCCCAGTAAGATTCACCCAGTGAGACTCTTTTGTACATCAGGACTCCATTGCTTTCTGCTCTAACTCAGCACAGCCCATCCCACCCCTGG
>NW_006792846.1:220680-232871 GCF_000442215.2 Lipotes vexillifer | reverse complement strand
CGTGGAAAAATGATGAATTTTAGGAATTTTTAAAGACATGCAAACCCAAATTACAAAAACCTACCAGCTCACAGCAGTCAGAATGGCCATTAGCAAAAATGTTGCAAACAGTAAATGCTGAAGGGATTGTGGAGAAATGTGTAAACTCGGTTCTAAGGGTAAGAGCCACTAATGAAAACCCAGTGGAGGTGCTTTGAAAAGGGAAACACTGAGCTACTAGTCAATCAGTCTCACCCACTGCTGGGCCTATCACCTGAGAAAATGAGAATCAAAAAGCCACAGGCTGCCAATCTTGTACTCCAGCAATATTTAACACAGCCAATACTTGGAAGCAACGAAAATGTCCATCAACAGAGGAATGCACAAAGAAGAAGTGGTCCATGTACACAATGGCATATTACTCTAATAAAAATTATAAATTAAATTTAAAACCAAACAAAAGTAAGGAGACATAAGCTTTTGGGGGTTTATCCGGGCACATTCCGCTCTAATTTATAAGCGAGGAAGACCACTGGCTGGAAGGTCTATTTCCCTAGTACCAGTGTGTGGAATGAAGAAAGGCTGCAACACTCTGGCCGTTACCTGCAAAAGCAGCTTTAAAGCCTGTACTAATGGTCACTTCATGTGAACAAGCACTGCAGGGCTGTAAATGAAACCTTCCCTCAAAATGTCTTGAAGTAGGTAATGGCCAAAAAATTTCAAAATGTGACACATACTTTAAGAAAACACTTTGAAGAACTACGCTGTAATCACAGTTTGAGAAATAAAAAGGACATGCATTAAAGCTCAATTTCAACGGATTATGAGTCACATGCAAATTCAACCACAAAGAGGTATCAGCTCACACCAGTCAGAATATCCATCAGCAAGAAAACTACAAACAATAACTGCTGAAGGTGTTGTGGAGAAATGCATACCCTCAACTTTAAGTGGGATGTAACCTGGAAAGAGCCCCTAATGAGAACAGAATGGAGGTGCCTTTAAAAGGTAAACATTGAGCTACCATATGATCCAGCAGGCCCATGCCTGGACCTATAACCTAAGAAGACAGAATTGGAAAGACACAGGCAGGCAAATCTGCATTGCAGCAGTATTACAATAGCCAAGATAGGGAAACAACCAAAAAGTCCATCAACAAATGGGTGGACAAAGAAGAACTGGTACATGTACAGATGGAATATTTGCCAAGGAAAAAAATGACACAATGCCATTTGCAGCACCACAGATGACTCTAGAAGTAATCACACAACTTGTAGTAAGTCAGAAAGTGAAAGACACCTAACCTATGACATCACTTATACGTGTTACCTAAAAATTGATACCAATGAAGATATTTCCACAGAGAAATGCAATCACAGATTCATTAAACAAACTTATGGTTCACCACATGGAAAGCTGTGAGGATTGGATACATTAGAATATTGGAGTTAACATAGACATAGAAACACATGTGAAGTATATAATCACCAAAGACCTACGGAATACTAAGAGAAGACTACTCAACATTGTGTCGTAACCTATATTAGAAAATGATCCGAAGAAGTATAGATTCATGTATATGTGTAAAAGAACCACATCTTGCACACCTAGAACAAACAAAACATTTTAATCAAGTTTGCTCTGATAAAAAATAAAAATTAAATTAATAAAACAAGAAGTAATGAGACATAAACTTAAAGGGCTTTTTGCTAGCACATTGCATTCTAATTTACAACCAGAACACGACTTCCATTAAAGTTCTGTCATCACTAATAAAGCGGCTTTATAAGCAATGTTGAAGGTAGCTTAAAAGAAGTCTCACTAATTATTGATAGTAAGAAGAATACCAAAAAAAGTAAAAATCTCACTGCAAAAAGTATACATAGAGTAATGGTAGTAGACCAAACACTTATCAAACTTTTGTAAAGAATAAAAGACAACAGTACTATGATTTTTTTAAAAAAGAGAGGGCCTAGATGAATCAGAAATGAAAGAGATGATGTTACAACAGACACCACAGAAATACAAAGTATCCTAAGATACACACAGGGTAACTCAGGGCTCAGACTGGTCAGAGCTCACTCTCCATTCCTCTGTACATGACTTACAAGAGCCTCAGGAACTGAGGAGGCAGTCCCTGAGGGGAGGCACAAGATAGAAGATGTTAGGCATTAACATGACTGTGTTTATGTTAAACATGCTTGAACTACATTCACATGAGATGGTTTGGTCCTGTATGTACATCAGCACATTTAGTCTGAACTTCAGATCTTTAGCTTCACCACCTCTACTGACAGCATTAGCTTCACCTGCTGTGGACCGTCTCCTATAGGATTTCTAGAACCACAAAGCATTGAAGCTTCACAGGACCCAGACTCTGTGCAAATCCACTCCGAATCTCAAATGTTCTCAGAGACTCAGAGTCTCAACAGAGACTCCACTCTTTGAGGGCACACACAAAGTAGTGTGCACATCAGGACCCAGGGGAAGGAGCAGTGACCCCGTAGGCAAATAACCAGACTTACCTGCTAGTTTTAGAGGGTCTCCTGCAGAGGCAGGGAGTGGCAGTGGCTCACCACGAGGACAATGACACTGGTAGCAGTTCTGGGAGATACTCCTTGGCGTGAGCCCTCCCAGAGTCAGCCACTAGCCCCACCAAGAGCAAGGTAGGCTCCAGTGCTGGGTCACCACAGGCCAAACAACCAACAGGGAGGGAACCCAGCCCCATGCATCAGGAGACCAGTGGATTAAACATTTTATTAAAGTTTTATGTAATCCACAGACAAGCAGATTAAAGCTCTTCCCACCAGAGCAACACCCAGGTCTACCCACCACCCATCCCTCCCATCAGGAAGCTTGCACAAGCCTCTAAGATAGACTCATCCACCGGAAAGAAGACAGCAGAAGAAGAAGTACAATTATGCAGCCTGTGGAAGGAAAACCACATTCACAGAAAGACAGACAAAATGAAAAGGCAGAGGACTTTATACCAGATCAAGGAACAAGGTAAAACCCCAGAAAAACAACGAAATGAGGTGGGGATAGGCAACCTTCCAGAAAAAGAATTTGGAATAATGATAGTGAAGATGATCCAAGGCCTTGGAAAAGAATGGAGGCAAAGATCGAGAAGATACAAGAAATGTTTAACAAAGACCTAGAAGAATTAAAGAACAAACACCTAGAAGAATTAAACAACAAATAAACAGAGATGAACAATACAATAACTGAAATGAAAAATACACTAGAAGGAATCAGTAGCAGAATACCTGTGGCAGAAGAACGGATAAGTGACCTGGAAGACAGAAAGGTGGAAATCACTGCCGTGGAACAGAATAAAGAAAAAGAATGAAAATAAATGAAGACATCCTAAGAGACCTCTTGGACAACATTAAACACAACATTTGCATTATATGGGTCCTAGACGGAGAAGAGAGAGAGAAAGGTCCCGAGAAAATATTTGAAGAGATTATAGTTGAAAACTTCCCTAGCATGGGAAAAGAAATAGCCACCCAAGTCCAGGAAGTGCAGAGAGTCCCAGGCAGGATAAACCAAAGGAGAAGAATGCCAAGACACGTAGTAATCAAATTGACAAAAGTTAAAGACAAAGAAAAGTTACTGAAAGCAGCAAGGGAAAATTGACAACATACAAGGGAACTCTCAGAAGGTTAACAGCTGATTTCTCAGCAGAAAACCTAGAAGCCAGAAGGGAGTGGCATGATAAATTTAAAGTGATGAAAGGGAAGAACCTACAACCAAGAGTACTCTACCCAGCAAGGATCTCATTCAGATTTGACGGAGAAATCAAAAGCTTTACAGACAAGCAAAAGCTAAGAGAATTCAGCACCACGAAACCAGCCCTACAACAAATGCTAAAGGAACTTCTCTAATTGGGAAACACAAGAGAAGAAAAGGACCCACTAAGACAAACCCATAACAATTAAGAAAATAGTAATAAGAACACACATATCACCTTAAATGTGAATGGATTAAATGCTCCATTTAATCGACACAGGCTGGCTGAATGGATACAAAACAAGATCCATATATATGCTGTCTACAAGAGACCCATTTGAGACCTAGGGACACATACAGACTGAAAGTGAGGGGATGAAAAAATATATTCCATGAAAATGAAAATCAAAAGAAAGCTGGAGTAGCAATACTCATATCAGATAAAATAGATTTTAAAATAAAGAATGTTACAAGAGACAACGAGGGACACTACATAATGATCAAGGGATCAATCCAAGAAGAAGATAAAGCAATTATAATTATATATGTACCCAACATAGGAGCACCTCAATATATAAGGCAACTGCTAACAGCTATAAAAGAGGAAATTGACAGTAACACAATAATAGCGGGGGACTTTAACACCTTATTTAAACCAATGGAGATCATCTAGGCAGAAAATTAATAAGGAAACACAAGCTTTAAATGACACAATAGACCAGATAGATTTAATTGATATTTATAGGACATTCCATCCAAAAACAGCAGATTACACGTTCTTCTCAACTGCACACAGAACATTCTCCAGGATAGATCACATCTTGTGTCACAAATAAAGCCTCAGTAAATTTAAGGAAACTGAAATCATATCAAGCACCTGTTCCAACCACAATGCTATGAGATTAGAAATCAATTACAGGGAAAAAAAAAACGTGAAAAACACAAACACATAGAGGCTAAACAATACGTTACTAAATAACCAAGAGATCACTGAAGAAATAAAAGAGGAAATCAAAAACTACCTAGAGACAAATGACAACAAAAACATGATGATCCAAAACCTATGGGTTGCAGCAAAAGCAGTTCTAAGAGGGAAGTTTATAGCAATACAAGCCTACCTCAAGAAACCAGAAAAATCACAAATAAACAATCTAACCTGACACCTAGAGGAACTAGAGAAAGAAGAACAAAACCCAAAGTTAGTAGAAGGAAAGAAATCATAAAGATCAGAGCAGAAATAAATGAAATAGAAACAAAGAAAACAATAGCAAAGATCAATAAAACTAAAAGCTGGTTCTTTGAGAAGATAAACAAAAATGATAAATCTTTAGCTAGACTCAAGAAAAAGAGGGAGAGGACTCAAATCAATAAAATTAGAAATGAAAAAGGAGAAGTTACAACAGACACCAAAGAAATACAAAGCATCATAAGAGTACTACAAGCAACTCTATGCCAATAATATGGACAACCAGAAGAAACGGACAAATTCTTCAAAAGGGATAACCTTCCAAGACTGAACCAGGAAGAAACAGAAAATAAGAACAAACCTATCAAAAGCAATGAAATTGAAACTGTGATTAAAAATCTTCCAACAAACAAAAGCCTAGAACCAGAGGGCATCACAGGTGTACTCTATCAAACATTTAGAAAAGAGCTAACACCCAACCTTCTCAAACTCTTCAAAGAAACTGCAGGGGAAGGAACATTCCCAAACTCATTCTATGAGGCCACCATCACCCTGACACCAAAACCAGACAAAGATACTACAAGGAAAGAAAATTAGAGACCAATATCACTGATGAATATAGATGTAAATATCCTCAACAAAATATTAGCAAACAGAATCGAACAACACTAAAAGGATCATACACCATGATCAAGTGGGGTTTATCCCAGGGATGCAAGGATTCTTCATTATACACAAATCCATCAATGTGATACACCATATTAACAAATTGTAGAATAAAAAACATATGATCATCTCAATAGATGCAGGAAAAGATTTTGAGAAAATTCAACACCGATCTATGAAAAAAATTCTGCAGAGTGTGGGCATAGAGGGAAACTACCTCAACATAATAAAGGCCATATATGACAAACCCACAGAAAACATCATTCTCAATGGTGAAAAACTAAAAGCATTTCCTCTAAGATCAGGAACAAGACGAGGATGTCCACTCTCACCACTATTATTCAACATAGTTTTGGAATTCCTAGCCTTGGCAATCAGAGAAGAAAAAGAAATTAAAGGAATACAAATTGGAAAAGTAGGAGTAAAACTGTCACTGTTTGCAGATGACATGATACCATAGATGGAGAATACTAAAGATGCCACCAGAAAACTACTAGAGATAATCAATGAATGTGGTAATGTTGCAGGATACAAAATTAATGCACAGAAATCTCTTGCATTCCTATACACTAACAATGAAATATCAGAAAGAGAAATTAAGGAAACAATCCCATTACCACTGCAACAAAAAGAATAAAATACCTTGGAATAAACCTACCAAAGGAAGTAAAATACCTGTACTCAGAAAACTATAAGACACTGATGAAAGAAATCAAAGATGATATAAACAGATGGAGACATGTACCATGTTCTTGGATTAGAAGAATCAATATTGTGAAAATGACTATAGTACCCAAAGCAATCTACAGACTCAATGCAATCCCTATCAAATTACCGGTGGCATCTTCTACAGAACTAGAACAAAAAATCTTAAAATTTGTAGGGAGACATAAAAGACCCCAGATAGCCAGAGCAGTTTTGAGGGGAAAAAAAAAAAAGAGCTGGAGGAATGAGACTTCCAGACTTCAGACAATACTACAAAGCTACAGTAATAAAGACAATATGGTACTGACATAAAAACAGAAATATAGATCAACAGAACAGGATAGAAAGCACAGAGATAAACCCATGTACTTATGGTTAACTAATCTATCACAAAGGAGGCAAGGATAAACAATGGAGAAAAGGCAGTGGCCTCAGTAAGTGGTGCTGGGAAAACTGGACAGCTACATGTAAAAGAATGAAATTAGAACACTCCATAACACCATACACAAAAATAAACTCAAAATGGATTAGAGACCTAAATGTAAGACGAGACACTATAAAACTCTTAGAGGAAAACATAAGCAGAACACTCTATGACATAAATCACAGCAAGATCCTTTTTGACCCACCTCCTAGAGAAATGGAAATAAAAACAAAAATAAAAAAATGGGACCTACTGAAACTTAAAATCTTTTGCACAGCAAAGGAAAACATAAACAAGATGAAAAAACAACCCTCAGAATGGGAGAAAATATTTTCAAAAGAAGCAAATGGCAGAGGATTAATCTCCAAAAAGCAGCTCATGTAGCTCAATATCACAAAAACAAACAACCCAATCCAAAAATGGGCAGATAGCCTAAATAGACATTTGTCCCAAGATGACATACAGATGGCCAAGAGGCACATGAAAAGCTACTCTACATCACTAATTATTACAGAAATATAAAACAGAAATACAATGAGGTATCACCTCACACCAGTTAGAATGGGCATCATCAGAAAATCTACAAACAACAAATGCTGGAGAGGGTATGGAGAAAAGGGAACCCTCTTGCACTATTTGTGAGAATGTAAACGGATACAGTCACTATGGAGAACAGTATGGAGGTTCCTTAAAAAACTAAAAATAACCCATGACCATATAACCCAGCAATCCCACTACTGGGCATATACCCAGAGAAAACCATAAATCAAAAGACACATTCACCACAATGTTCATTGCAGCACTATTTACAATAGCCAGGTCATGGAAGCAACCTAAATGCCCATAGAGAGATGAATGGAAAAGATGTGGCACATATATAAAATGGAATATTACTCAGCCATATAAAGGAAAGAAATTCGGTCATTTGTAGAGACGTGGATGGATCTAGAGACTGTCATACAGAGTGAAGTAAGTCAGAAAGAGAAAAACAAATATTGTATATTAACGCATACATGTGGAACCTAGAAAAATGGTACAGATGAACCAGTTTGCAAGGCAGAAATAGAGACACAAATGTAGAGAACAAATGTATGGACACCAAGGGGGGAAAGTGGTGGGGTGGTGGTGGTGGGATGAATTGGGAGACTGGGATTGTCATATATACACTTATATGTATAAAATAGATAACCAATAAGAACCTGCTGTATAAAAAAATAAATTAAATTAAATTAAAAAAATAAATAATATTTTAAAAAAACAGAAAAAAGTTCTTTCCTTCCCATAGACATATTTATATGAATGAATTATTTCCATGCTTATATCTATAAATACAAGAAGAGGAATAAAACCTACCTTGAACTAAAAAAGAAAAAAAGAAAAAAGACAAAAAACAGAACCCACTGGTCATACAGAGGAAAACCCTATCAGGGCACTTGCTCCACTGGTAAACAATTCTGAAATTGGTCAGAGGTGGGGAATCGTCTCCCATGCAGACAACAGCGCCCCCCTCCAGGAGCGTCCTCATTGCAAAGGTGGGGGACCGTGAGGAGGCGTCTCTGAGTAAACGTGAGCTGAGCCCCAGGCCAGCTGCTGCTGAAATGTTCCCACCCTTCCCAGGTAAAACCTGAATGTGTGCAAGGACTTGAAAGCCTAGAGGAAGGGCCGTGGAGCCACACCAGTGACAGCACGCCAGCCGACATTGTGCCTGCAGGCCAGCCAGGATGGTCCTGGCCCCGGGAGCTTTTCTGGAAGCTTTCCATTTCCCTGCCTGACATACCCCTCCTGTCATGGCCCCCACTGCTTTTTTCCCTCCTCACCTCTGCCTGGGAGAAATTCCAGTGGCAGGTATGGGTGACACATCCTCTTCTTTAGCAGGTGGCAGCCCGGCAACTCCTGTAGAAAGTCCAGCAGAGCCCCACTCACACTGGGCCACCCACAAAGCCATGGCCCCTCACTCCCTCCCACCAGCCCAGCCCTGACACTGCTGACGGGGTAGAGAATATGGCGTCAGGCACAGCTGCAGGGGCTCTTGCTGCCTGGGTGTTTATATTGACCTCAGCCCAGGCACACCTGGGGAGGGCTGGCCGGCAGGGTCAGGCTGCACAGGTCAGCCAATCCTCACCCCTCAGGGGCTCAGAGTGGCAGAAAATGGGCCTTACTGCACCGGCCAGGTCCAAGGAACAGGTGTGGCATCCTGAGAGTCAGGATAGACAAGGGGTTGCAGCCCTGGCTTGTTTTCTAATCATTTTATCCAGTCCATGAGTGAGAGACAAGTTCAAGAAGACGCTCTCCTAATGAGAGGAACCCAGGAGTCAGGGAGAGGAGGGGTGGTGGGTGGAGACAGAGGCCTAGTGCCCCAGCTGCAGT
The DNA here is from genome assembly GCF_000442215.2 of Lipotes vexillifer. Taxonomy (NCBI): domain Eukaryota; kingdom Metazoa; phylum Chordata; class Mammalia; order Artiodactyla; family Lipotidae; genus Lipotes; species Lipotes vexillifer. The sequence continues at coordinate 223,812 of NW_006792846.1, read as the reverse complement.
GGAAGCCTCTGGAAGACCAGGCGGAGGGAGGTCGCACAGACAGAAGCCCAGAGTCACAGACCTGTCAGAGCTGCTGTATGTTAAGGCCTGTAGTTCAAGGCCTGTAGTTCAAGGCCTGCTGTAGTTCAAGGCCTGCTCTGAGGTGCTCTGGGTCGGCTCTGAGCGACAGGTGAGCTGGGGGTGCTCTGCAATGAGGGCTATGTGCATGGTTCCTGTATGCCCAGCCTTGCCGGGGTACCTGCCCAGGTGAGCTCCATATCCTGGGAGAGGCCTTCCCTGTGGGCTGCTGAGTACCGGCCCAGGTGAGCTCCATATCCTGGGAGGGCCCTGACCATGAGAGACCCGTGGGCTGCTGTTGACCTGGTAAACTACGTCAGGACAGTCAGTGAAGCCACCGAGGATATACATCCAGTAGTTCCTAATTCCTACACCCTGCTGGTCATTCTACCATCCACCAGGACATGCTATTGTGTATTAGACTTCAATGATGCCTTATTCCTGGTAAACTACGTCAGGACAGTCAGTGAAGCCACCGAGGATATACATCCAGTAGTTCCTAATTCCTACACCCTGCTGGTCATTCTACCATCCACCAGGACATGCTATTGTGTATTAGACTTCAATGATGCCTTATTCTGTATTCCATTAGTCCCAGAGTCACAAGAAATTTTGGCTTGTGAGTGGCAGGACTCAACATACAACAAAAACAATACTGCTGGGCAGTCCTGTCCCAAGGGTTCAAAAATTCCCACACCATCTTTGGGGAAAGCTTAGCTAAACACCCGAAACAAGTAAAATTTACTTAATTCCTAAAAATAAGGATTGCAAGACTTTATCCTACGTCAACTGAATGTAAAGCAAACATTGTAATTAAGCCAAATCTTTCCGAGATTGATGAGTTTTAACCCCAGGAAACTTCAGTTAACAGGCAAATCCTCTAGTCAACTGGCTTCAGTCTACTTCTCCTTCATTTGAGCAAGAAAAATAAAACAGGAAAATCACCGGCAGAATTGAAGCTGCTTCTCTGAAGTTACAATTCAACTTGTTGATTCACCACAGGGTTTGCCAGAAAGAGGGCTCAATCTCTGTCTTTAGATTTACAGTCAAATGTTAACTCAGTCATTTTACTTCTGTTCATACACTGCTGATTATTTTCTACAAATCACAAAGATATCGGCATTTTATATTTACTATTTGGTGCTTGAGCTGGATTAGCAGGCAGCACCTTAAGTATATTAATCCAGGCTGAGCTATGCTAACCTGGAGCACTACTTGGAGATGCCCAAATCTGTAATGTAGTCATAACAGTCCCTGCACTTGTAATAATTTTCTTTATAGTTGTACCCATTATATTGCAGGGTTTGAAAACTGACTTGGGCCACTAATAACTCAGACATCTGAGGTAGCATTTCCCCAGATAAATGATGTAAACTTTTGACTACTACCCCCATCATTCTTAATTCTACTCATATCACCAATAGTAGAAGCTGGTTCTGGTACCAGTGGAACCGTATATTCAGCTGTAGCCTGCAATCTAGCCCACACAGGAGCCTCTGTCGACCTAACCATTTTCTCCTTACATTTAGCAGGTGTCTCTTCAATTCTTGGTGTTATTACTTTTATTACTATAGTCTTTCATACAAAACCAGCAGTCATACCCCAATACCAGACACCATTATTTAATCTTCCCCAACTATAGCCATATTACTATAATTACCAATGTCAGTCCGAGCAGCCAGAATTGCCATACTGTTAAGAGATAGAAATCTAAACACTACTTTCTTTGACCCTTCAGGAGGAGACCGAATCCTATACCAACACCTGTTTTGATTCTTTGGTCACCCTGAAGTCTGTATTCATGGCCTACTAGGGTTTGTTATAAACTCACATATCATTACATACTATTTAGGACAAAAAGTGTCTTTCAGCTTTTTGGGAATAGTATGAGTCATGTCTACTGGCTTTTTAGGATTTCTCTTGTGGGTGCATCATATGTTTACCATAGGGATAGCTGTTGACTCAGGAGCATACTTTGCATCAGCTACCATAATTACTTCTATCCCTACAGGAATCAAAGTATCTAGTTGATTAGCAACTCTTTCTTTAATTTTTCTTTTTCTTTTGTCTGTGTTGGGTCTTGGTTGCTGCACGTGGGTTTTCTCTGCTTGTGGTGAGCGACAGCTACTGTTCATTGTGGTGCGCAGCCTTTTTCATTGCAGTGGCTTCTCTTGTTGCAGAGCGCAGCCTCTAGGCACGTGGGCTTCAGTAGTTGTGGCTTGCGGGCTCTAGAGGGCAGGCTCAGTAGTTGTGGTGCACTGGGTTTTTGCTCCGCGGCATGTGGAATCTTCCCAGATGAGGGCTCGAAGCTGTGTCCCCTGCATTTGCAGGCGAATTCTTAACCACTGCGTCATCAGGGAAGTCCCAGAATTGCAGTCTCCCTTTTAATATACCTTAAGCCCAAAGAATCCATGGAAAATTGTTATAGAAAATAAGACAATAAAATACTGTAACGACTATAACAGAAGCATATAGCACACAGTTCATATAGACATATTCCAAGCAGTTACAAAGTATATTAAAAGGGGGGCTGCGATTTCAAAAGAATAAAATAAATTATACCCACAAACTCCTAATCTTCCCTGAAACGTTGCAATCTGAAACCCTATTGTAGGAAGCAGAAGATTCCAGGAGACATTCTACAAATGAAGGACTCTAAACCCTGTGGTGGGATAAGGAATTCTGGAAGGAAGGTATCCTCACCCAAGGAGAGCAGGTTCCTATACTTCTCTAACATCACATCCCTGTACAATTCCCACCGATCTTGGTCCAGGCATTCTCACTCCTCTTGAGAGAAATCTATGGCCATATCCTGGAATGTCAGCAGTCCCTGAAATTAAAAGTGCACATGCCATGTGGCCACGGAAAGAGTTCATACTGTGCCCCAAGAAGAAAACAGCAAGTTAAGAGAACTGGTTTTAATTTAGAAGAGTGTCTTCAATTATCTACTAATATATATATGTATGTATATATATATATATATATATATATATATATATATATATATTACAAAGTAACTTTCTCTACTTATTTCTAACTACAAGAAAAGAGTGTGGCATGTGATCCACAAAACCA
>NW_006792846.1:137038-220635 GCF_000442215.2 Lipotes vexillifer | reverse complement strand
ATGTATGTATATATATATATATATATATATATATATATATATATATATATTACAAAGTAACTTTCTCTACCTTATTGCTAACTACAAGAAAAGAGTATGGCATGTGATCCACAAAACCAGTATAGAAAAGAAATGATAAAATGGAAATGGAAAAGAAATGACAAAATGATGGTTTCAACAAGGGCATATGCATTTTTGAGTGTTTTATTTATATCAAACTGGATAAAATGTGTGTATTTCTCAGACAGAGAAGACATGTCGAGGTAGAAATGTACCTTTCAACTATACATGGGTACACAGATACACTGGGGAGATTGTAAAAGTGCTGATTGTGATTCAGTAGGTCGGGTGGGCCTGAGTTCTATTTTTTTAACTAGTGATGCCACAGTTTCTGATTCATTAACCACAACTGGGAATTGCAGAGACATAATAAGGAAAGGTAAAAATTCATAGTTAACTTTGAACTTAAAGTGTTTTATGGATTTTACACCTTTAATAGGATAGTAAGCACAGCAGCAACAATCATTTGTGAATATTTACTATAGACCGTGTATCTTTCTATTTTGTGAAGGATTCCAGGAGAAAGGCCTGGGCTGCGGTCACAGTGGGGGGGGGGGCCCAGGGCGGGCCGCCCCTCCACGACCCCCGACGGGGCCCTGCGGTCCTGGAGGCTCCCTCCCCCGGCGCGCCCCTCCCTCCCAGAAGGCCTCGGGGCAGAGCGGTCCCAGACCCTGCGCCCAGAACGGAGCCCCCATTTCCGCAGAGGTGGAACTCCCGGCTCGGGGTCTCTTCCCTCCGCCGTCATGGAACTGCCCCGGAGCCCGAGGGGAGGGCGGCCTCACTGAGGCTGCCGGCTCTGGAGGGGCCCCAGTGGCAGAAGCCGCAACAGCCGTGGGGACGGTGGGCCAGGTAAGTGGGCGCCGACCCTCCGCCTGGTCCGGTGCCCGGGCGGCAGCGCAAGACCAGCTTCTGAGGGGCAGGGGTTCGCTGCCACCCGCCGCTGCTGTGTAGAAAGGGCGGCCCCCGGCGTCTGGTCCCGGGGAACTTCGGTCCCTCCTCTCGCCCCTGCCCTCGGCCTGGCTCGCGGGGCCTGGGGGGCGTGGGGGGGCCGGGTAAGTGGGCGCCGACCCTCCGCCTGGTCCGGTGCCCGGGCGGCAGCGCAAGACCAGCTTCTGAGGGGCAGGGGTTCGCTGCCACCCGCCGCTGCTGTGCAGAACGAGCGGCCCCCAGCGTCTGGCCCCGGGGAACTTCGGTCCCTCCTCTCGCCCCTGCCCTCGGCCTGGCTCGCGGGGCCTGGGGGGGCGTGGGGAGGGGGTCTGCCTGAGCGTCCTGAGGGGAAACGGGGCAAGGGAGGCACAGGGTCCGGCTGCAGCGTCAGCGCCCCTCCTCCCAAGTGCGGGGAAAGCGGCTGAAAACTCCTCCCGAGGCTCGCAGGCCCCTTATTCAGCCGAGTCCCTCTGCGCTCCTTCCTCCCTGAGCTAAAGTACCGTGGGGGAGGGGACAGGGCAGGGGACTGGCACAGATAATGGGGAACATCAAAAGGTGATTGTAAACTAAGGAAAACCAGCTCTCCCAAGGTGAGGAATGTAGCGCTTTTCTTTGTATGCGAAGATGCCAGAGTCTGGGCTCACTGAAATCCTTCCTTTCATATGCACCTCAGCTCTCTGGGGCCTGCATTCTGTATTTGCATATCCTGAGTTCCTAAGGGCCCGCGGCTCACACTGGAGTGCTGCAAGTGCTGATGACTGTGACATCCTTTGTTTACTGAGATGGCAAGGAATATTCCATTTCTCACAGGCTTGAGGGACAGACAGTGAAAAAGAGTTGGAGAATCTCACTCGGCATGTACTTTGGTTTACATATAGATAGTATTTATACTTAACTGTGCTGATAGAGGTTCTCAAGTCCAATCAACTTGTACTACTGCCCTTTATGTATTAATTTCCTCAATATTTTAAGATACATGCCTATAGAATTGACTTAATCCATTTAAATAGGATAATGATTTTTAAAGGAGACAGAAATATAACTACAAAACTGTTGCGGTCTGGGAGCCACACGCCTGGAGTCGAGTTCCCCGGTAAATGCGACCCGTGTCCCAACCAAGGACACCCGAGAATCACCAATACCAAGCAGAAAGATTAGCAAAGGATTTTTACAAGTACAAGTATAGAAGCTTACACAAACTGTCCGGACACGGTCCCAGTTGGAGAGAAGTGAGCGAGACCCCGACTAACAGTCGGGGGAGGCCTTTATACCCTTCACAGGACGGGAAGTTCCCAAGGCGGGAGGGAGCTGTTTAATTTTGAATCAGCCAATCAGGAACCTGGTTCTTCCTGCCCCAAGCAAGTAAGCAAAGCAACTTTCTTACAGAAGTCAAAATGTGCTGTTAGCCCTGAAGCTGTTCTTCCGTTTCTTTCGTCACATCCCCCCCTTTTTCTAGGAGCTAATCAAATCCTTGATTCCTGGTCTTCCGTATTCAGGAGGTATGTTTCGTTTTGGGCTAAAGTTTGCCCAGTCAATCCGTCTGTTAGTGTCCACGTAAAAAGGATATCCTCCCATTTGCCCCAGTTGTCCCACCCAGAGCAACATAGGACCCCAGCCCAAAATCACTTGCGAATAATGCTCAGCTTTAGGGGGTCCTGCGGGTGAGCCTGTGCTTTCCATTCTGTGGAGTCCTCTTCTGGTTCCTCTGTGGTGTAGTCTCTCTTTATTCTGCTATGATGAATCCAAGTCCGGACACCGTCGACTTTAACAGCAGTCGGGGTACTCAACACAATCAGATGATGTCCAGTCCACCTAGTCTCCAATGTCTGGGGGTTATGCTTCTTTACCCAGACTAAGTCTCCAGGCTGGAAAGCATGGGGAACATCAGGGGGTAAGGAAAATGCATCTTTCAACGGGGGTTTAACCCAGTCCTGGAACTGCTGTAATGCTAAGAGAGAGGTTATTAAATTTTCCCTTTGTGTCAGCAGGTGGAGCTCTTCTCCTACTCGCGGCAAGAGCGGAGGGGGAGCTCCAAACATAATCTCGAACGGGGAAAACCCCTTCTTATATGGGGTACATCTTACTCGTAAAAGAGCCATCGGAAGGGCTTCTACCCAGTTCTGGCCAGTCTCCGCTACCAATTTAGTTAATGTTTCTTTTAAGGTCCTATTAACCTCTCTATCTGGCCTGAACTTTGAGGTCTATATGCACAATGTAATTTCCAATCTATTCCTAGTATTTTACTTACTTTTTGAGTTATTTGTGCAGTAAAAGCTGGTCCGTTGTCTGTCCCTACCTGGAGCGGCAGTCCATACCTAGGGATGATTTCCTGTAACAGTTTTTTTACTACTGTGGCTGCAGTCTCTCGTTTTACCGGCCAGGCCTCCACCCATCCGGAAAAGGTGTCGATTGCTGCTAATAGGTACTTATACCCCTATTTTCCTGGTTTTATTTCTGTAAAGTCCATTTCCCGAAAGCGGCCTGCCTCGTTGCCTTGATACCGATGCAGTTCCTGGTGTTGCGAGTTGGCCCCTTGGTTTACTTGTGCACAAGTCACACATTGCCTAGTGATTGAGAATACTTTCTCTTTTAGGTTGTTAATTCGAAAACGAGTTTTTAACAGTTCATGTAATTTTGTAGATCCCAGATGCGTTCCCTCATGCAAGCGTCATATCAACATCAGGCCTAGGTTCTCAGGGATAAAAATTCGGTGATCTTTGTCTTGAATCCATATCTTTCTTCCTTCTCGTTATCTAATATCCCCCCCTTTTTCTTTTGTATCCAGTCCAAATCCTTGGCTGAGTAGCAGGGACTTAACGGCAATGTGGGTTCTGGAAATTTTATTTTCAGTTTTTGTACCAGTGCCGAGGTTAAATTTCGAGCGGCTTGTCTTGCCGCTTGGTCAGCAAGTTGGTTTCCTTTTATTATTGGGGAGGCACCCCTTTTATGTCCCAAACAATGTATGATGGCAAGTTTTTTTGTTTTCCAGATGGCTGTCAAAAGATCTAGAATTTCTTGTTTATTTTTGATAGTCTTTCCTTCTGCCGTTAGGAGGCCCCTTTCTTGATATATCTGTCCGTGTACATGGGCCGTAGCAAAAGCATAGCGGCTGTCAGTGTAGATGTTAGCAGATTTGTCTTTTGCCAGGTGTAGGGCCTTAGTCAGCGCTATGAGCTCAGCTCGCTGTGCTGACATTCCGGCCGGTAAGGACCGTTGCCAAAGAATTTCAGATTCCGTCGTAACTGCTGCTCCCGCTTTTCGAATCCCCCCTTCCACAAGGCTGCTGCCATCTGTATAGAGAGTTAGTTGGGGATTCTGTAGCGGGGTGTCAGTTAGATCCGGCCGAAGAGTGGTATAGGTTTGCAGAGCCGTCAGGCAATCATGAAGTTCTGGTATTGCGTTCTCGGTAACATCTGTGGGCAGAAGCGTGGCTGGGTTTAGGCTGTTAGTAACTTCTAATTTAATCCTTGGCTCATCTAGGAGCAACGCCTGGTATTGTACTATTCGTGCGTTTGAGAGCCATCGTTCAGGAGGGGGGTTTAGAAGGGTCTTAACAGCATGCGGAGTAAACACGGTTAATTGTTGCCCCATGGTTAATTTGTCTGCATCTTTTACCAGCAGGGCAGTGGCTGCAATTTGTCTGACGCATGAGGGCCACCCGGAAGCTACTGGGTCCAGTTGTTTAGAGAGATAGGCTATCGGCCTTCGCCAGGGCCCAAGTTTCTGAGTTAGTACCCCCCTTGCCCCGGCTCGTTCATCTACGAACAGTTCAAAAGGTTTATCAGGGATGGGGAGTGCCAGAGCAGGAGGTGAGGTAAGAGCCCTTTTAATGTCCTGGAAGGCCTTTCTTTGTGTCTCAGTCTAGTTAATCTTGGTGGCTTCGGGGCCATTCTGGTTAACGCCCTTCAGGGCATCGTATAGAGGCTTGGCCAGCTCTGCAAATCTGGGTATCCAGAGCCGGCAATAGCCCGCCATTCCCAAGAATTCTCTCAATTCCTTTCTTGTGGTAGGGGTTGGTAAGGTTAGGATGGCCTGAGTGCGTGGCTTTCCTAGCCATCTCTGTCCTCCTTTTAGGATATACCCTAAATAGTTTACTTGTTCTTGACAAATCTGAGCCTTTTTAATTGAGAGTTTATAGCCTAAGTCCTGTAGTAACCTTATTAGGCCTTTTGTTCCTGTTAGACAATCCCGCACAGTTTTTCCAGCCTCAAGTAAATCATCCACATATTGTAATAAGGTTACTTCAGGAAACTGGTTATGGAAAGGTTGTAGGTCCCGTTGTAGGGCCGTCGTAAAAAGAGTGGGCAAGTTTTTAAATCTCTGAGGTAACCGTGTCCATGTTAGCTGAATCGGTTGGCCCCTCTCATCAGTCCATTCGAAAGCAAATAAAGGCTGACTTTTGGGGGCCAGTGGCATGGAGAAAAATGCATCTTTTAAATCTAGCACGGAGTAAAACTTTTGTTCTGGTGGCAGCAGGCTCAAAAGTGTGTAAGGGTTAGGCACTGTAGGGTGAATGTCAGTTACCCTATCATTTATTGCCCGTAGATCTTGCACTGGTCTATAATCTTCACTGTTGGGCTTTTTAACAGGAAGAAGAGGAGTATTCCATGAGTATTCCATGGGGAATGGCAGGGGACCAGGATTCCTGCTTTTAGGATCCGATTAATGTGGGGGGTTACTCCCTTTTTAGCGTTTTCTGTTAAGGGGTACTGTCATAGTCGAATCGGGGTGGCTCCAGCCTTTAATTCTACCACTACTGGTATTCGATGGGCCGTAGCCCCAAAGGGGTGGTTTTCTGCCCAGACTAAGGGGAATTCCTCTCTTAAAACAGCCAGATGAGGATTGTCCTCTGGGTGTGCTTTTTGTCCCGTTTCAAATAGCAGTCCTTCCTCCTGCAGGGGCAGTGTGATCATAATGGAGGGAGGCTTGTCTGGCCCTAATGCAAATTCAGATCCTCCTTTATCAAACTTTATGGTAGTCTGTAAATGTCTCGTCCTAAGAGTCCTTCATAGGGGCAGTCAGGCAAGACCAGGAAGGAGTGGGTGACTGTTTGTTTACCCAAGTCGACCTTCCTGTCTGTGGTCCAAAAACAGCGTTGAGTCCCAGTGGCCCCCTGTACCAAAGCTTTTTCTGGTTGTTTCGGTCCATAATCTGATTGGAGGACTGAGAACGTGGCCCCTGTGTCTATTAAGAACGTCTTAGGTTTTCCCCCCACTTTTAAGTTTACCAAGGGCTCAGGGGGGCTCAAGCCCTGACCCCCCTCAGTCTGAGTCTAATTCTAGCACCTCGGGGCCCTTTCGGGGTTGTTCCTTTTTAGTAGGAAGTTCGGGACATTCATTTTTCCAATGTCCTTCCTTTCTACAATAAGCACATTGGTTCCACTTTAAGGGCTTTCGTGGGCCGGATATTTGTCCTCTTCCTGTGGGTTGGAAGTCAGACCTTTTCCTCCCTCGGGGAGGTCTGTCATTTAGGACTGCCGCCATTACTTTGGATACCTGCCTTAACTGTCTCTTCTCAGTTTCATCTCTATTATTATAAGTTTTTAATGCTATCTCTACCAATTCAGATAAGTTCTTCCCTTCAGAACCATCTAATTTTTGTAATTTCCTTCGGATATCTGGGGCCGACTGTGTCACAAAGGCCAAGTTAATTGCCCGCCTGCCTGTTTTTTGGTGCCTCAGGGTCTATGGGGGTCCATAGCCTATAAGTCTCCATCAGCCTTTCCAGGAAGGCGGCTGGAGACTCTGTGGCTCCCTGGGTCACCTCTGTAACCTTGGACATATTAGTTGGCCTTCGTGCTGCCGCCAGAAGTCCTGTTAACAGAGCCTGGCGAAAACGGGCCAAAGCCCCTTGTCCCTCCTCCGTGTTAGGATTCCATTCTGGTCGGGTACTAGGGAGCATGGTTTCAATTAGGTTGGGGTTATCAGTGGGCCGCCCATCTGGACCAAGTACCTGTTTACGGGCCCCCCACATGATTTTTTCTCTTTCTTCCGTGGTAAACTAAACCTGTAACAATTGCTGACAATCATCCCAGGTCGGCTGGTGAGTCACAAATATAGTTTCTAACAGTGATATTAACGCTTGTGGTTTCTCAGAAAATGGAGAATTTTGTAATTTCCAATTATATAAATCAGTCGTGGAGAAGGGGGCGTAAGTAAGGAAGGGCCGTGCCTCCCCTGGACTAGGTGCTTGTTGCCGCAGAGGCAGAGCAGTGGGTCGCGGTTCAGTCAAGTGATCTCTAGACCAGGTATTCGGTCTCCTGGGCCGACCTGGGAGGATGTCGTCATCGGGGCCAGTATCCGCCGAGGGAGGGACATGGGGAGGGGGAGGCGCAGACGCCTCGGGAGGAGGGGTTTCTTCTTCTTCCTCTCCCTCCCCTACAAGAGGAGGGGGCGGGGACTTAGAGCTTTTAACATTAGGTTTTTTCCCGTCCGCCATCTTGGCGGCACACATGTTATCTTTAGATCTTGTTTCCTTTCTGTTGGTAGCTCCCGGCGGGGGCAACCAGGGCCTCAGCCAGTCAGGTGGTGTCTCCACGAGACCCCGCCAACACTCAATATAAAGAATCTGATCATCATGTACCTTAAAGACAATATCTCCCACCGCATCTATCACCGGAATAAAGAACGTACCTTCGGATGGCCATCCCACCTCAAATGTCGGCCATTCCAATTCACAAAAGGTGCGGAGGGGTTCCGGGGATACAGAGACCCCGAATCCCCTGGCGATCTGGCGGAAGTCTCTGAAGTGGTCCAGAACTAGGCTCAGGGGGGTCTGCATCCGGAACATACCTTGTCCCCTTGCTAAATTCCTGTTGAGCTAAAAGTTTTAGCACAAGCACAAAGCCAAAGTGTCCAAGAAAATGCAAGACCACACACACACGAGTGACAAAAGACAGAAGGGGAGAACAGCAAGTTTTGACACAATCCCAGCTCAAAGTCGGGACAAAAGAATATCGAAACCGACTTTGAATTCCCAGGGAGGAATCGCGGCGTCCCGGGACTCCTCCTGACTCCAGGCTTAATGTCGTGTCCGACAAGCCTTAATGGAGTCTCCTAGTTTCTTGCCGGCAAGCCAAGGGTCGCAAACTTACCCGAGGAAGGAGCAGGCGGTGGATTCGGAGGAGGGACCCTGTTTCAGGTCTTTAACCTCCACTTCGAGTATTCCAAAGACAGGGAGGGACCCTGTTTCAGATCTTTAACCTCCACTGTCTGATCCCGGATGAGCCCCCAAATGTTGCAGTCCGGGAGCCACACGCCTGGAGTCGAGTTCCCCGGTAAATGCGACTCGTGTCCCAACCAAGGACACCCGAGAATCACCAGCACCAAGCAGAAAGATTAGCAAAGGATTTATACAAGTACAAGTATAGAAGCTTACACAAACTGTCCGGACAGGGTCCCACTCAGAGAGAAGTGAGTGAGACCCCGACTAACAGTCGGGGGAGGCCTTTATACCCTTCACAGGATGGGAAGTTCCCAAGGCGGGAGGGAGCTGTTTAATTTTGAATCAGCCAATCAGGAACCTGGTTCTTCCTGCCCCAAGCAAGTAAGCAAAGCAACTTTCTTACAGAAGTCAAAATGTGCTGTTAGCCCTGAAGCTGTTCTTCCATTTCCTTCGTCACAAAACCTTTACCACTAAAGGATGGGTCTGGGAGAACCTAAATAAATGTTCCATTCTTAAAATACTGAAAGATGTATTCAGTAGAAATATCAACAAAAATGACAATATGGGCAGCAGAATGTTGAAATGTTCTATCTTTATCATTAAAGTGGCAGAAAATCATTTATTGGCAGGTACTGGGGGCAGAAGATGCCTGATTTTATATCTTTGTCATATTTGTGCAGTTGTTTGAACAAGTAACTTAAAGACAAAATGGAAAAACAAGGAGCTTTGTGCCTGAGATCATGGTGATGTGAAACCAGCGATGGCCACCTTGTGCCAGATGAGTTAAGTTTACCTGGCAGGTAGACTGCAGAGCTCCTGAGAAGCAAGGGTTGGAATTTTTCTGCTGGGTGTCCCTTAGGTTCTGTGACTTGATTGATTGTGAGTCATGTTTCAGGAAAGACCTGGTCACAGGAAAAGGATGGGAATAGAGTGATTTGGGGAGCAGCTAACAATATTCATCACAGCTCACGGCCTGAATGAATTTTAAAGAAACAGGAAAACAAATACTTATGGAATCAGAGAATGTGAGGGCTGAACAATCCCAGAAAATGAGGAACACCCGTCCCATTTTCCAGATGAGAAAACAGAGGTCCAGCAAGGTGAAATCCCTCACCCAAGGTGCACACGTGTCTCCTCCCCACTACATGGTCCATGAAAGCAGGACTCTTCCTGTCTTGACACTGCTGAAATCACCGCTGAACCCCAAAAAGGGCCAGGCATCTAGCAGCTGCTCCAAAAATTTTGGTTAACTGTAGGAACAATGCTATTTCTTTCTTTCTCACTCTTATTCAGGATTGTGCCAAGAACTCCCCAGGTTGCAATGTAATTCAATAAATGTAAATATTAACTGAGTTTTGTTGTGATGAGGACTTAGGCTTTGAAGGTAACAGACTTGGTTCAGATCTTGGTTCTGCCACTCAATAGCTGTTTGGCTTTGGGAAAATTACTAAACCTCTCTGAGATTATTTCCTCCTTTGTAAAGTGGGGATAAATCTATCTGAGCCAGCAGAGCACCTGCATGAGAGATGTGCACTAAATATTGGTCTTTCTCACTCTCTGACGCCATCTCTCTGTTCTTCCCAGAGAAGTTGTACAGAAGGATACAGTACATTTAAAAAAAATTAATTGATTACTTAAGTATTTAATTAATTGTTTGGCTGCGTTGGGTCTTCGTTGCTATGTGCAGGCTTTCTCTAGTTGCAGCGATTGGGGGCTACTCTTTGTTGTGGTGTGTGGGCTTCTCATTGCGGTGGCTTCTCTTGCTGCGCTTGTGGAGCACAGGCTCTAGGCGTGCAGCTTTCAGTAGTTGTGGCCTGCAGGCTCAGTAGTTGTGTCACATGGGCTTAGCATCTCCATGGCATGTGGGATCTTCCCTGACCAGTTCTCGAACCCATGTCCCCTGCCTTGGCAGGCAGATTTTTAACCACTGCTCCACCAGGGAAATCAGATATAGTACTTTATAAAGAGGGGTTTTAATTTATTTCAGATAGTGTACAATTTTTCTTGTAGAAAAGATTATTCCACTAGAGAAACATTAACAGGCAATACCACTACAAATGCAGTTTTCTATGGGTTAGATATTATCAGTAAATTTTAGAAGTAATTGGGAAAATGCCAAAGCATGAGGTACTGGGGAGTAAGAAAATTCAAATCTGGGCTGTCCCCACTCCAATTTCCAGAGCACAGTGTCTTTTTCAAATCCATGTTTCATCTGTTCTTTGTTTTTCATCCATTCTCTGTGTCTGCCTTTCTCAAGAAGGCTCAGATCCTCTGCTTTCACACCCTCCCGGCTGGCTGTGCCCCAGCTCTCGTCCTGGAACCTCTGCACGCCTGGGTGTGTGCCTGCTCTCCCTGTGCATCACCAGCTTTGCCAGGGAGCTGCTGTATCATGCACTGCTTGCTGTACCCCAGAGTGCCTAGACCGTTCTGGTACATGAAGTACACCCTCATCACCATGTGTGCACGCCTATCCCCTTACCTTATATCCTGCCTCTAATCCAGTCTTGGGAGTGACTACAGTATGCATTCAGCTGCTGGGATCAAAGTGAAGTGCCCAACTTTTGAAGTTGCAGGCTTGAGGAGCACACAGTGATTTAAAGTAGGGTCACCTGACTTAAAGGGCAGGCTGATTGATTTAAAGCCAAGCCAGCTGACTTAAAGCCTGCATCCCTCAGCTGCAGAACGAGACCAACTTTGGCAGTGCGCGAGTTCACTCCAAGCCAGCACTGCTGTTCAGGAAGAGCTTCCAGTAGCGCCTTAGTGCAGGGCAACGTGGTCCGTTGTCTTGCCCCTGCCCCTGGAGGGGGGCCACCTGCTCTTCTGGAGGAGAATCAGGGAGGGGGAGGTGCAGAGTCCCGGCTGGAGTTGCGGCACCCCTTGTCTGATGGCAGGGAAGGGGGGGCGGGGCTGTGTGGTGTCCTGGGGCTGGAGTTACCAGGGCGACTCAGCCTCTCAGCCTCCTAACCTCCCCACACACACCCCACAAGAGTTTCTAATAATATGTAATTGCTCCTTAGGTTCTCGGTCTTCAAACTCATACCCAGGCTCCCAGGTCCCTTGATTCGGCCAATTCCTCTGTGCTCTTTCTTCTATTAGATACGGTCCCAGAGGGAGGGGCTGGGGGATGAGACTGGAGGGACCCCAGCAGCAATGGCCTCAGCTGACTAAAGAGAGCCGGGGCCTGCGCTCTCACACATGTGCGAGGATCCTTAAGGAGGAATCGAGGGGGCCAGTTAGAGGCAGTCCTTGCTGCCTCAAGTGAGTATGGATCACCATCAGGTGGGGAGCACGCTGAGTTCTGAGAAGTACCGTTAGGAGGATGTGTTCCTCCCTTGGCTTCAAGGACGTGGGTGGGCTTCAGGGCTCCAGTTCCCCTCCAGGCCTTCAGGTCCGACTGCACCCCAGCGGCCTTGCAGTCCTGACTTCCTGCCCCAGAACTTGTCAGGCCCCAGGAAGAATCCAGACTGCAGAGATGGTGCCTGAGCGCTGCAGCTTAAGAAGTGCTGTCCCCGGGGACCCAACAGTGGAGGGAGGAAGGGTGAAGGGAGTAGGGGGATGGGGTAGGGAGGGGTGGCTGCCCTGGGAGACGTTGGGAGAGAAATGTCAACCCCCACATCCCCTTCGCCCTGCCACTGACCCATTGATGCCATAGGATCTCAGGACCTTTTAGTCAGAGATGCCTCTGTTTCTTTACTCCTGTGTTCAAAACTATGCAAAACCAACTCTTCATCCTCTTGCTGCCTTGCCAGGACTTCTAAAGCACGGTTCTTTTGAAGCACTCATTCTCTAAACTGCAGTTTGGAGCTGTTCCAGCTATTTAAATGTGTTTTCCTGAAACTGAGACTAAATCCTACTCTTTTGGAAAAACGACCTTCACTTCAGAGGAGATCGTCTTTTCTGCCCATTCCTTCCTTCTGTTGCCCTCTTAAGAACCCCTGTGCTCAAAGAGCTTGGTGGTTTATATTTTGCTTGATGTCAAAAAGAAACCTTCCCCATGCACCCCAAAAAGCTTTCCTGGAACATAGGTGTTTCAAAACCATGACAGTTTTTTTCAGTTAGTATACACTGGTTAGACTGCCTAGCAATCCTTCCAAGAGCCAGAGGTGAGCAACACCTTTACTTATTTGATTGGATGTCCTTCAAGTTTAGGAAGGTCCCATTCTTATGATGCAGCAGATAAGACAGGGCTTGGATGGCTGTGGCTGTGATTAGATAATTTCTGGTGATTTTATTTCCCTTACTGAGCTGCTGCTTCTAGGTTAAATTCATTTTATTACCTGTCCATTTTCAAAGAAAGACTGGCAATGTCACTGTAATAGGTCAGGAGACTGAGCTCAGGGTTGGTCAAAGGTACTCACAGGGAGGAAGGTGGATAAAAATAGGTGGGTAAAATAGGAGGGTTGGCAAGTGCAGCCAGAACACCCGTGTTCACCGTGCATACTGAGGCCAGAATCTCCTCATTTGTCTCTGGTGGGAAGTTCTGATGGTTTCACAGCATCAAACTCAAATCATATTCAGACTAGGGGATTTCCCTGAGCATAAAAGGATGTACCATCTCTAGCACGAGTCACTGCAGAGGAATAAAGACGCAGACATAGAGAAAGGACTTGAGGACACAGGGAGAGGGAAGGGTAAGCTGGGATGAAGTGAGAGAGTGTCATGGACACATATACACTACCAAAGGTTAAATAGGTAGCTAGTGGGAAGCAGCTGCATATAGCACAGGGAGATCAGCTCAGTGGTTTGGGACCACCTAGAGGGGCGGGATAGGGAGGGTGGGAGGGAGATGCAAGAGGGAGGGAATATGGGGATATATGTATACGAATAACTGATTCACTTTGTTATACAGCAGAAGCTAACACAACATTGTAAAGCAATTATACTCCAATAAAGATGTTAACAACAACAACAAAAAAACCCATAAAATTAAGTCAATCAAGCCAACGGAGACATTTTATGTGTTTACAGTTCAAGAAATCCACAAGAGAATCCTTTATTCTGTATGCAATGAATGGTCCATTCGAAAAGAAAATAACTTTATATAACGTTGTTTTTCCATTAATTGTTCAGAGCATCATTTTTATACCTCTGCATTTCGTACTATTCAAAGCCAGTCACGTGGATTAGAGGTAAGCAGCTGATTGATTTAAAGTTGGGTCATGTGATTTAAAAACCAGTGGCATTTGATTAATTTAAATCTCGGTCATATGACATGAGGAGGGGGTGCTAAAAATGACTTTTTCATCTCTGGCTGAGAATATTATATTTACCTTGGTTCTTATGATTTAGAAAACTTGAGCTGTGTCTCCTTGGAATCATCAGGAGAAAAATACAGTATTTCAGGTTCATTCTTGAAACCAACTTCTCACGGTTAAGGTGTATTGACTAAAAGATCTTCCTTCTTCAAGAGATTCCATACCTCTGTAGGACACTTCATTGTAATTGGAGAAAAAAGAAGAATGAAATCAGGCCAACAGCCGCAGGAGGCAAGGCAGCCCCTAGGACTAGGGAAGGAGGAGGAGGCAGGGCTGAGAGTTTCCATTAGAGCAGACAACCTCCAGAGGGCGCTGAAGCACCAGCAGAGCCCACCTGCACTCCCAGTTTGGCACTGCAGGGTCAGATTTGGGTTTGGAGATGGGGTTGCTGTAACAACAAGGAGGTGAGCAGAGAGGAGGAGTTGATTACTGTCTCCTCTGACTCTCCGGCCCAAATTGCCTAGCTTCACAGGGGGGACAGAGTTTTGCTTTCAGCAACTGATGGGGCACTTCCAGGCTGCTTGGGTTGCCCAGTGGCCTGACAGCCTGACAGGCTGACTGCGGTGTGACCGCCCTTTGTTTCTCCAGAATCTGTACATCAGGAGGTGCATGGTTGCGGGAGCCCATTCACCGCCACCACCATTCCCAAGGGGGATGGCACCTTCCCTGGCTGTACCCTATGATCACCAGCTACTTGAAATGAATGCAAGTTTTTTGACTTCAAGGAAAAGCTCACATAACCACTTCTGCCTCGTAATGTGTGGGATTTGCTATAATGGAAGGACATTATAAAGAACAGGTAGAAACTCACCTGTTGGTCTCCATGTAGGAGTTTATTTTGCATGAATCCCTTCTACATGAGTAGATAGAAGAGGTTTATTTTTGTTCCCATGTGTGTAGTTGTGCCAGAGGATGTAGGTATGGTGATTTGAAGCCCTCAGAGAAATATTCTCAGAATTCTCAAGACTTCTCTTGATTGCAACCGAAAGAGACCTGGAAAAGAAAAGGAGGAGGGAGAAGGAATGACTGTTTCTCAGTAAATTCACCTTCCTGGTTGATTGTTCTGTCTTCTCCTTCCTTTGAACTTCTATGTATGTCTAATGGAATAATGTAGAAAGGCTGATTTTCATGCTTTAAAAGATTTTACATCACAAAGAAACTAGAAGTGGCTAACAACTTATTCAAATCAATTTTACATAGAGACTTTGATATTAAATTTGTATACTGAAATGGGTTAATTCAAATTTTCTCTTTCTTTTTGAGTGAATATTTATAACATATTTTTGTAGCAAATAATTTATCCTAGATATACAAAATTTTGAGAATGGGTACCATTTTTCACCACTTAAATGATTTCTTTTAAATGAATACATTGTACACTTTAAATGCCAATGTTGTGTCTTACATGTTGTTTTGTAATTCCTTGATTTCCAAAAGCTGTGTTTATTTAATTGATTTCTATCTAATAATCTGTGTCTCCCCTTTATTGTTTCTTACTTTATATTTTATTGATCTATAGTTAATTTACATTATTATATTAGTTTCAGAGGTACAACATAGTGATTCATAAGTGTTTAGGTTGTTCTCCATTTATACTTATAAAAGAGTGGCTCTATTCCCCATGCTATACAGTACATCACTGTAGATTATTGATTTTATATATAGTGGATTATACCTCAGAATCTCCTACCACTATTTTGCTCCTCCACCCTGTCTCTCCCTGCTGGTAACCACTAGTCTGTGCTTTAATCTGTGAGCCAGTTTTTTTTTGTTGTTGTTGTTGTATTCAATTTTTTAGATGCCACGTGTAAGTGATAACCTACCATGCTTGTTTTCTCTGCGGCTTATTTTACTAAGCATAATACCCTCTAAGTCCATCCATGTTCTTGCAAATGGCAATATTTCATTTTGCTGAAGTCCTCATAAAAAATCTTTTTTATCCCCTAACCTATTGATGAACGCTTGGTTTGACTCTATATCTTGGCTATGACAAATAACTCTGTTATGAACATTGGTGTGCAGTTATTGTTTTGAAATAGTGTTTTTGTTTTCTTCTGATATACCCAAGAGTGAAATTGCTGGATATTATGGCAGTTCTGTTTGTAGTTTTTTGTGGAGCCTCCATCCTGCTTTCCACAGTAGCTGCACTACTTCACATTCACATCAAGAGTGTACAAGAGTTTCCCTTTCTCCACATCCTCACTAACCTTTGTTATATGTGACCTTTTTGATGACAGCCATTCTGACAAGACTGAGGTGATATATCTCATAGTTTTGATTTGCATTTTACTGCCGATTAGCTATGTTTAGCATCTTTGTGACTTCTGGCTGTCTATCTGTATTTTTTCCTTGGAAAAATGTCTATTTAGGTCTTCTCATTTTTTTAAAAAAGATTTTGGGTGTTGTTCTGATATTGAGTTGTATGTGCTGTTTCTGTAGTTTAGACATGAGCCCTTGCTTGGTCTTCTTTTTGGTGATAACCTCTTATCATGTGCAAATATTGTCTCTCCTTCAGCAGCTTGTCTTTTCATTTTGTCTTTGGTTTCCTTTGCTGTGCAAAATCTTTTAAGTTTAGTGAAGTCCTATTTGTTTATTTTTGCTTTTGTTTCATTTGCCTTAGTAGACTGAACCTAAAACAGTTGCTAACATTTATGTTGAAGAATGTTCTATATTTTCTTATAGGGGCTTTATGGTTTCTGGTCCTACATATAGGTCTTTATTCAGTTTTGTGTTTATTTTATATATGGTGCACTAAAATAATCTAATTTTATTCTTTTCTATGTAGCTGACCATTTTTCCAATACCACTTATTGAAGAGACACTTTTTCTCTCCATATTGACCACTTTGTCATAAATCAATTAAATATAAGTGTGTGGGCTTATTTCTGGGATCTCTATTCTATTCCAGTGATCATTGTGTCTGTCTTTGCTCCGGTACGATTCTCTTTGATTACTGTCACTTTTCAGTATAATCTGAAGTCAAGGTGCGTGATGCCTCCAGCTCTGTTGTTTCTCAAGATTGTTTGGCTATTTGGGGTCTTTGTGTTACTATACAAATTTTAAAATTACATTTTCAAGTTCTGTGAAAATGCTTTGGTATTCTGATAGGGATTGCATTAAATCTGTAGATTGTCTTTGGTAGTATGGTTATTTTAACAATATTAATTCTTCCAGTCCATGCACATGCTATATTTTCCCATCTTTTTCTGTTGCCTTGAACTTCTTTCACCAAAGGCTGATAGATTTCTGAGTGCATGTCTTTTACTTGCTTAGGAGTGTTTGTTCCTAGATATCTTATTTTGTTGGTGTGATTGCATATGATATTGTTTTCTTAATTTTTTTCTTTCTCACAGCTTTAAATTTTGTTTTTTATTCTTTTTCTAATTCCTTCAGGTGTCATGTTAGGTTGTTTATTTGATATTTTTCTTGTTTCCTAAGAATAAGCTGTATCACTGTAACTTGCCCCTGTGAACTGTGTTGTTTGTTTCCCATAGATATTGGATCATTGTGTGTTCATTTTCATTTGTCTTGGGTATTTTTAGAATCCCTCTTTAATTTCTTCAGTGTTCCTTTCTTCCCCTTTTATTCCCTTCATCTGTGATGTGAGGACTATCTTTAATATTATGTTTGGATTTCTTTCAGTTGTGTGTGTGTGTGTGTGTGTGTGTGTGTGTGTGTGTGTGTGTGATTATTTAAGTTGCTGAGCTCTGAATTTCACATGGACACTAACAACACTGCATTGTTACTCTGCTCCCCCACAGTTACTGAATTTGACCTTATATTTTACATCTACTTGTTTTGTGTGTCGCTTAACTACTTATTGTGAATATAGATGATTTTATTACTGTTTTCTTTCATCCTTCCTATTAGCTGTGTACATGGTTGATTTACTACCTTTGTTGAATATTTGTCTTATCCAATGAGGTTTTTCCTTTAGTAAGTTTCCTTTCCTAATTTTTATGTTTCAGTCGTGGCCTTTCCTTTTTCACTGAGAAAAGCCTCTTTAAGATTTCTCATAAAGCTGGTTTGGCAATGCTGAGCTCTTTTAGTTTTGCTTCTCTGTAAAACTTTAGATCTCACCATCAAATCTGAAGGAGAGCCTTGCTGGGTAGAGTATTTTTGGTTATAGGTTTTTCCCTTTCATGACGTTAAATATACCATGCCACTCCCTTCTGGCATGCAGAGGTTATCCTGAAAAGTCAGCTGATAACTTTATAAGTTCCCATGTTTGTAACTTGTTGCTTTTCCTTTGCTCCTTTTAATAGTGTCTTTTTATCTTTATTTTTTTGCCATTTTAATTACAATGAGTCTTGGTGTGGTCCTCTTTGTGTTGATCCTGTATTGGCCTTACTGTGTTTACTGGACTTGGATGTCTGTTTACTTTTCCAGGTTATGGAAGTTTTCAGCTCTTATGTCTTCACGTATGTTCTACACTGCTTTCTCTTTTTTTTGCTTCTGGGACCAGTATAATGCAAATATTAGTACACTTGATGTTGTTTCACAAGTCTGTTCAAATTTCCTCATTTCATTTTAATCTATTGTTTTACCGTTCATCTTCAGTGATTACCAGTACTCTGTCCTTCAGTTTTCTGATTCATTCCTCTGTATCATTTAGTCTACAGTTGTTTCCTTTTAGTGTATTTTTCATTTCAGTTATTGTATTCCTCATCTCTGCTTTGTTGCTCTTTAATGGTCTAACGCTTTTTTAAAAATTTTAACTTCTTGTTCTGATTGCCCATTCTTCTCCTGAGTTCTTTGATTATCTTTAGAGTCATTACCTTGAACTGTTTGTTGGGGAAATTGGCTATCTCCACTTCACTTAGACCTTCTGCTGGGTTCTTATCTTGTTCCTTCATTTGGATCGTGTTTCTGTGTCACCTCATTTTTCTTTACTTGCTGTTTTTATTGCTATGTATGTAGTAGGTTCTTTACATTTCCTGACCGTGGAGAAGTGGCCTTTTGTAGGAGAGGTCCTATGTGTCCCAGCAACCCACTTTCCCTGGTCACTAGACCTATATGTTCTAGTTGTACCCACTATGTGGGCTGCTTGGACTCTTCTGTTGTGGTGGGCTGACTACTGTGGGTGATCTGGTAGGCTTGGCTGTCCCCAGAGTGTTTGTTGGCCAGACTCTGCCTTGTATGGAGGCTGTCTGTGCTGCTTGGTGAGACTAAATCATAAGGCAGCTGGCTGCACAACTCTGGGGGACACCAAATCTAGTGCTGGTTCACTTATGGATAGAATTGCAGTCCAGGTGATTTCAGGGCTAGTGCCCAGTCACTGGTCCTATGCTGGCTACTGGGAGGAAGACACAGTTCCTGAGCTCTGGCTGCAGGGCCCAGGAGTCACAAAGATTGTGTTGGATCACTGTTCCTGACACAGCTATCTGCAGGGTCTGCAGTATCCCTAATCTTGTGTTGGCATTCTGATGGACAGGGTCAGGACCCAGCTGAGTCCATGGCTGCTTCTGGCTTGCAAGTGAGTGTTCTGGTCACACAGGCTGCTGGGCTGTGGTATTCCTGGAGCTGGTGTGTGCCTGTTGGTTTATGAAGCTGATCCCACTGGTAGAGCAGGTTTGCTGTTGGGTAGGTCTAAGCTCCATCTAGTCCCTGTGCAGTAATCACCTGCCGATGGTGAGGCTGATTCCAAGGCCAGAGCAGACTCACTTGCAGAGGGGCCAGGGACTTTGGGGTTGGTGCCTGTCCACTGAGAGGTGGAGGCTAGTCCTGGGGCTTTTAGAGGCTAGGCCCATGTCCAGGGGCAGCTGCGCATTGAGAGGTTCTGAAGGCAGACTGTTTGCTGGTGGATGGGGCTATTCCCCTGCTCAGTTAGTTGCTTGGCCTGCAACATCCTAGTACTTGTGTTTATAGTCTGGTGGAAATAGGTAGGGCTAGGTCCTGAGGCTAAAAAGATAGAGGGAGGATTCTGAAATTATGCTTGCTGGTACCAGTGGCCACGAGGTAGAAGGAGCTCCCCGAAATGACTGCTGCCAGTGACTATGTCCCTGAGGCTGTGCTGTAGTTGCCTCTTGCCTCTCTGGGATACTCTCAAAGATCATGAGGTAGGTGTGACCCAGGATCCTTTCAAATGGCTGCTTCTGTTCTGATTCTCGGATCATGTGGGATTTTGTGAGCATCTATTTAGAGTGGAATCTCTATTTCCCACAACCCTCTGGCTCTCTGGAAAATAAGCACTACTGGTCTTCAAAGCCCAACTTTCTAGGAACTCTCCTTTCCAACACAGGATCCCTGGGCTTGGGAGCCTGGTGTTGTGTTCATACCTCTTGCTACCTGGGAGCATCTCAGAAATTGTAATTATTCTTCCATTTGTGGGCTACCCACCTAGTGGTATGAGTCTTGACTCTATTGAGATTTCGCTCTTCCTTCCTGTCTTGCCGAGGTGCCTTCCTTATATATTTAGCTGTAAAACATCTTTTATGGTAGGTCCGGGCCTTTTTCATCAATTGCTGTTCAGTAAACAGTTGTGACTTTGGTGTGCCCATGAGAGGCATCAAGCTCTGGGCCTTTGAATGCTACCATCTTGGACAATCCCTTCACATCATTCTTAAATCATATTATTTAATTTTTCTTAGTATCTTATTTGATTAGCAACAGTTTGAAATGTGTTATCACTCATGTTTACTTCGCCTGTTTTAAAAAATTGAATGGTGCATTCATTCATTTTGAAATGAAGGTAGTGACCTGTGAATTTCCATACCTCAAAAATCAAGGATAGGACAAAAGCCTTTTTTACCTGTGTTACCCTTAAACTCTGCACCCCACCCCAGCCTGGGGATTAACCTCTTGCACCCATGCTCACCTTCTCTTTCTGGACGGTTAACCATCACTGCATCTATATGTGTGTTGACAAAAAAAACTCTAGTCTTTCCAGTTTTTGACTTTTGTTTTTGGTTTAGGGAACAGTCCTACTAGGAATGTACATATACTGGTTCACTGAAGGTCATATATAAAGCTGTCAAGCACATTAGCAGAATTGGAATTGCTTGTATATGCACTTTGATAAATTTTAGAGGCAGGACTTCCCCGGTGGCGCATTGTTTGAGAGTCCGCCTTCCGATGCAGGGGACACAGGTTCGTGCCCGAGTCCGAGAAGATCCCACATGCCACGGAGTGGCTGAGCCCGTGAGCCATGGCTGCTGAGCCTGCGTGTCTGGAGCCTGTGCTCCTCAACGGGAGTGGCCACAACAGTGAGAAGTCTGTGTACCGCAAAAAATAAATAAATACATAAAATTAGAGACAATGGTAGAACAGAAGTAAATTGTATTTCAAATCTCACAATATTCTCACACCATGAAAACCCTTCCCTTTTTAATATATTTGTGTGTAGTTTATTTATTTATTTATTTTAACATCTTTATTGGGGTATAATTGCTTTACAATGGTGTGTTAGTTTCTGCTTTATAACAGAGTGAATCAGTTATACATATACATATGTTCCCATATCTCTTCCCTCTTTGTCTCCCCCCCTCCCACCCTCCCTATCCCACCCCTCCAGACAGCCACAAAGAACCGAGCCGGTATCACTGTGCCATGCGGCTGCTTCCCACTGGCTATCTACCTTACGTTTGTTAGTATATATATGTCCATGTCTCTCTCTCGCCCTATCACACCTCACCCTTCCCCCTCCCCATATCCTCAAGGCTGTTCTCCAGTAGGTCTGTGTCTTTATCCTGTTTTACCCCTAGGTTCTTCATAACATTTTTTTTTCTTAAATTCCATATATATGTGTTAGCATACGGTATTTGCCCTTCTCTTTCTGACTTACTTCACTCTGTATGACAGACTCTAGATCTATCCACCTCATTACAAATAGCTCAATTTCGTTTCTTTTTATGGCTGAGTAATATTCCATTGTATATATGTGCCACATCTTCTTTATCCATTCATCCGACGACGGGCACTTAGGTTGTTTCCATCTCCGGGCTATTGTAAATAGAGCTGCAATGAACATTTTGGTACATGACTCTTTCTGAATTCTGGTTTCCTCAGGGTATATACCTAGTAGTGGGATTGCTGGGTCATATGGTAGTTCTATTTGTAGTTTTTTAAGGAACCTCCATACTGTTCTCCATAGTGGCTGAACCAATTCACATTCCCACCAGCAGTGCAAGAGTGTTCCCTTTTCTCCACACCCTCTCCAGCATTTATTGTTTCTAGATTTTTTGATGATGGCCATTCTGACTGGTGTGAGATGATATCTCATTGTAGTTTTGATTTGCATTTCTCTAATGATTAATGATGTTGAGCATTCTTTCATGTGTTTGTTGGCAGTCTGTATATCTTCTTTGGAGAAATGTCTATTTAGGTCTTCTGCCCATTTTTGGATTGGGTTGTTTATTTTTTTGTTATTGAGCTGCATGAGCTGCCTGTAAATTTTAGAGATTAATCCTTTGTCAGTTGATTCATTTGCAAATATTTTCTCCCATTCTGAGGGCTGTCTTTTGGTCTTGTTTATGGTTTCCTTTGCTGTGCAAAAGCTTTGAAGTTTCATTAGGTCCCATTTGTTTATTTTTGTTTTTATCTCCATTACTCTAGGAGATGGGTCAAGAAGGATCTTGCTGTGATTTATGTCATAGAGTGTTCTGCCTATGTTTTCCTCTAAGAGTTTGATAGTTTCTGGCCTTACATTTAGGTCTTTAATCCATTTTGAGCTTATTTTTGTGTATGGTGTTAGGGAGTGATCTAATCTCATACTTTTACATGTACCTATCCAATTTTCCCAGCACCACTTATTGAAGAGGCTGTCCTTTCTCCACTGTATATTCCTGCCACCTTTATCAAAGATAAGGTGACCATATGTGCATGGGTTTATCTCTGGGCTTTCTATCCTATTCCATTGATCTATCTTTCTGTTTTTGTGCCAGTACCATACTGTCTTGATTACTGTAGCTTTGTAGTATAGTCTGAAGTCAGGCAGCCTGATTCCTCCAGCTCCATTTTTTGTTCTCAAGATTGCTTTGGCTATTCGGGGTCTTTTGTGTTTCCATACAAATTGTGAAATTTTTTGTTCTAGTTCTGTGAAAAATGCCAGTGGTAGTTTGATAGGGATTGCATTGAATCTATAGATTGCTTTGGGAAGTAGAGTCATTTTCACAATGTTGATTCTTCCAATCCAAGAACATGGTATATCTCTCCATCTGTTTGTATCATCTTTAATTTCTTTCATCAGTGTCTTATAATTTTCTGCATACAGGTCTTTTGTCTCCTTAGGTAGGTTTATTCCTAGATATTTTATTCTTTTTGTTGCAATGGTAAATGGGAGTGTTTTCTTGATTTCACTTTCAGATTTTTCATCATTAGTATATAGGAATGCCAGAGATTTCTGTGCATTAATTTTGTATCCTGCTACTTTACCAAATTCATTGATTAGCTCTAGTAGTTTTCTGGTAGCATCTTTAGGATTCTCTATGTAGAGTATCATGTCATCTGCAAACAGTGACAGCTTTACTTCTTCTTTTCCGATTTGGATTCCTTTTATTTCCTTTTCTTCTCTGATTGCTGTGGCTAAAACTTCCAAAACTATGTTGAATAAGAGTGGTGAGAGTGGGCAACCTTGTCTTGTTCCTGACCTTAGTGGAAATGCTTTCAGTTTTTCGCCATTGAGGATGATGTTGGCTGTGGGCTTGTCATATACGGCCTTTATTATATTGAGGAAAGTTCCCTCTACACCTACTTTCTGCAGGGTTTTTATCATAAATGGGTGTTGAATTTTGTCAAAAGCTTTCTCTGCATCTATTGAGATGATCATATGGTTTTTCTCCTTCAATTTGTTAATATGGTTAATCACATTGATAGATTTGCGTATATTGAAGAATCCTTGCATTCCTGGAATAAACCCCACTTGATCATGGTGTATGATCCTTTTAATGTGCTGTTGGATTCTGTTTGCTAGTATTTTGTTGAGGATTTTTGCATCTATGTTCATCAGTGATATTGGCCTGTAGTTTTCTTTCTTTGTGACATCCTTGTCTGGTTTTGGTATCAAGGTGATGGTGGCCTCGTAGAATGAGTTTGGGAGTGTTCCTCCCTCTGCTATATTTTGGAAGAGTTTGAGAAGAATAGGTGTTAGCTCTTCTCTAAATGTTTGATAGAATTCGCCTGTGAAGCCATCTGGTCCTGGGCTTTTGTTTGTTGGAAGATTTTTAATCACAGTTTCAATTTCAGTGTTTGTGATTGGTCTGTTCATATTTTCTATTTCTTCCTGATTCAGTCTTGGCAGTTTGTGCATTTCTAAGAATTTGTCCATTTCTTCCAGATTGTCCATTTTATTGGCATAGAGTTGCTTGTAGTAATCCCTCATGATTTTTTGTATTTCTGCAGTGTCAGTTGTTACTTCTCCTTTTTCATTTCTGATTCTATTGATTTGAGTCTTCTCCCTTATTTTCTTGATGAGTCTGGCTAAATGGTTGTTAGTATTTGCCTTATGTATTGAGGTGCTCCTATGTTGGGGGCATAAGTATTTACAATTGTTATATCTTCTTCTTGGATCGATCCCTTAATCATTATGTAGTGTCCTTCTTTGTCTCTTCTGATAGTCCTTATTTTAAAGTCTATTTTGTCTGATATGAGAATTGCTACTCCAGCTTTCTTTTGGTTTCCATTTGCATGGAATATCTTTTTCCATCCCCTTACTTTCAGTCTGTATGTGTCTCTAGGTCTGAAGTGGGTCTCTTGTAGACAGCATATATATGGGTCTTGTTTTTGTATCCATTCAGCCAATCTGTGTCTTTTGGTGGGAGCATTTAGTCCATTTACATTTAAGGTAATTATCGATATGTATGTTCCTATTCCCATTTTCTAAATTGTTTTGGGTTCGTTATTATAGGACTTTTCCTTCTCTTGTGTTTTTGTCTAGAGAAGTTCCTTTAGCATTTGTTGTAAAGCTGGTTTGGTGGTGCTGAACTCTCTCAGCTTTTGCTTGTCTGTAAAGGTTTTAATTTCTCCATCAAATCTGAATGAGATCCTTGCTGGGTAGAGTAATCTTGGTTGCAGGTTTTTCTCCTTCATCACTTTCAGTATGTCCTGCCACTCCCTTCTGGTTTGTAGAGTTTCTGCTGAGAGATCAGCTGTTAACCTTATGGGGATTCCCTTGTGTGTTATTTGTTG
Source organism: Lipotes vexillifer (assembly GCF_000442215.2). NCBI lineage: Eukaryota > Metazoa > Chordata > Mammalia > Artiodactyla > Lipotidae > Lipotes > Lipotes vexillifer. The sequence continues at coordinate 196,105 of NW_006792846.1, read as the reverse complement.
TTTTTCCCTTGCTGCTTTTAATATGCTTTCTTTGTATTTAGTTTTTGACAGTTTGATTAATATGTGTCTTGGCGTATTTCTCCTTGAATTTATCCTGTATGGGACTCTCTGTGCTTCCTGGACTTGATTAACTATTTCCTTTCCCATATTAGGGAAGTTTTCAACTATAATCTCTTCAAATATTTTCTCAGTCCCTTTCTTTTTCTCTTCTTCTTCTGGAACCCCTATAATTCGAATGTTGGTGCGTTGAATGTTGTCCCAGAGGTCTCTGAGACTGTCCTCAGTTCTTTTCATTCTTTTTTCTTTATTCTGCTCTGCAGTAGTTATTTCCACTATTTTATCTTCCAGGTCACTTATCCATTCTTCTGCCTCAGTTATTCTGCTATTGATCCCATCTAGAGTATTTTTAATTTCATTTATTGTGTTGTTTATCATTGTCTGTTTCATCTTTAGTTCTTCTAAGTCCTTGTTAAATGTTTCTTGCATTTTGTCCATTCTATTTCCAAGATTTTGGATCATCTTTACTATCATTATTCTGAATTCTTTTGCAGGTAGACTGCCTATTTCCTCTTCATTTGTTAAGTCATGTGGGTTTTCATCTTGCTCCTTCATGTGCTGTGTGTAGTTTATTTTTATGCCCATACCATATTTCCCAGAGATGGTTATGTGTTATGTTTCTTGCTAGCACATTTTCCGTATTGTTCAAAGTGAGGCATTTAGTGGTTTTAGCATGATCATATTTCCATGAACATGCAAATACAATATCTTCTCTCACACTGTCTTTTACACCCTGCTCATATATATTGCCCTCCTAATTCTCACTCCTGGTCTTTCTTTATGTTGTTCATCAACCTGCATAGGTTATACTATTTTCTCCCTTATGCAAGACCAATAGAATAGAATAGAACACCCAGAAATAAACCCTGATATATGACCAAATGATTTTTGACAAGTTTCCAAGACTTTTCAAAGTAGAAAGGATAGTATTTTCAACAAATGGTGCTGAGAAGTCTTGTCGTCAACATGCAAAAGAAGGAAGATGGATCCTTACCTAACATCATATGCAAATATTAATGAAAACGTATCAGGAAACTAAATATAAGACCTAATAAAATTAAAAGTCTTAGAAGAAGACAGAGGACAAGAGCTTCATGACGCTGGATTTGGCAGTGTTTTCCTCAATATGAAGCGAAGGAACAACAAAGGTTCAGCTAACAAAAAAATAAAAAATTTGCTGTACATAATTAAAAAAAATATGTATCAAAGAAATGTAAACAGAATAAAATGGCAACGCACACGATGGGAGAAAGTATTTGAAAGCCATCTATATGACAAGAGATTTCTATTCAGAATATACAGAGAACTCCTTCCACTCAACTAAAAGCATTCACCCTGATTCAAAAATGGATAAAAGACTTGAATAGATGTTTATATATTTGTGTGCATGCATACACACACAAGCACACACACACATACACAAGCTGAAAACAAGTATTGGTGAGGTTGTGAGGGAGCTGGAAGCATTGTGCTATGTCAGTGGGAATGTAGAATGATACAGTTGCTTTGCAAGAGTATGGCAATTTTTCAGATATTGGAAAATAGAATTACTACATGATCCAGGAATTTTACTCTGAGGTATACCCAAAGGAATTGAAATCAGGGTCCTAAAGAAATATTTGTACTCCAGTGTTCAGAGCAGTAATAATCACAGTAGCTAAAATATGAAAGCAACCTAAGTGTTCATCCACTAGTTCCTGGATAAGCAAAGTGTGGTATACCCATATAATACAATATTATTCAGTGTTAAAACAGAAAAGACTTAGGAATATGCTACAAAATGGATGAAGCTTGAGGAAATTTAGCTACGAAAAATGCCATTTTTGTGACTTTTAGTGAGTCATAACAATACAACTACTTATTTCAATTATATGGGGTACTTAATGTAGTCAAAACCATAGAAATTGGGAGGGTAATGATGCTTTTCAGGTTGTTATTGAACAAAAAGGAAAGTTATGTTTAAAGGATATAGAGTTACAGTTTTAAAACGTAGAAAAGCATTAGAAAGGTAAATGGCAATGTTGATCGCCCAATAATATGAATGTATTTAATATCACTGAACGGTGCACTTTATAATAAGTAACATGTTATATTTTATTTTATTTGATTTTACCAACATACAAAATTGGGAAAGAATGTAATATCGGGAAAGGGAGTGGCCCTGGGATAGAGCAGAGAGTAATCAGAAGGGTGAGACATTGTATATGTTGAAGAAGAAGAGCAGAGAGTTTTCATTGGACAGAAGACTTTATAAAAAAAGAAAAATAATTACTCTGAGGGTGTACTAAATAGATATCTGTGGGTGTACTGCTATCTCCCATGTGTTATCTTAAAAAGTGTTTAATAAAGTCCATAAGGCTTGCTGAGGCTTTTGTAAAAACTGGACTCCCTAGGAGATAATTAAAGGGTGGTACTTAAGTCTATGTCTCGGTTGACAGATTTTGCAAGGAAGACGAACCTGAGATCAATGGCTGTCCTGAGAGTGTAAGTACATGGAAAGTAGAAAAAAAATAATAAAGGGAATTAGGAAAACTTTGGACTTCGAAGGTCATGTATTCCTGAGTCAGACCTGAGGTTTCTAAGGAGTTATATACAGAGTTGCTCTTTAGATTACTTGTTGATAAAGATCAATGGAAAAACTAGAATCGCTTCCAAATGTAGGTAAGATATAATGAGAGGATGGAGGTGGAAAGTAGGGAGGCCCAGAGAAAAGTGGGAAGGTCATATTGGGCCACGATGGTGGTAATATCCCGCAGAACAGACGGTAGGGCAGACTATGGATTCATCTTTCTTATTTCAGTTACCCACCTCATCCTTAATAATTCTCTGGGAATATTTCATTGATCTGTGATGCAAGTACAGAATTCGAGTGAGGAGACTACACCCTCAGTGTCCAGCTGTCTGAGTCAGTGTGCTTCAAATGATGGAGAACTATTGCTTCTTTATGAGAAGAGTTAGTATCTCGTAGCCAAGCTTAAGCTGGAGCTTATGCAATATTGATTCCATTTTATATATACTGTTGACATGGAGGTTCCTCCTCCTCTTTTCTTGACCATTATGAAATGAATCTATATTTCTCGATATTTGGGTATATCAGATAAATACATTAAGTAAAGGAATCTTATATATTGCTCCCTGCATAGTTTGCTATTTCTTGTTTCTCTTTTACCTTTACTAAATTAGCACAGGGAGAGACCTTGAAATGTTCGAATCAGGAGAGATTAGAACATCATATTTCTAGAGAGGTTGGTTGGAAAGAGAAGGGGTCCCAGTGAGAATCAAAGCTTCTGTTTCTACTTGGATGTGTACCTGTATAGAGTAGAGGGCTCCAGGAAATATCCTAGAATATTCCAATGTCCCTACGGGAGATCATGAAGAGAGGCAGGATCTGGTACCAGATCAGTGTACTATGACATGTTTGTCAGTCATCTGATGTGAGATTGTCAGAACCAATGCCATATGGTAGGGCTGAGTGCAGAGTGATGAAGAACCTGTGAAAGCCTTTGATTGCATGTTAAAGATGCAGCTTGATTTTGGAGAGAATTTTCTTACCTGACTGAATGTCACCCTCCTGTGGGGATGAGATTCTGTGCTTTTCCTCTCTTAATGACCACTGACTGAAAATCATTAGAGGATCATGTCTAGAAAGCATTCTTTATTTAATTTCTTAAAGAAGAAAACATAGAAAACATTTTTATCCACTTTCAAATTGAGGATCAAGGGGAATGACATCAGTGAAAATGTCAGAGTAGGGAGCTCTGGCTTGTGTCCATCGCCAGAAACACTGACATACCTGGTAAAACCTGTCAGAATGATCTTATCAACACATGTAAGTTTTCTTTTCTCTTTCGCCCTGTAGATTTATCTTTCACTGAAACTTAACTTACTACAGGATGTGGAGAATAAACAGGGAAGTAGAAACTGTATTTCCTGTTGAGAGAATCACTAAGTCACATTAGCTGTTCTGAGCTATGTCTTACTCACCGTGACTGTAATTAAAACAAATAAACAAACAAAACACTTTTTTTTTGTAAGTTAGTGCTGACATTTCCTCGTTAAAGACAAGGTAACAGATACAGACTTAGATCTACCAGAATTGAGCAAAATTTTGATTGTACCTGTGTTGAATATATGAGCATGACCTGCTACAAATCTTCATTATACTTATTGCCACAACTGACAAATTCCCTTTTTCCACTCCTGATATGTTGCATGTAAGGAACGCATAGGTCACTAACCCCAGCTTGTCACAGGTAAACTCTGCCACATGGATTACTGCATGTTTTCCTTCTGGAAGACCACACATTCTCGAGTATCATGCCTGCAGATTATCTGGCTTCTTCTTTTTTCTGGATAAAGGTTAGATAATCACCTAATTTTATGAGAAATATATAAATTGTATTTGCATATTCTTCAGGTTTTTATTTATCCATTCTCTTTCAAGTCCTAAGTGCTAATATTAAAGTGTTTTCCAAGAGGGTGGTAAATAAGACAGCTACATTTATGCTCCAAAATCAGCAATAAAGCATAATACAATTGTAAATCCATTAATGTGTGATTAATATGTAGATACATATGTAAATGCAATTTTAGTAATGCTTTGTGGAGAGCTTCAGAATCTAGGTATTAAAGAAAAAGAAGAAGGAGTTCTTGAAACTCTCAGGGAATTATAGAGAAGTCTTTGTGTCTATAAATATCAATCTGAAATAATGCATATTCTCAGAAATTAACTAGGCATAAAATTGTAGGAAAACACTTCATGAAATGAAAGAGCATGTGATGGCCATAAAAGAAAAAGAATATTCTCAGAGCATAGTGAACAGTGTGGAGTTCAGCAGAAGGGTAATACAGATTCAGAGATTAATACTTTGGAGAGTCTAATTATGAGTTCCTCATATTTCATCTTTGGAGAGATGGTAGTTATTTGAAATATGATGTTATAAGATGACGTTAACATACTTAAATACTTCCATTTATAAATGACCACTTAGAATCAGAATAAATGAAAGAGAACACAAAATTATGTTTTTGTTGATTTTTGAAGATCTCAGATGAGTGCTGATAATTTAAAAATACATGATGTCTTTCACTGCAATGTAAAGGAGCTTTTACAGTGGAGGATTCCTCGACTGAATGTAATATTATGACATAGTGTGAGTGTGTTTCGTGTTTGGTAATTGTAATCATTGTTGCTTTTGTTGTGGTCATCCATTTACAATGCTTGGTGTCAGTTGATTTATCTCTTGTAAAAATAAAATACAGTCTGTGTGTGTGGAAAAAAACATATATGATGTCTTGATGAAGTTGTATGGAATTTGAGATCTGGAAAAAAGCATTTCTTTTCTGTGATGTTAGGACGCTAATTGGACATTTTTGCAAGAAAGAGATTTCAGGATGCAAATCTGGTGTCTCTAAGGTGGGAAGTCAGTTCATGGCAGAAAATTCTATTAAACTTGTGTGAGTGTAGAAATATATCTTTGGAAGGAAGAGGTCACGAATCGCTTTTTAACAGTTAGTGGTTTATAGTATACCGAATGAGCAAAATGGCTATTTCTGAACTTTAGAAAAAAATAATATAGTTTTTCTGCATTTATATTATGAAGCTGATGTAGAATATCAAAAATTCTTTATTTTGAAAAACAATGTAATCAATTTGACATAATTCATCTATATTGGACCTGTGGTACACACACACAATAAAACTTACATTCAAAAAATATTTTGCACTTAAGAAATATTTTCTAGTGTAGTTGATTTACAATGTTGTAGGTTTTTTAAATACCTGTTTATTGGAGTATAATTGCTTTATAACACTGTATTAGTTTCTGCTTTACAACAAAGTGAATCACCTATATGTATACATATATCCCCATGTCTCCTCTTCCTGAGGGTCCCTCCCACCCTCCCTATTCCACCCCTGTGGGGGACATAAAGCACCGAGCTGATCTCCCTGTGCTATGCGGCAGCTTACCAGTAGCTCTTTTACATTTGGTAGTGTATATATGTCAGTGCTACTCTCTCACTACGTCCCTGTCTCCCCTTCCGCCCTGTGTCCTTAAGTCCGTTCTCTACATCTGTGTCTTTATTCCTGCCCTGTCACTAGGTTTGTCAGTACCATTTTTCTAGATTCCATATATATGTGTTCACGTATGGTATTTGTTTTTCTCTTTCTGACTTACTTCACTCTGTAGGACAGACTCTAGGTCCAACCACCTCACTACAAATGACTCAATTTTTTCCTTTTTATGGCTGAGTAATACTCCATTGTATATATGGGCCACATCTTCTTTATATATTCATCTGTCGATGGACATTTAGGTTGCTTCTATGTCCTGGCTATTGTAAATAGTGCTACAGTGAACATTGTGGTACACGTATCTTTTTGAACTATGGTTTTCTCCGGGTATATGCCCAGTAGTGGGATTACTGGGTCATATGGTAGTTCTATTTTCAGCTTTTAAGGAACCTCCATACTGTTCTCCATAGTGGCTGTATCAGTTTACATTTCCACCAACAGTGCAGGAGGGTTCCCTTTTCTCCACACCCTCTGCAGCCTTTTTACATTGTTGTGTTAATTTCTGCTGTGCAGCAAAGTGATTCAGTCATATATATATATATATTCTTTTCCATTATGGTTTATCACAGGATATTGAATATAGTTGCCTCTGCTATACAGTAGGTCTTTGTGGTTTGTCCATCCTATGTAGAATAGTTTGCTTCTGCTATTCCAAAACTCCCAATATTTCCATCACTCTCTCCTTGGCAACCACAACTCTGTTTTCTATATCTGTGTGTTTGATTCTGTTTCACTGACATGTTCATTTGTGTCCTGTTTTTGATTCCATATATAAGTTATATTATATGGTATTTGTCTTTCTCTTTCTGACTTACTTCACTTAGTATCATTATCTCTAGGTCCATCCTTGTTGCTGCAAATGGCATTATTTCATTCTTTTTTTATGTCTGAGTAATATCTATTGTATATGTATACCACACCTTCTTTATACATTCATTTTTCAATGAACATTTAGGTTGTTTCCATGTCTTGGCTATTATAAATACTGCTGCAATGAACATAGGGTTTTATGTATCTTTTTGAATTATAGTTTTGTCTAGATGTATGTCCAGAAGTGGGATTGCTAGATCACATGGCAACTCTCTTTATAGTTTTTTTGAGGAAACTCCATACTGTTTTCCATAGTGGCTGCACCAACTTACATGGCCACCAACAGTGTAGAAGGGTTCCCTTTCCTCCATACCCCACCCAGCATTTGTTAATTGTAGATTTTTTTAATGATGGCCATTCTGCTTAGTGTGAAGTGATACCTCATTGTAATTTGGATTTGCATTTCTCTAATAATTAGTGATGATGAGCATCTTTTCATGTGCCTATTGGCTATCTGTGTGTCTTCTTTGGAGAAACGTTTATTTAGGTTTTCTATTCATTTTTCCACTGAGTTATTTGTTATTGAGTTGTATGAGCTGTTTTTATAGTTTTGAAATTAAGCCCTTGTCAGTCTCATCATTTGCTAATATTTTCTCCCAGTCCGTAGGTTTTATTTTCATTTTGATTATGGTTTCCTTTGCTGTGCAACAGCTTATAAGTTTGATTAGTTCCTGTTTCTTTTTTGCTTTTACAGTAATTCCCCTACATATGAACAAGTTCTGTTCCAAGAGTGCGTTTTTAAGTCCAATTTGTTTGTAAGTCCAACAAAGTTAGCCTAGGTACCCAACTTACACAGTCGGCCAAATGGTATTGTACCATAATAGGTTTATAATCCTCTTCACACGAACAATACATAAAAAACAAACACAAAAATAAAGAAAAAAATTTTAATCTTACAGTACAGTAACTTGAAAAGTACAGTAATACAGTACAACAGCTGGGATACTCGGGCTGGCATCTAGGGAACAGGCGAGAAGAGTTTCTGATTAGAGGAGGGAGAGGAGGTGGGAAAAGGTAGAGGTGAAGGATTATCAGCAGTAGGAGATGGAGGGCAAGCTCCCATTTCACTCATACCTGACGTTGATGGCACACGTTCTGGTTCCTTGCTGGCTTTAATTCTATCTACCCTCTTGAAAAAATTATCCATTGATGTCTGGGTCGTAGCTCTTTTTTTCTCATCATAGATGAAAAGGTAACACTGGATTTCATTCTGAATGGCTGCTGCCACCTTTGGGTACCATTCTAGGTTCGGGTCCTGTGCCTCAAAAACTAACAGTGCTTCCTCAAATAAAGAGGATTCCCTTGCCATTTTCTGTGTCGTGAATCTCTTCAGTTCTTCAGTTACTTCTTCTTCCTCCTGTCCCTCTTCATCCTTTCTCTGGGCCTCCAGTTCCATCAGTAAGCTCCTCATGTTGCACAGCAAGGAGTTCAATGAAATCCTATTGCAGATCTAGCTCCAGATTCTCACTGAGGGTCACTACGTTGCTGAAGACCTCTTTGGACTTCTGATATACCTTCTCAAATCCACAAAAATCATGAACAAACTGTGGGCAAAGGTTCTTCCAAACCCCACTCATGGTGACCACCATACCTTCACACTATGCAAAGTCAATGTTTTTATGGTCTTGTAGATGTTATAGTCCTTCCAAAATTGTCCCTAGGTTGTTCCTGATTTGTCACTTACCTTTACTGCATGACAAAAAGTGTGACATAAATAATATTTCTTGAAAGTCTAACTCCCTGGTCCATAGTTTGGATGAGCAACGTAGTATTCGGTGACAGATGCACTACTTTGACGTTGGGATGGAAGTCATCCATGAAGGGGTGTGGCCCAGAGAATTGTTGAGCAGCAAAAGAATGTTTTGCTGGAATGTCCTTCTCCAAGCAATATTTCTCTATATCTGGGATAAAGTGGTGGCAAAACCAGTCCTGGAACGTGGTCTGTGTAATCCAGGATTTGGGGTTACGCTTCCACACAACAGGAAGAGAGCCCTTGGCTATGTTTTTAAGGGTTCTTGGGTTCTCTGAATGATAAACTAAGAGAGGCTTCAGCTTCAATTCACTGGAAGCATTGCCGCCAAACAACAGTTAGCCTATCCTTTGCTGTTTTACAGCCCGGCATCAAATTTTCCTCCTTACTGATGTAACTTCGGTCTGGCATCCTCTTCCAGTACAGTTGTGTCTCATCCACATTAAAAACCTGGTTGGGTAAATACACACCATCATCAATAATTTCTCAAAGTGTTTCCGGAAGTTCCCGGACAGCTACCCTATCTGCACTTGCTGCCTCTCCACTTACTTTTACATTGTGAAGGTTGGCTCTAGCCTTGAAACGATGAAACCAGCCATGGCTGGCATTAAAAGACGTTCCCTCTGATTCTTTGCTGTGTTTCTTCTTCAAGTCTTCATAAAGGCTTTTAGCTTTCTCTTGAATCAGCATTAAGCTGAGCAGGACTCAGCACTGATGTTGATCCTGCATCCACACACTGAGAAGTTTCTCCATCTCCTCCATCACTTTTCCATGCTTCTTCAATATTTTGTCAACATCATCAGCACAGCAGACTTCACATGTTCCATGATCTTGTCCTTGTTCTTTAGATTCGTGCCAATGATTGAATGATTCATGTTATAAGAATGAGCGATATTTAACATCTTTTTGCCTCGCTCCACTCTCTCAATTACTTTCACTTTTGTTTCCATCATTATCGCTTGGCCCTTCTTAACAGTACCAGCTACATCACCGCTGCTTTTACGCTTGCTTCCAGACATCTTGGGCTTGAGATAAAGGTACTGTACTACTATACTCTATACAGTACTGTAAAGGACACAAAAGCACAACCAGTTATAGAGGATGCACGCGCGTGACAATGCATGCCAGACACTTTAAATGCGAGTTGGACATGCAAATGGACGTTTGCATCTTTGAAAGTTTGCAACTTGAAGGTTCGTATTTAGGTGACTTACTGTATTTGTACTGCCTAGGGAGAACTACCTAGGAAAACTGTGGTATGATTTATGTCAGAGAATGTATTGCTTATGTTCTCTTCTAGGAGTTTTAAGGTGTCCTATCTTATATTTAAGCATGTAAGCCGTTTTGAGTTTATTTCTGTGTATGGTGTGAGGGTATGTTCTGACTTCACTGATTTGAATACAGCTGTCCAACTTTCAAAACATCACTTGCTGAAGAGACTATCTTTACCCCATTGTATATTCTTGCCTCCTTTGTTGAACGTTAATTGACCATAGGTGTGTGGGTTTATTTCTGGACTATCTATTCCATTCCATTGATTCATGTATCTCCTGTGCCAATACCATGCGGTTTTGATTACTGTAACTTTGTAGTATTGTCTGAAGTTTAGGAGGGTTATGCCTCCTGCTTTGTCAACAGAAGATTGTGTTGACAGTTCTGACTTTTTATGGTTCCAGATACATTTTAGAATTATTTGTTCTAGTTCTGGGGAAAGTGTCATGGGCAATTTGAGAGGGATCACATTAAATCTGTAGATTGCTTTGGGTAGTATAGCCATTTTAACAGTCTTAATTCTTCCCATCCAAAAGCGTGGGATGTCTTTCCATTTCTCTGAATCATCTTCAGTTTCCTTTACTAATATTTTGTAGTTCTCAACGTATCAGTCTTTCACCCCCTTGGTGAGGTTTATTCCTAAGTATGTTATTGATGTCATTTTAAAAAGGATTGCTTGTTTACATTTCCTTTCTCATATTTCATTGTTAGTGTAAAGAAATGCATCCAGGGACTTCCCTGGTGGCTCCATGGTTGAGAATCCGCCTGCCAATACAGGGGGCATGGGTTTGAGCCCTGGTGAAGGAAGATCTCACATGCCGTGGAGCAACTAGACCTGTGTGCCACAAGTGCTTAGCCTGCACATTAGAGCCCATGAGCCACAACTGCTGAGCCCATGTGGCACAACTACTTAAGCCCGCGTGCCTAGAGCCTGTGCTCCACAACAAGAGAAGCCACTGCAATGAGAAGACTGTGCACCGCAATGAAGGCTAGCCCCCACTGGCCACAACTAGAGAAAGCCCGTGCATAGCAATGAGGACCCAACGCAGCCAAAATAAATTAAAAAAAGAAAAAGAAAACCCAAGAAATACAACCAATTTATGTATGTTGATCTTGTATCCTGCTACTTTGCTGAATTTGTTTATCACCTCTAGTAGTTTTTGTGTGGAAATTTTAGGGTTTCCTTTATATATATTATCATGTCATCTGCATATAATGACAACTTTACCTCTTCCCTTCCAATGTGGTTAGATTTTATTTCTTTTTCTTGTCTGATTGTTGTGGCTAGGACTTCCAATTCTGTGTTGAAGAGAAGAGGTGACAGTGGGCATCCTTGTCTTGTTCCAGATTTTAGGGGGAAGGCTTTCAGCCTATGAACATTGAGTATTATATTTGTTGTTGGTTTGTCATAAATAGCTTTTATTATGTTGAGATATGTTTCCTCTGTACCCACTTTGATAAGTGTTTTTTTGTTTTTTTGTTTTTTTTGCAGTACACAGGCTTCTCACTGTTGTGACCTCTCCTGTTTTTTTGCAGAGCACAGGCTCTGGACGTGCAGGCTCAGTGGCCACGGCTCACGGGCCCAGCCGTTCCGCGGCATGTGGGATCTTCCCGGACCAGGGCACGAAGCCATGTCCCCTGCATCGGCAGGTGGACTCTCAACCAGTGTGCCACCAGAGAAGCCCTGGTAAGTGTTTTTATCATGAATGGATGTTGACGTTTTTCAAATCCTTTTTCAGCATCTATTGAGATGATCATTTGTTTTGTGTTTTTCCTTTGTTGATGGGGTGTATCATGTTGATTGATTTGCATATGTTGAAACAACTTTGTGACACTGGGGAGAATCAAATTTGGTCATGGTGTATGATCCTCTTATGTGCTGTCAGATTCGGTTTTCTAATATTCATTTGAGAATTTTTGCATCTATATTTATCACAGATATTGGCCTGCAATTTTCTTTTTTGGTAGTGTCTTTCTCTGTGTGTTTTTTTTAATCTTTATTGAATTTGTTCCAATATTGCTTCTGTTTTATGTTTTGGTTTCTTGTTTGTGAGGCATGTGGGATCTTAGCTCCACCATGAGGGATTGAACCTGCCCCCCCTGCACTGGAAGGCGAAATATTAACTGCTGGACAACCAGAAAAGTCCCCATCTGTTTTTTGTTTGTTTTAGTAAATTTATTTATTTATTTATTTTTGGATGCATTGGGTGTCCATTGCTGTGCATGGGCTCTCTCTAGTTGTGGTGAGTGGGGGTTTCTCTTAATTGTGGTGTGTAGGCTGTTCATTGTGGTGGCTTCTTTTGTTGCAGAGCATGGGCTCCAGGTGCACGGGCTTCAGCAGTTGTGGCTATCAGGCTCAGTAGTTGTGGCTCCTGGGCTGTAGAGCGCAGGCTCGGTAGTTGTGGCACAAAGGCTTAGTTGCTCCGCAGCATGTGGGATCTTCCCAGAACAGGGCTCGAGCCTATGTCCCCTGCATTGGCAGACGGATTCTTAACCACTGTGCCACCAAGGAAGTCCCCCCCATCTGTTTTTGATATCAGGGTGATGGTGGCTTCATAGAATGTCTTTGGAAGAATTCCTTACTCTTCAGACTTTTCGAAGAGTTTGAGAAGAATCAGTGTAAGTTTGTATATTTGGTAGAATTTGCCTGTGAAACCATCTGATTCTGGACTTCTGTTGGTAGGGAGTTTTTTAAAATTACAGATTCTATTTTGCTTTTAGTGAACAGTATGTTCAAGTTATCTATTTCTTCTTGATTCAGTTTTGTTTGGCTTTAAAAAAACAACATATATTTTTAGGTTATGTTAGCACCTAAATACTTACCATGTATTATACCACAAAAGAGTGAAGAAAAAAATATTAAAATATTTTTTCAAATAGAAAAAGTATTGAAATATTTTTAAGAAATTGGGATAACACTAATTACAATAATGAAAAATTGTTCTGAACTTAAAGACTACTTTATCTAAGATGCATATTATATGCTTATTATAAGCATGATATTATATGCTTATATATTATATGATATTATATATGCTTATTATAAGCATGATATTATATGCTTATTGTTTTATTGTTTTTAAATACATGGAATGTTTTCTCCTTTCTAATGTAATTCTTTTATTTTACCTGTATATTGTGAAAAAAATTTAGTTGCACATAATATAAAAGATTACACTTTAATAGGAGATATTAATCCAGTTACATTTACTATAGTACCGAAAATACTTAGGTTTAGAGTTACCATGTTACTGAGTGCTCTTTTTTATTTATTTATTTTTAAAAAAGATTTAATTTGGGGGGGCATAAATTATTTATTTATTTATTTATTTATTTATATCATATTATTGGACTATAATTGCTTTACAATGGTGTGTTAGTTTCTGCTTTATAACAAAGTGAACAAGCTATACATATACATATATCCTCCCTCTTGCGTACCCCTCCCACCCTCCCTATCCAACCCCTCTAAGTGGTCACAAAGCACTGAGCTGATCTCCCTGTGCTATGCAGCTATTTCTTACTAGCTATCTGTTTTACATTTGGTAGTATATATAAGTCCATGCCACTCTCTCACTTCATCCCAGCTTACCCTTCTCCCTCTCCATGTCCTCAAGTCCATTCTCTATGTCTGCGTCTTTATTCCAGTCCTGCCCCTAGGTTCTTCCAAACCATTTTTTTCTTTTTTCTTTTTTTTTTTTTGCGATACGCGGGCCTCTCACTGGCGTGGCCTTTCCCGTTGTGGAGCACAGCCTCCGGACACACAGGCTCAGCGGCCATGGCTCACGGGCCCAGCCACTCCGCGGCATGTGGGATCCTCCCAGACCGGGGCACGAACCCCTGTCCCCTGCATCGGCAGGTGGTCTCTCAACCACTGCGCCACCAGGGAAGCCCTTTTTTCTTTCTGTTTAGATTCCATATATATGTGTTAGCATGCAGTATTTGTTTTTCTCTTTCTGACTTACTTCACTCTGTATGACAGACTCTAGGTCCATCCACCTCACTACAAATAACTCAATTTCATTTCTTTTTAGGGCTGAGTAATATTCCATTTTATATTGAAGTTGTGCAACATCTTCTTTATCCAGTCATAAGTTGATGGACACTTAGGTTGCTTCCATGTCCTGGGTATTGCAAATAGAGCTGCAATGAACATTGTGGAACATGACTCTTTTTGAATTACGGTTTGCTCCAGGTATATGCCCCGTAGTGAGATAGCTGTGACATATGGTAGTGGTAGCTCTATTTTTAGGTTTTTAAGGAACACCCATACTGTTCTCAATAGTGGCTGTATCAATTTACACTCCCACCAACGGTGCAAGAATGTTCCCTTTTCTCCACACCTCTGCAGCATTTATTGTTTGTAGGTTTTTTTGATGATGGCCATTCTTACCTGTGTGCGGTGATACCTCATTGTAATTTTGATTTGCATTTCTCGAATGATCAGTGATGTTGAGCATTCTTTCATGTGTTTGTTGGCAATCTGTATATCTTCTTTGGAGAAATGTCTGTTTAGGTCTTCTGCCCATTTATGGATTGGGTTGTTTGTTTTTTTGATATTGATCTGCATGGGCTGCTTGTAAAGTTTGGAAATTAATCCTTTGTCAGTTGCTTCGTTGGTAAATATTTTCTCTCATTCTGAGGGTTGTCTTTTCGTCTTGTTTATGCTCTCCTTTGCTGTGCAAAAGCTTTTAAGTCTCATTACGTCTCATTTGTTTAGTTTTGTTTTTATTTCCATTTCTCTAGGAGGTGGGTCAAAAAGGATCTTGCTGTGATTGATGTCATAGAGTGTTCTGCCTATGTTTCCCTCTAAGAGTTTTATAGTGTCTGGCCTTACATTTAGATCTTTAATCCATTTTGAGTTTTTTTTGTGTATGGTGTTAGGGAATCTTCTAATTTCATTCTTTTACCTCTAGCTGCCCAGTTTTCTCAGTACCACTTATTGAAGAGGCTGTGATTTCTCCATTGTATATTCTTGCCTCCTTTATCATAAACAAGGTGACCATATGTGTATGGGTTTATCTCTGGGCTTTCCCTCCAGTTCCATTGATCTATATTTATGTTTTTGTGCCAGTACCATACTGTCTTGACTACTGCAGCTTTGTAGTATTGTCTGAAGTCAGGGAGCCTGATTCCTCCAGCTCTGTTTTTCTTCTCAAGATTGCTTTGGCTGTTCGGGGTCTTTTGTGTTTCCATACACATTGTGAAATTTTTTGTTCCTGTTCTTTGAAAAATGCCATTGGTAGTTTGATAGGGATTGCATTGAATCTGTAGGTTGCTTTGGGTAGTATAGTCATTTTCACAAAGTTGATTCTTCCAATCCAAGAACATGGTATATCTCTCTATCTGTTTGTGTCATCTTTGATTTCTTTCATCAGTGTCTTATAGTTTGTTGAGTAAACGACTTTTGTCTCCTTAGGTAAGTTTATTCCTAGGTATTTTATTCTTTTTGTTGCAGTGGTAAATGGGAGTGTTTCCTTAATTTCTCTTTCAGATTTTTCATCTTTAGTGTATAGGAATGAAAGAGATAAGTGTACATTAATTTTGTATGCTGCAAACTTACCAGATTCATTGATTAACTCTAATAGGTTTCTGGTAGAATCTTTAGGATTCTCTGTGTATAGTATCATGTCATCTGCAAACAGTGAGAGCTTAAATTCTTCTCTTCCAATTTGGATTCCTTTTATTTCTTTTTCTTCTCTGGTTGCTGTAGCTTAAAATTCCAAAAGTGTGTTGAATAATAGTGGTGAGAGTGGGCAACCTTGTCTTGCTCCTGATCTTGGTGTAAATGGTTTCACTTTTTCACCATTGAGAACAATGTTGGCTGTGTGTTTGTCATATATGGCCTTTATTATGTTGAGGAAAGTTCCCTCTATGCCTACTTTCTGGAGGTTTTTTTAATCATAAATGGGTGTTTAATATTGTCGAAAGGATTTTCTGCCTCTATTGAGATGACCATATCGTTTTTATCCTTCAGTTTTTTAATATGGTGTATCACATTGATTTGCATGTATTGAAGAATCCTTGCAGCCCTGGGATAAACCCCACTTGTTCTTGGTGTATGATCCTTTTAATGCGCTGTTGAATTCTCTTTGCTAGTATTTTGCTGTGGATTTTTGCATCTATGTTTATCAGTGATATTGTCCGGTAGTTTTCTTTCTTTGTGACATCTTTGTCTGGTTTTGGTATCAGGGAGATGGTGGTCTCATCAAAAAAGTTTGGGAGAGTTCCTCTCTCTGCTGTATTTTGGAAGAGTTTGAGAGGGATAGGTGTTAACTCTTATCTAAATGTTTGATAGAATTTGCCTGTGATGCCATCTGGTCCTGGGCTTTTGTTTGTTGGACGATTTTTAATCACAGTCTCAATTTCAGTGCTTGGGATTGGTTTGTTTATAGTTTCTATTTCTTCCTGGTTCAGTCTTGGAAGCTTCTGCTTTTCTAAGAATTTGTCCATTTCTTCCAGGTTGTCCATTTTATTGCCATATAGTTGCTTGCAGTAATCTCTCATGATCCTTTGTATTTCTGCAGTGTTAGTTGTTAATTCTCCTTTTCATTTCTAATTCTAGTGATTTGAGTCTTCTCCCTTTTTTTCTTGATGAGTTTGGCTAATGGTTTATCAATTTTGTTGATCTTCTCAGAGAACCAGCTTTTAGTTTTTTTGATCTTTGCTGTTGTTTCCTTCCTTCATTTCTTTTTCATTTATTTCTGATCTGATCTTTATGATTTCTTTCCTCTGCTGACTTTGGGGTTTTTTTTTTTTTCTTTCTTTCTTTCTCTAATTGCTTTAGGTGTAAGGTTAGCTTGTTTATCTGACATGTTTCTTGTTTCTTGAGGTAGGATTGTATTGCTATAAACCTCCCTCTTAGAACTGCTTTTGCTGCATCCCATAGGTTGTGGGTCTTCATGTTTTCATTGTCATTTGTTTCTAGGTATTTTTTTATTTCCTCTTTGATTTCTTCAGTGATGTCTTGGTTATTAAGTAGTGTATTGTTTAGCATCCATGTGTTTGTACTTTGTACAGATTTTTTCCTGTAATTGATATCTAGTCTGATAGCATTGTGGTCGGAAAAGATACTTGATACGATTTCAATTTTCTTAAATTTACCAAGGTTTTTTTGTGACCCAAGATATGATATATCCTGGAGAACGTCCCACAAGCACTTGAGAAAAAGTGTATTCTGTTGTTTTTGGATGGAATGTCCTATAAATATCAACTAAGTCCATCTTGTTTAATGTATCATTTAAAGTTTGTGTTTCCTTATTTATTTTCATTTTGGATGACCTGTTCATTGGTGAAAGAGGAGTGCTAAAATCCCCTACTATGATTGTGTTACCGTCAATTTCCCCTTTTATGGCTGTTAGCATTTGCCTTATGTATTGAGGTGCTTCTATGTTGGGTGCATAAATATGTACAATTGTTATATGTTCTTCTTGGATTGATCCCTTGATCATTTTGTAGTGTCCTTCTTTGTGTCCTGCAATAGTCTTTATTTTAAAGTCTTTTTTTGTCTGATATGAGAATTGCTACTCTACCTTTCTCTTGCTTTCCCTTTGCATGGAATATCTTATTCCATCCTCTATCTTTCAGTCTGTATGTGTCTCTAGGTCCAAAGTGGGTCTCTTGTAGACTGCATATTTACCGGTCATGTTTTTGGATCCATTCAGCCTGTCTATGTCTTTTAGTTAGAGCATTTAATCCATTTACATTTACAGTAATTATTGATATGTATGTGATTATTACCATTTTCTTAATTGTTTTGGATTTGTTATTGTAGGTCTTTTTCTTCTCTTGTGTTTCCTGCTTAGAGAAGTTCCTTTAGCATTTGTTGTAAAGCTGGTTTTGTGGTGCTGAATTCTCTTAGCTTTTGCTTGTCTGTAAAGGTTTTAATTTCTCTGTCAAATCTGAATGAGATCCTTGCTGGTTCGAGTAATCTTGGTTGTAGCTTTTCCCCTTTCATCACTTTAAATGTGTCCTGCCAGTCCCTTCTGGCTTGCAGAGTTTCTGCTGAAAGATCCTCCGTTAACCTTATGGGGATTCCCTTGTATGTTATTTGTTGTTTTTTCCTTGCTGCTTTTAATATTTTTTCTTTGTATTTAATTTTTGATAGTTTGATTAATATATGTTTTGGCATGTTTCTCCTTGGGTTTATCTTGCATGGGACTCTCTGCACTTCCTTGACTTGATTAATGATTTCCTTTCCCATATTAGGGAAGTTTTCAACTATTATCTCTTCAAATATTTTCTCAGTCTCTTTCTTTTTCTCTTCTACTTCTGGGACCCCTATATTCGAATGTTGGTGTGTTTAATATGGTCCCAGAGGTGTCTCAGATTGTCCTCAATTCTTTTCATTCTTTAGTCTTTATTCTGCTCTGCAGCAGTTGTTTCCACTCTTTTATCTTCCAAGTCATTTATCCATTCTTCTGCCTCAGTTATTCTGCTATTGTTTCCTGCTAGAGAATTTTTAATTCAATTTATTGCGTTGTTCATCAGTGTTTGTTTGCTCTTTATTTCTTCTAGGTCCTTGTTAAACGTTTCTTGTATATTCTCCATTCCAGTTCCAAAATTTGGGATCAACTTTACTATCATTACTCTGAATTCTTTTTCCAGTAGACTGCCTATTTCCTCTACATTTGTTTGTTCTGGTGGGATTTTACCTTGCTCTTTCATCTGCTGTGTGTTTCTCTGTCTTCTCATTTAGCTTTGGGGACTGTGTTTGGGGTGTCCTTTTAGCAGGCTGCAGATTCGTAGTTCCCACTGTTTTTGGTGTCTTCCCCCAGTGGCTAAGGTTGTTTCAGTGGGTTGTGTAGGCTTTCCAGTGGAGGGGACTGGTTCCTGTGTTCTGGTGGGTGTGCCTGGATCTTGTCTTTCCAGTTGACTGGCCCTCGTCTGGTGGTGTGGTTTGGGGTTTCTTATTATAATTTTAGGCAGCCTCTCTGCTAATGGTTGGGCCTGCATTCCTGTCTTGCTAGTTGTTTGTCATGGGATGTCCAACACTGGATCCTGCTGGTCTCTGAGTGGAGCTGGGTCTTAGCGTTGAGACGGATATCTCTGGGAGGCTTTCGCCATTTGATATTAGAAGGTGTCGGAGGTCTCTGGTAGACCAGTGTCCTGAACTCGGCTCTCCCACCTCAGAGGCACAGGCCTGACACCTGGATGGAGCACCAAGACCCTGTCAGCCACACAGCTGGGAGTGAGAGAAAGAGGTAGCTGTGGTACATCTCAGAGACCACCAATGAGAGTCACTGACCATTTTCTCTCCAGAAGTGAAGAAAACAAAATTAAGTCTTTGGCTAGTCAGCCACTTTGATAGCCAGCCTCCAGGATGGCCCTAATTATCCCCTAATTATCTCCCAGTGTTCATGTACCTGTGTGGCTCCTTGCATTTGAAAAGGGCTGACTGTTTAACTAAGAAGAAATTGCAGAAATGACAAAGTTCACCTTCCGGAGTTATAAAAGACTTTGCAGCTTCTGCTTTGGTTTCTGCTATATCACTCGTCCTGGGGTAAGCCAGCTGCCATGTCATGAGGACACTCAAGCAGCCCTAAGGAGAGGTCTATGTGGCAAGGAACTGAGGCTTCTTACCTACAGCCATGTGAGTGAGTCATCTCAGAAGTCAAAAGATTTAATTTTATTTATTTTTGGTTGCATTGGGTCTTCGTTGCTGCACAGGGTTTCTCTAGTATTTTCAAGCAGGGATTACTCATTGTTGTGGTGCACGGGCTTCTCCTTGCGGTGATTTCTCTTGTGGAGTATGGGCTCTAGGTGCATAGGCTTCAGTAGTTGTGTCATGCAGGCTCAATAGTTGTTGCTTGCAGGCTTTAGAGCGCAGGTTCAGTAGTTGTGGCACACGAGCTTAGTTGTTCTGCGCCATGTGGGATCTTCCCAAACCAGGGATTGAACCCTGTACCCTGTATTGGCAGACAAATTCTTACCCACTGTGCCACCAGGGAAGTCCAATGTGCTCTGTTTTAAACCTAGTCTGTTTTCATTTTTTCTATCTTAACGATTCTGTATTAAATAAAAAATAATACTCCTTTCTACCCCTCCTCTTTGAGTATTATATATGAAGAAATATGTCTTATTTATTCATCTCAAATTTTCAGCTTACTTTTAAGAAGTTATCACAATATCAAATATTTAATACCTTTCACTTTTACCTTGAAAAGCATAGGATATTAAAGTGCTAATATAATTACCTTCCCTAGTCTATCTTTTTTACTTTTTGTTATGTATAAAAAAACAACTAAAAACATGCATGGTTTGTAAGGAAATGACAAATTTCAGAAAATTCAGAATCTGAATACACTCTATACATAGCTTTTAGATAAAGACACAGAAAATTGCCAGATACTCAGAGGCCCCCTGGTCCCACTAATGACTCCCCTTAAGGTTTAGTATTGTTCTTCTACCTAACAGAAAGATCACATTACCTGTATTTTTTACTTTATATAAATGTTATGGCACAATAAAATCACTTTGGGATTGGGCTTTTTATTTTATGTTGCTTGTGGATATGCCTATATGGTTGCCTGTTGTTGTGATAATGCATTGTCACTGTTGCATAGGATTCCATACTGTAAATATTTAACTATTAATTAATTTATTCCAATGTGTATTACAATATGAGTGATTTTCAGTTTGTGTCTATTGAGAATAATATTGGTATATAAATTCTAGAACTTGAGCTTTGGTGGTATGTGTATAAATTATTGTTCAGTATACATGTAGTAGTAAAATTTTCGAGTCATAGCTCTCATGTGTTTATCTTTTTAGATATTTCTAAATATTTTCAAAACATTTGTATGATTTTTCATCCTCAGCAGTAGTGAATGAGATTCAAGGGTTAAACATATTCTTGTCAAACTTGATAATACCTGTCATTTTCATTTGAACTTTCTGGTTGGTGAGTGATAATTCCAGGTATCACTTCTTTGCATTTAAATGACTACTAAGAAGCCAAGCATCTTTTGATATGTTTACTTAACATTCTGTATTCTCTTTTTTGAAATATCTTTTGGTATATTTTCCCCATGTTGGCTATTACATTATCTTCTTATTGAAGACTTCATTTTTTTTAACATCTGAGGACTTCTTATTTAAGTGTTTTTAATATATGATTGATATGAGTTCTCTCTTTCTGTCTCTCCTTCTCTTTCTTTAGATGAGTGTCAGTTTTTAATGTTAATGACATCTAATTTGTTATTTTCCTCTTTATTTATTTATTTAGTCTTATTTCTATTTATTTATGTAGTCTTCTTATCTGTAGCAGAACACATTATTAATTCTAAACTACAAATATGTTTTCAGTTCTTCAATAAATCTAATTATTAAGTTTTAAGTTTAAGTTAACTTTCTAAACTAAATATGTTGTATCATAGTATTAATTGTTCTATGACAGCTGAAAAGTTACATTTATTCAGAAAATGTTGTATTCAGCTTTATTTTCATTTGCTCTTACTTCTCATTGATTCACAGAGGTAAACATCACTTCATCCATGGATCTGACTTTCTCTGATTTCTCATGGTCATTCTCACTAATTTGTCTGACCTCCTGAAATCTTTAGCAATTCTGTTATTCCACAGAAGCAAAAACCTTCCTTGGGCCTTTTACCTCAGAAGATTGATTATTCCCAAATTTTAATGGGAGATTGCAATAAGTTAGGAGAAAATACCACAGGGTCTCTCCTTTTTTTTTCACATCTTGTATCAGCCTCTGCTTTCACTCTGTGTTCAAAGATTTTTGTACAACACATTGATGGAAGATGCCAGTTATTTTTCTCCTTGGGGAAAAAGACAGATTAATTACCTGACAAATAAAATAAAAACAGTGTCTTGCTCTGTTCAAATGCTGGACAGGATTGATTGCATTCTAATTTAAAAGTTTCAGGTGACTGAAACTTAAGATTCTTAAGCTTTAATCCATACTTGCACCATGCACAGCACCCAACAGGACTGCTTTACATAACCCCATAAGACTTTTGTGTGCAAGTGGAATAGATAAAAATATAAAACTATTGCTGTCTTTTTGTGTCATAAAAATGATTTTTTGTCTCATTTAAAATATTTTTTTTCTAAAATCCAAAAATGTGTCAGGCTAAAATATTGGAATTTCAAATATGGTAAAATCTAAGCCCCTTCAAATTTCTTGCCAGTTTTGTTGATGATGGGATGCCGTCAGAGATATGACTTCATTAAACACAATAGGTAAGATTCCTTCAATGGTCTTACTGGGGAATATGAAAATAATTCCCAGAAAATTCTGGACATTTTCTAGTTCTCAAGTATTGGTTAACATGGTAGAAAGTGCCCTTCATTGTCCTATATGTGAATGCAGATCAATTGTGAGAGGTGGGAATAAAACAAGCAGCCTAAATATCCATTATGTTTGTTGTACTACTAGTAGAAAGAGGAAGGGTCAACATGTCACCATGGTTGATATAGCAAATAAGCTGCTTGAAACTACACAGAAATGTACCTGCTTGTATTTTCTGTGCAGCTACCCTACTCTTTTGGTGTGCCCTGAAACTTCCCACAACTTATGTACCAACTCCAGCAACAGTAAGCAGAAATCCAAATAAATCTATTCTTTTGAATTATAAGGAAGGGAAGAGTCGAAAATTTTATAGCGTGCTCTATACAAGTATACAAGTCACCATCCTTATCTATGTCATACCATGCATGGAGGGTCAGTAGATTCAGGGGATTCTGGAAGCACCAAGGTCTGTGGGGTTAATCACAGCTGCATTCATGAGCAGTAAAAGAGAAGGGCCTTATCTTGCTCACTTTCTCAATGCTAGTAGCTACAAAAAGAAGAGGACAGCAGACATCTTAGGGAGAAGAGCCAACATTAAATGAAATGTCCTAATTACTCTAGGCAACCTCTCATGATAGCCTTCCATAGCTCCTCAAATCCCTACATACTTGCACAAGGGATAGTGTAATATTACTGGAGCGTGTGACTGCAGATTTACATTATTTTTGTTGAAAAAAATAAAAATAAGTTCCAGTGATATGGTTTGAAAAGGGTTCACAGTGCGAGGGAAACATATTTTAGATTTTATTTATTTAATGATTGATTTTTGGCTGCATTGGGCCTTTATTTCTGTGTGTAGGATTTCTGTAGCTGCAGCCAGTGGGCGCTACACTTCGTTGCAGTGTGTGGGCTTCTCATTGCTGTGGCTTCTCTTGTTGTGGGGCACGGGCTCTAGGTGCACGGGCTTCAGTAGTTACAGCCCGTGGGCTCAGTATTAGTGGCACACGGGCTTAGTTGCTCCGTGGCATGTGGGACCTTCCCGGACCGGGGCACGAATCCATGTCCCCTCCATCAGCAGGCAGACTCTCAACCACTGCGCCACCAGGGAAGCCCCCCCAAGACATTTTTTGAGGGCTGTTGTCATTTACAGCTCCCCAAGCATTGTGAATATGAAGTGCCTATAAGGTCCAGTTTTAGAATTGTTGTTATGGGAAACAGAAGTCGGCAGGATTTCTACTGTCCCTCTCTGGTTACTGAAAGGTTGCCTTGTTTTGAAGTCTATTTCGATTACCCACCCCAAGACATTTTTTGAGGGCTGTTGTCATTTACAGCTCCCCAGGCATTGTGAATATGAAGTGCCTATAAGGTCCAGTTTTAGAATTGTTGTTATGGGAAACAGAAGGTGGCAGGATTTCTACTGTCCCTCTCTGGTTACTGACACAACCTTAGATGTAGGGAAAGTCCTGTTCCTGGGTTTTAAATTAGAGTGGAATGTGCCTGACCAAACATGTAAGGGCTTCTGTCCCATTCCTTCTTCCCCCTTACCCTTCATCCCCTGAAAAAGTATAAACCCCTGCAAAATCACCTGTTGAGGGTGCTGTCTAGTAGAGTGGGATGACCGTAACGAAGGAGTCGGGAGGTCGGAACCCTAACACCAGGATATATTGAGACCAGGTGATTTTCCAAATGTCATCCAACCCAGAGAATCCACCATCCTTTGGGTGTCAGAGGGTTGGTTTAATAGTATGAAGGCACACTTAGATCTGGAGATTGTGATCCCATGCAGAGGGAAGAGGTACTACATGTTCAAGGGGGCTGAATTAGCTGGCATACTTCCAGAGGTCCTCAGGCACACAACAGTCCAGCCTTGGGACCAAATTGGGTCTGTGTCCAGGGATGTGACACTAGCACCTTCACCACGACTAAACAAATTTAGTGATCATTTTTCTTTTCTGTAATTTAGTTTTAAATTAAAAATGGAGTATAGTTGATTTACCATGTTGTGTTTGTTTTTGATATACACCAACGTGATTCATTTATACAGAGATGACTATACATTCTTTTTAGAATTATTTTCCCATTGAGTTTACAAAGGGTGTTGAGAAGAGTTCCCAGTGCTCTATAGCAGGTCCATGTTGATTACAAGTTTTCTCTCTGTAAATATGTATATACTTACTAACTCCAACCTCATGATTTATGCCTCCAACACACCTTTGCAGTTTGGTAACCATAGTTTGTGTTCTAAGTCTGGGACTCTGTTTCTGTGTTGTAAGATAGTACCTTTGTATCAATTGTTAGATTCCACCGATAAGTAATATCATATGATATTTATCATTGTCTGATTTATGACACTTAGAATGAATGTCTCTAGGTCCTTCTGAGTGGCTGCAAATGGCCTTCCATTCATTTCATGGATGAGTAATATTTCATTGTGCATATCTACCATAATTTCTTTATCCAGTCTTCCTTCCAAGGACGTTTAGGTAGCTTCCGAGTAGAGGCTCTTGTAAACAGGGCTGCATAAATTTGGAGTGCCTGGGTCTTGTCAATTTATGTTTTTTCCAAGATACAGGCCCAGGAGTGGAAGCACCATATGCTCTGAAGCTCTGTGTTTTAGATTTTTAAGGAATCACCACCCACTTTTCCACAGTGGCTGTTAGCAATTTACATTCCCGCCATCAGCTTGTCAGGGTTCCCTTTTCTCCATGCCCTGTCCTGCATTTCAGGTTTTACACCTTGTGAGCTTGGCCATTCTGACTGGTGCGAAGTGATACCTCTTTGTAGTATTAATTTACATTGTCCGCCTGTTTTGTTGGCCGAAAATGGAGTAAGGGTTTTTCCTGCATATATTAAGGAATAACGCATATGGCCTTTTTGGCAAACTGCATCATTGGCAATGTTCAGCTGCTTTGCATGTGCTTTAACGGCGAGTGCAAACTACCTCTTGAAATCCCTTTCCTGCAATTCTTCCTTGCTTACAAGGCCTTTACGAATACTTGGCTCAAGAAATGACTCCATTAGAGGTGTCGATTACAACCCTGCATGTTTGTGAATTGCAGTGCCCCTGAGCACCAGTTTTCAACTTGTTGTTTAGGGAAGCAGCCACAAAGGGGCAGGATTTCTACAGACCCATTCCGCTTACTAGGGCACCTGAAGGATAGGGAAATTTTTTTTCCAGATTAGGAACCAGAGTGACATATGCCTGTCCAAACATCTAGGGCTTGTGTCTCGTTCCGTCCCCCCATTCCCCTTCTTCACCCTGAAAATTCCTAGTTGTGCAAAACCGGCTGTTGAGTGTGCTGCCTTCCCCAAATGGGGAGGCTCTAAGGAAAGGAGCTGGGGAAGCCAAATACCAGGAGAAATGGAGATGAGGTGACTTTCCCAAACTCTTCCCAAACAGATGGTGTACCATCCTCTGGATGTCCCATTCATGTTTTAGCTGTAGGAAGGGTCCCCTGCACCTGGAGATATGGGACCCATGGAATGGGGGCCAGACAGTATTACTCTAAAATTGCTGCATTTGCTGTCCCATCCTCACCAAGCCTCTCAGACCCACGAGTGTAGAGCCTTAGGTCCCATCCAGCTGTGTGTCTAGATGTGTTCAGTCCAGGTTGCATCACAACCCTTGCACAAATTTGGTAAGAATTTCTCTCTCTCTCACTGTCTTTTTTTTTGTTCTTGATATTTAATTTTATAATGGGGTATAGCTGATTTTCAATACTGTCTTTCTTCCTGCTCTACATCTATCCACTTGATTCACTTAAAGAGAGACATCAATAAATTCTTTTACAGATTCTTACCAGTCTTATATATCCTTTTCCAGTGACAGCAGTGTGCTGAGTCCAGCTCTTTGAGCTATACAGTAGGTCCTGTCGATTACCTATTTTGTTTATGGAACTATATCTATGCTAATTCCAACCTCCTGTTTTATGCATCACCCCACCCCACCATTCTCCTTTAGCAGCCATAAGTGTGTTTCCTAAATGTGTGACTCTTTTTCTGTTTTGTAATTGAGTTCATGTGTAGCCATTTTTAGATACCGTCTGTAAGTGATATCTTATGATAAGTCTCTTTTTATGTCTGACTTATGTCACTTTGAATGATCGTACCTCAGACTCCATGAGTTGCGATAACTGGCCTTATTTCACTGATTTAATTGCTCAATAATATTCCATTGTACTTAAGTACCACATATTCTTTATCCATTTTTTACTTCCAAGGACATGTAAATTGTACACAAGTCGAGGCATTTCTAAACAGAGCAGAACTAAATGTAGTGGTGCCTGTGTCCTGTCGATTTTTGGTTTTCCTATGATATACACCCAAGAGTGCAAGTGCCGTATGCTCTGTAGCTCTATATTTTAGATGTTTTAGGAAATACCATACACTTCTCCAGAGTGGCCTTGGCTATTTACATCCCCCCCCATCATCGTAACAAGGCTCCCTTTTCTCCATGGCCTTGCTGCATTTCTGGTTTTACACTTTTCCAGGATGGCCCTTTTGATGAATGCGAAGTGAGACTTCTTTCTAGTGCTGATTTGCATTTGGCACTTGTTTGGATGGCCAAAACGAACATATGGTTTTTCCGGAATATATTTATTTTGATGATGGGGTTCAGCTGATGTCCACTTTGTGTTTATGCCGCTTTACACCCACTTGATTCACTTACAGAGAGATACCAATAAATACATTTTAAGACTCTTAATAGTCAGATATATTCTTCGGCGGTGAATAGGGTGTGTTGAGTCCAGTTCATTGAGCAATGAGTAGGTCTTGTCTATTACATATTTGGTTTATGGAACGGTATCTGTGCTAATTTCAAACTCTACTTTTATGCATCACGCCATGTCACCTTTCCCCTTAAGCAGGCATAAGTGTGTTTTCTAAATGTGTGACTCTGTTCTGTTTTGTAATTCAGTTCATGTGTAGCGATTTTTACATTCCCTCTATAAGTGATATATTATTATAGGCTTCTTTTTCTGTGTGACTCATTTCACTTAGAATCATCATTCCTAAATCCAGTCATTTTGATGCTACTATCCTTACGACATTGATTTCATGGCTGAGTGATATTCCATTGTAGATAGGTACCACAATTTCTTTATCCATTTTTCTCTTTCCTGGGATATATAGGGTGTACCAAAGTCGAGGTTCTTGTAAACAGAGCAGCCCTAAACATTGGGGTGCCTGAGTCCTGTCGATTTTTGGTTTTCCAAAGATATACGCCCATGAGATGAATTGCTCTATGCTCTGTAGCTCTGCTTTTTTAATATGTTTTAGGAAACACCATACACCATTCCAGAGTGGCTGCTGGCAATTTACATCCCACCCATAAGCCTAACAAGGCTCCCTTTTCTCCATTGCCTGTCCTGCATTTCTGGTTTTCACATTATTTCAGGATGGGCCTTCTGAACCATGCACAGTGAGAGTTCTTTTTTGTGCTGATTTGCAGTGCCCACTTGTTTGGTTAACCAAAACCGGCATATGACTTTTTTCCTGAATATATTCAGGAAAAAACGAATATGCCCTTTTAGGCCAACTGCATCATTGTTTAAGTTCTACCGCTTTTCATGTGATTTAAATGAGAGTACAATCTACCTCTTGAAAACTGTTTCCTGCAATTCTGCTTTGCTTTCAAATCCTCTTCGTTGCCTTACCTCAATATATTTTGGACGATAGTTGTCCTTTATAACTCTGCAGGTTTGTGAATTGCAGTGCCCCTGAGCTCCATTTTTCAAATCTACTTTTTGGAAGATGGCTGCAAAACCACAGGATTGCTTCAGGCCCTATGCTGGTTCTGGAGGATAGGCTGAGCCTTTGGTTAATTCTTCTTCCTGATGGGAAATTAGACTGACATGTGCCCGTCCAAACACCTACATCTAATCTCTCACTGGTTCCCCCTCTTCCCGTTCATCCTCCGCACAAATTGCAAACTGTGTGAAACAGGAACTTAAAGGCACTGACTCTCCAAGTGGGGAGATTGTTAGTAAAGCGGCTGGAAAGGTGAACTCAAGCACCAGGAGAGGAAAAATGAGGTGCGTTTTAGAAACCTTTCCCGATCATACGGAGTACCATCCTCTGGGTTTCCCATGCATGTTTTAGCTGTAGGAAGATTCCCTTAAACATGGAGAGTTGGGACCCATGGAATGGGTAGCACGCAGTATTGCTTTAAAGGGTCTGCATTTGCTCCTCCAACCTCACCAATCCTCTCAGCCCCAAGTGTCCAGCCTTATGTTTCATCCAGCTGTTGGTGTACATGTGGTCAATCCAGGTTGCATCACAGCCCTTGAACGAATTTTGTAAGAATTTCTCTCTCTTTCTCTGTCTTTGTGTTTTGTTTTTGAAATTTATTTTTATAATGGGGTTTAGCTGATATTCACTGCTGTGTTTATGCTGCTCTACACACACTTGATTCCCTTACGGAGACATATCAATACAAAGGTGTTAAGATTCTTACTAGTGAGATATATTCCTCTGCAGTGAATAGGGGGTGTTGAATCCAGTTCATTGAGCAAGGAGTAGGTCTTGTCTATTACATATTTGGTTTATGGAATGGTATCTGTGCTAATTTCAAACTCTGGTTTTATGCATCACCCCAACTCACCTTTCCCCTTAAGGAGGCATAAGTGTGTTTTCTATATGTGAGACTGTTCTGTTTTTTAATTCAGTTCATGTGTAGCCATGTTTACATTCCCTCTATAAGTGATATCTTGTGATAGGTTTATTTTTCTGTTTGACTTATTTAACTTAGAATCATCGTACCTAACTCCACTCATTATGCTGCTACTGGCCTTATGACTTTGATTTCATGGCTGAGTGATATTCCATTGTACATAAGTACCACAGCTTCTTTATCCATTTTTCTGTTTCCTGGGATATTTTCTGCTTCCTGTTGAGGTTATTGTAAACAGAGTAGCCCTAAACTTTGGGGTGGCTGTGTCTTGTTGATTTATAATTTTCCCAAGATATACGCCCATGAATGGAAGTGCCTTACGCTCTGTAGCTCTGTTTTTTAGATATTTCAGGAAACACCATACAGTTCTCCAGAGTGGCTGTTGGCAGTTTACATCCCGCCCATCACGGTAACAAGTCTCCCTGTTCTCCATGGCCTGTCCTGCCTTTCTGGTTTTTACACTTTTCTCGGATGGCCCTTTTGACCTGTGGGAAGTGAGACTTCTTTGTAGTGCGGATTTGGATTACCCGCTTGCTTGGTTGGCCAAGAAGGGCATATGCGTTTTTTCCTGAATATATTCAGGAAAAAACGCATATGCCCTTTTTGGCCGACTGCATCATTGTCGAAGTTCTGCCGCTTTTCATGTGCTTTAAAGGTGAGTCCAATCTACCTCTTGAAATCTGTTTCCTGCAATCTGCTTTGCATTCAGAGCCTCTTCGTTGCCTTACCTCAATATATTTTTGGACTTTAGTTGTCATTTTTAACTCTGCAGGTTTATGAATTGCAGTGTCCCTGAGCTCCATTTTTCAACTCCCTTTTTTGTGAACTGGCCGCAAAACCGCAGGATTGCTTCAGGCCCTATTCTGGTTCCGGGACAGCAGGCTGAGCCTTTGTTTAATTCTTCTTCCTGATGGGAAAGTAGACTGACATGTGCCTGTTGAAACACCTACAGCTAGTCTCTCATTGGTTCCTCCTCTTCCTGTTCATCCTCCACACAAATTGCAAACTGTGCGAAACAGGAGGTTAAAGGTGCTCATTCTCCAAATGGGGAGATTGTTAGTAAAGTGGCTGGAATGGCGAACCCGAGCACCAGGAGAGGAAAAATTAGGTGCATTTTAGACACCTTTCCTGTTCACACGGGTACAGTCCTCTGGGTTTCATATGCATGTTTTAGCTGTAGGAAGACTCCCTTGAACCTGAAGATTTGTGACCCA
This sequence comes from Lipotes vexillifer, assembly GCF_000442215.2. Taxonomy (NCBI): domain Eukaryota; kingdom Metazoa; phylum Chordata; class Mammalia; order Artiodactyla; family Lipotidae; genus Lipotes; species Lipotes vexillifer. The sequence goes on along the minus strand of NW_006792846.1, from coordinate 165,940 downwards.
TGGAATGGGTACCATGCAGTATTACTTTAAAAATTCTGCATTTTCTCACCCAACGTCACTAATTCTCTTAGCGCGAACAGTTTCCAGCTTTATGTCTCATCCTGCTGTGGGTCTAGATGTGTTCAATCCATGTTGATTAACAGCCCCTGAGCAAAAGTTGTAAGAATTTTTCTGTCTCACTGTCTTTTATTTTTTAAAATTTATTATTATATTGGTTCCACCTGATTTTCAATGGTCTGTTTCTTGCTGCTGTACATCCACTTGATTCACGTACAGAGAGACATCAATAAATTCTTTTCCAGATTCTTACCAGTCGTATATATTCTTTTCTGATGACTTGAGTGTGCTGAGTGCAGTTCTTTGAGGAACCGTGTAGGCCTTGTCGATTATCAGTTTGGTATTTGGAATGGTATCTTTGCCAGTTTCAACCTCCTGGATAATGCCTCACCCCTCCCCACCTTTCCCCTTTAGCAGCCTTATGTGTGTTTTCTACATATTTGACTATGTTTCTCTTTTGTAATTTATTTCACATGTAGCCATTTTTGATTGCACCTTTAAGTGATATCTTATGATATGTGTCTTTTTTTTTTTTTTACTTATGTCACTTAGAATGATCGTACGTAACTCCTTTGGAGTTGTTGCAACTGGCCTTATTTCATTTATTTCTGGGCTGAGTAATATTCCACTCTACATAAGTACCACATCTCTTTTATCCATTTTTTCCTTCCAGGGACATTTAGGTTATATCCAAGTCGAGGCTCTTTTAAACAGAGAGGCAGTAAACGTTGGGGTGCCTGTGTCCTGTCGATTTTTGTTTTTCCCAAGTTATATACCCATGAGTGCAAGTGGCCTATGCTCTGTAGCTCATTTTTTAGATGTTTTAGTAAACACAATACACTTCTCCAGAGTGGCCGTTGGCAATTTACATTTCCACTAACAGCCTCACGGGCTCCCTTTTCTCCTCTCCCTGTCCTGCATTTTTGATGTTTACACTTTATGAGGATGGCTCTTCTGACTGATGCGAAGTGATACCTTTTGTAGTATTGATTTCCAGTGCCCACTTGTTTGGTTGTCTAAAAAGTGTGTATGCCCTTTTCTTGAATATATTCAGAAAAAAAGCATACTCCCTTTTTGGCCAACTGTATCGTTGGCGATGTTCAGCCCCTTTTCTTGTGCTTTAATGGCGAGTCCTATCTACCTCTTCAAATCCCTTTCCTGCCATTCTCCCTTGCTTACAAGTCCTTTTCGGTGACTTATCTCAAGACATTTTTCAATGATAGATATTTTCAACTCAGTTTTGTGAAGTTTAGTGCCCCTGAGTTTCATTTTTCAACTTGTGTTTTTGAGAACTGGCCACAAAAGAGCGGGATTTCCTCAAGCCCTATTCTGTTTCCGTGGGCAATCCTAGCCTTGGTCAATTCGTCTTCCTGATTGGAAATTAGAATGACATGTGCCTGTCCGAACACCTAGGACTTGTCTCTCATTGTTTCTCATCCTTCCGCTTCATCCTCTGGACAAATTCCAAACTGTGCGCAACAGTATGTTGATGGTGCTGACATCCCCAAGTGGGGAGACTGTAAGAAAAGACGCTGGAGGTGTGAACCCGAGCACCAAGACATGAGGAGATGAGATGCCTTTTCCAAACTCTTCCCGATCAATTGGTGTACCATCCTCGGGGTGTGACAGGAATGTTTTAGCAGTAGGAATGGTCCCGTTCATGTAAGAAGAACACCAGGTATTTTTCCAAATCAGTATCTCCCCAAACCCTAAACTGGGGAATTTTTAAGCTACGGCTACACGTATGTTCATTAAGCGCCTTGGGAAGTAGGCAGAGTGTTGTAGTTTATCTTATGACAGGGCCGAAAGTAAGCTCATCACATGAGATGAATTGTGCAGAAGCACAGCAATAGAGGGCTGCCGCTCGCTTAGGCAAAACAGCGCCGTCTGTCCTGCTGTGGTAGCTTTTATTAAAGCATTATCTAGGTATACATTTTAAGACTTGTTTTCTTAACACTTCAGAAATGCCAAAGCAGCAACCTATGTTTTCATTAATTATACAAGCAATAGTTGGCATTCTTGAAAACATGCCGTGCTTCGTCCTTGAGCGCAAAAGCAGCACAAAGTTCCCACCATTATTTTGATTATACTGAAGTAGCAAAAGGACATTTCCTTGCGTTCCCACCATACTGATTATACCGAGGACATTCTCATGGATCAGTGCCCAAAGCACTCAATGCTTTTTCGCAGGCCCCCGGTTTGCCGCGGGGTGGGGGTGGGGCTCAAAGCATTCAGGACTGTTCACAGTTCCGGCTTATTCACATGCCCCCAGTTTGCCGGGGGACCTCGAAGCAATCAGGACTGTTTGCAGTTCTGGCTTATTCGCCAGCCCCCTGTTTGCTGGGGTGGGGGGGCTCATGGGTCACGTCTCCTTTCCATGTCCTCAGTTATTCCATTACATTTCCCCCTTTTTGTTTTGCAGCTTTTGCAGCATCAAGGAGAACACGGCAGCTTGTTGCGATGTTGCATGGCAGGTAGCTTTCACTCGTCGTCGGACTACAGTTAAACATATGATTATTATTATAATGAGCATTAGCAATCCTGCAGTAGAACCAAATAAAGCATGTAACTTAGACATGGGATTTAAATTATTAAATCCTTGAATAATTGCAGACCATATTTCTTGTGAATTAAGTCGTTGTAATTTCTTCTGAAAAGTTTGTTCAATTTCCCCTTGCAAATTCACAATTTCTTCTGTCAAATTTTTGGGATGTAATAAATGCTTTTTTATTTTTGCCCAGGGGAATGCAGACTGATTATATGGAACCGAAGTGACACAAAAGGCACTTTGATTCCAGTCACAACGTAGCTTCATTTGTCTTTGTAAATTTACAAGTTGGTCCCCCAACATAACCACAGCTTGTTGAAAGTCTGCTATTTCTGTATATTTCCGAATCAATTTGTCATTGAGAGGACCAAAGCGTTTCAGAATTTTTATGTCAATCAGTTATATAATCAACGGTCTGAACAGATTGTTCTAAAGCAACTCCAGCTACTGCAGCAGTAGCTGTTATGGCTATGATACCCATGACAGCTGCAATCAACATTCCTACAAATTTTTTACTTCTTTTTAACGCATCAGCTAAATATTGCAAAACATCCATAGGAATAGATTCTTGCCATTCCCTTCCAAGATTGACAGGAATCCAAAGACCTGTCTGAGCTCGTAAGATATACAAACTTTCAGTAGATATGTTAAAAGATATACTAGAGTTAATGCAGGTATACAGAGAGCAATTTTTACACATTATAATACCTTGAGTCTTATTCCATACAGCTGGTCCCTTCAACAATATATAAGGTAATTTCACACAACTACGAGTATACCGAGTAACATTTTTATGAAAAGTCAAACTATGATTTCCAGATTTGTTAACCATATGTCCTACCCAGGCATTAATCTTTTTCAAAGCTGCCATAAGCTTCCACAAGTCCTTTTGGATAGGATATCCATTTAAATGAGGACCTGGAGGAGAAAACCCTCCAGCATGCCATACTATGGTATCATTAATAGTATTGCTATAAATAGTGTTATCCTCTCTATGCCAGTGTAAATTCTTCAGACCCCTTTTTCCTTGGGTGGAGCCAAAAGGGCTCCAATCAATGACGCTTCCCCAGGAAGTATTAATAAGAACCTGAGCCATTTCTCCTCGGCATCGAGTCCAATGGACCCAATCCGATAATCGATCCACAAGAGGCACCTGGCATAGAGGCAAGTAAGGTGCAGAAACATTCTCATTAAGAGTGGAATTAGAACTTTTAAAACTATAAGCACTCAAAAGATATAACCCATGATATCTGTTTTCATTTTTGACAACACTTAACCATGCTTGATAATTCATTTTAAGGCAATGGTCTCCCTTTCCCATACAAATAGGAGGTCCATTAACACCCACCGTGTAATTCTCTATTGTCCTTCCTTCTTCTTCCGGCTTCAAAGGGCCTCTATCATCAAAAGGACCAGGCAACCATCCAGACTCATTTACATATACAAGAATTGGGGCATCCCACCAGGTAACCCCCATATTAAGAGGAGGGTTAGGAATATAAGTCCAATAAATATGGTTAGTACAATTTATCTCATTGGCTGATATGCTTATTACCTGTGCAGACAACATTGCCATCATGGCCACAAAAAGATTAGTGCTATTGAGGGGTTTACCCTGTGAAATAACAAGATTTTCGGCAGTGCCTGCAAACTTTTTCACTTGCCATCTCTGCAAATCCCTTCGTGTCATTCCCGTCACATCAAAGCTACACTTAGTTGTCATCCCGAAGCTTTATCTTCTTGGCCAGCAACCCAATAGGATTCAGCTCCTGCAGAAACAAAAGCATATCCCCGGCCCCAACGGAGAACCTCAGCAGGTTCCCAAGTGTTAGTATTTTCATTTAATATAAAAACAGGCTGTCTAAATTCTTGTGTACTTATTTTTGTCCAGTGTCTGTCAGCTGCACTAAAATCATCTTCTCCATGATTCAAAAAATTAAGAGTAAATAAAGCAATATGTATTCTTCTCCTAGGACTTTGCATCTCATCTCCCCCTTTTTGTTTTATAAGCATTTCTTTCAAAGTGCAGTTTTGTCGTTCAATAACCACTTGTCCCATACTGTTTCCTGGGATACCTGTAACATGCTGTATATTATCTGTTGCAAAAAAGTCTGACATTTTTGAGAGTGATATGCAGAGGCATTATCAGTTTTTATGCTGTCGGGAATTCCCATAACAGCAAAAGCTTCTAATAAATGAGTTATTACAGCATCAGCTTTTTCAGAAGATAATGGAGTTGCCCATGAAAAATGAGAGTAGGTATCTACAGAATGATGAATATATTTTAACTTTCCAAAACCAGGATATTGAGTTACATCCATTTGCCAGATAGCATTAGCAGATAAGCTTTTAGGGTTAACTCCAATATTCAAACAAGGTTGATTAATAGTAGCACATTGTGGGCATGTATGGAGAATAGTTTTTGCTTGTTTCCATGTAAGATTAAATTTATTTTTCAATCCTCTGGCATTAGTATGATATCTGTGATGTTCTGCTGTAGCTAATTGTACGGTACCCAGTAAAGTATCAATAAAATCATTTCCATCTACCAATGGGCTGGGTGAATGAGTATGAGCATGAATATGAGTAATATAAAGTGGTGCAGTACGTAGTCTAATTATATGTTGTATTTGCAAAAATAAAGAGTGCAGTTCTGATCCGTTATTTGGGATAAAATCGGTCTCAATATTTTAAACTGTAAATTCCATATACTGAGAGTCTGTAATTATATTAAGAGCAATTGGATAATCTTGTAACAATAGTATTACAGCAAATAGTTCTGCTTTTTGAACTGAAACATATGGAGATTGTAACACCTTTTGATCATGACTGTTAGCATATCCTGATCTTCCTGTTTTATTGGCATCAGTAAAAAAGGTTGGTCCTATAACAGGATCTGATTGAACTATTTTTGTCAAAATCCAATTAGTCTTCTTCAAAAATTGTAAACGTTTATCAGAAGGATAGTGATTATGTATTTTGCCTATATAATAAGCACAGGCAATTTGCCAGTTATCCTCTAGTTGAAAAAGAGTTTGTATTTCTTTGTTTGAAAAAAGGACTATAAGTTCACGTGGGTCCTGACCACATAATTGCCTTAATTGTAACCTACCTTTAATAATAATATCAGCTATTTTTTGTACATAAGATTGTAATTTCTTTTGAGCTTTATGAGCTAAAAATATCCACTCTATGAGATTATCTTGTTGTAATAATCCAGTAGAGGAATGAGGAGTATGAAATACAATAAGTTGTAAATGATCTAGAGACTCAATCCGATCTAATTGTGCATCATGTATATGTTTTTCTATCCACTTAAGTTCTTGTTCGGCCTGGGGAGAAAGTTCACAGTGACTATTCAATGCTGGATCACCTTCCAAGGTGTGAAATGAATTTTGTAACTTATAAGTAGGAATTCCTAGGATAGGACATAACCAATTAATATCTCCTAGTAATTTTTGAAAATCATTTAATGTTACAAGAGAATCTCATCTAATTTGTACTTTCTGAGGAATAATCTGAGGATTGGTTACAATTTGTCCAAGATATTGCCAGGGAGTACATTTTTGAATTTTTTCAGAAGCTATTTGTAAACCCCATTCTTTAAATTTCAACTCTGCTTGCTGCAACAGCTGCTGTAACGTTTGCTAATGAGAATTAGCAAATAGAATGTCATCCATATAATGGAGAATACGTGCCTCAGGATACATGTGACGTAACTCCTCCAGAGGCTGATTAACAAAAAATTGGCACATAGTTGGACTATTTAACGTCCCCTGAGGGAGAATTTTCCATTGAAATATCTGGGCCAGATGTTCTTGATTTAAGGCTGGTACAGTAAATGAAAATCTTTCACAATCTTGAGATTGTAATGGTATAGTAAAAAAAGTCTTTTAAATCTATAATTATAAGTTCTCAATTGCGAGGGAGCATTGCAGCAGATGGAATTCCAGGTTGCAATGCCCCCATAGGTTGAATAATCTCATTAATTTTTCATAAATCTGTCAACATTCTCCATTTTCCTGATTTTTTCTTGATTACAAAAACAGGTGAATTCCAAGGGCTAGTGGATACTCCAATATGCCCTGCTATTAATTGTTCTTGTATTAATTGGTGTAATTCTTGTAATTTTTCTTGAGTTAAGGGCCACTGCTCTGTCCATATAGGGGTATCTTTCAACCATTTTAATGGTAATGCAAATTTTCGAGCAGTGGCCCCTACACTAAATTTGGATATCCAAGCCCAGTATAATCTGTCCCCATTTTAGTTACATATTGGGGTTCAGTAGCATTTAATTGCGAATAGTAACATTCTATGTTTGACATCATTTGCATTGCTTCAGGGGAAATTGTTGGTATGGAGATAGAGGTTCCCCATTGTTGTAATATAAATTAATTACAATATCGGCCACATATGGTTGCAACACAGCTTTTTGTCCTTCCGGGCCTTTACACCCCAATAATTCCTTACTGCGCCAAACCATATGCAATGTTCCTATTCCTGTAAAAGTAGCTTCCACCTTTTCTAAAGGCCAATATGAAGGCCATTCAGACTGTTTTATTATAGACACATCAGCTCCCGTATCAAAAAGGCCCGTAAATTTCTCATTATTGTTAAAAGTAATCGTTAATTGAGGATGTTGGTCATTGATAAAGGATTGCCAAAATACATGTTTTCCTGCGCTGCCGAAACCCCCAGTACGCTTTACTGGGGTGGCTGCTTGTTTTACATATGGTAACAGTAACAATGGAGCAATTCTTTGTTCCTTATTAAATTCTATAGATTTTGTAACAAAAGTCATAATAGAAATTTCTCCATTATAATCCTCATCAATAACTCCAGTATGAACTGTTACACCCTGCAGAGTCAAACTACTTTGTCCTAATAATAGTCCCACGGTTCCTGCAGGTATAGGGCCATAAACTCCTGTAGTTAACTTGTGTACTCCTCCTGCTGGCGTAAGGATACAATCTCGAGGAGCAATCAAGTCAATGGCAGCACTGCTGCTGGTAGCATGCGTGAGATCAGTGACTAAGAGCTGATGTTGAGATTGTCCTGTAATGTCTGATAAAAGCTGCCATTGCTTACTGGATACTGTTGAGAGTTTACTGTCATTTTTCCCGTGTTGTTGTTGCAGCCCCGGGTTGGGCCTAGCTTCCCGTTTCCTGAGACATCATCTCGTGGAGGCAAAAGATTTCCTAACTTATCCCTTTTGGAACAGCATTTATTAGCCCAGTGTTGTCCTTTACCACACCGGCGACACATACTAGGTCGCTGCTCATTCTTAACCTGTTTTGATATTTGGCCTTGCCCTTTTCGACAATCTCTCATCACATGTCCATACTTTCCACAATTGTAACATTTAGTACGATTATCTTTTAACCCTTCATTTATGGCAGCTGCAAGTAAATTGGCATGATAAGTAGGAGATCCAATATCATGGCAAGCTTTTATATACTCCTCAAGTGGAGCGTTTACAGCCCGTAAAGGCCGCAATGCCTTCTGGCATTTAGGATTTGCAGTCTCAAAGGCCAAAGATTGTAATAATAAATCTTGCACGTCTATTTGTGCTACAGCTCTTTGAATGGCTGCATGCAGTCTAGATGAGAAATCAGTGTAAGGCTCACCAGGCCCTTGCATTAACTTAGTAAAAGATTGAGCTGTTTTTCCAGGGGGTTCCACTCGTAACCATGCTCGTAAACAACACATACGTATTTGAATGATTCGTAAATCATCAAATTGAGCTTGAGCTTGTAGATTACTAAATGCACCTGCTCCTATTAATTTATCTAAACGTGGCCCTGGAGGATTAAGGGCTGCATTAGTCCTTGCCATGTTTTCAGCTTCCTCTTTGCACCAAGTCTTAAACTGCATATATTGTCCAGGTTCAAGAACAGTTTTGGCAATCGCTTCCCAATCATGAGGAATTAACATGTTTTCAGTAGCATACCCAGACAAAAGTCCTTGAACGTAATTAGAATGCATCCCATACGCATTAATGGCTTCTTTTAGCATTTAAAACATTTTTATATCATGATGGTTATACTCAACATTTACATATCCATTTGGAAATTGATCATTAGCAGGCATAGCTTGTCTAACAATAGGGAAAGCAAAAAATGATTCAGAATATTGCTTTTTTTCTTTATTCATCTCTTCTTCCAACAATAGTCTATTAGATTCAGGTTTTAGAGGAAAACAAAACTGACGAGAGGCTCCAACAGGATAAGCTGCTAATTCTAAAGGAGGAGCCGAAGGAATAGTAGGACATGGCTCCTGATATAAAGGAGTGGTAGCATTGTTTTTATTTTCTTCCAGTTTAACCATCAAATTGTTTAACTTTGAAAGTATGTCAGAAATCTCATTCTGTTGAGAAAGTGGCATCTCATTTTGTTTGCTAGTCTGCTCCCGATCTTTATCATCATCAGAAAAAGCCCCTTCGTCACTGGAACTTGAAAAATCCTCTCCTGTTTCAGACACAAGGTGAGGAGGAGGCGGAGGAAGGTCCTCTGTAGGAGACTCACGAGACAGAGTACGAAAAGCAGCAGAGCGATCGGGAGCAGAATTCGGACGCTGAGAGTGCGCCCCATTTTCACTTTCCGTTTCAGATTGTAATGGTTCCAGGGCAAGGGAAATTAAATTACAAAGAGACCAAACACGGACAGATATAGGGTCTCCATGTTGATGAGCTCTTCTTAAGGCTCGCATAACTTGTTTCCAAACTTTTAAATTCAACTGGTTATGACCAGTAGGTTGAAACCAGTAACAATGTTTACGAACCAGCGCAAACATCAAAAGATTCTGGTTTCACTTTCACTCCTGAATTCCGTAATAACTGTTTCAGGAGTTTAAAGTATTGAAATTCTACTGAATGGGAATTTCCCATGACTCTACTGTTCCCGAAGGTTTCGCTTACTCTTGAGCGGACCAATTTCACCTTCGGTCCCGCGATCACGCGATTACTTACCTTCAGGTCCCTGTTCGGGCGCCAAATGTAGTTTATCTTATGACAGGGCCAAAAGTAAGCTCATCACATGAGATGAATTGTGCAGAAGCACAGCAATAGAGGGCTGCCACTCGCTCAGGCAAAACAGCGCCGTCTGTCCTGCTGTGGTAGCTTTTATTAAAGCATTATCTAGGTATACATTTTAAGACTTGTTTTCTTAACACTTCAGAAATGCCAAAGCAGCAACCTATGTTTTTATTAATTATACAAGCAATAGTTGGCTTTCTTGAAAACATGCCGTGCTTCGTCCTTGAGCGCAAAAGCAGCACAAAGTTCCCACCATTATTTTGATTATACTGAAGTAGCACAAGGACATTTCCTTGCGTTCCCACCATACTGATTATACTGAGGACATTCTCATGGATCAGTGCCCAAAGCACTCAATGCTTCTTCGCAGGCCCCCGGTTTGCCGCGGGGGGGCGGGCTCAAAGCATTCAGGACTGTTCACAGTTCCGGCTTATTCGCATGCCCCCAGTTTGCCAGGGGGCCTCAAAGCAATCAGAACTGTTTGCAGTTCTCTCAAAGCAATCAGGACTGTTTGCAGTTCTGGCTTATTCGCCAGCCCCCAGTTTGCTGGGGGGGGGGGCTCATGGGTCACGTCTCCTTTCCATGTCCTCAGTTATTCCACTACAGCAGAGTCTGAACTTTAGATGAATGAAGTCTTCAGGGTCAGAAGCGCTCACCATCGGCTTCCCTTAGATTACATTTTATCTGTCATTGATAGATGATGTCGATAAAAAAATCTATTCTTTTTCAGACTATTTCCCCTTATAGGTTATTGCAAAATATTGAGTGTAGTTCCCTGTGCTATACTGTAGTTCCTTGTTGATGATCTATTTTATACATAGCAGTGTGTATGTGTTAATCCCAAACTTAATTTATCCCTCCTCCCACCTTTCACTTTTGGTAATAATAAATTATAAGATTTTATACTTCTCAGAAATGGGGCGAGCTGAAAGAGAGGTATCATTTTCAATGGAAAAGCATTTAAAACAAGATTGAAGCTTCAGCCAAGATTATTAGATGTACATCCTTGGAAAGAAATCACTTCATTTCTGTAATGTTGACCTGAGAAATAAGACAAACCTCTTCACTGAACTTGCTTATAATAACGTGATGGAAATATCAAATGGAAGTGTTAGAAACATCTTATTTTACCCGAGCCTTATACACTGCTCTATGTTAATTACAGATTGGGTCACACATCTGTTCATTGAAGTTACAGTGTTCTCAATTTCTCTTACTGATCCTCCAGAGTGGGCCCCAACAAGGGTCCCCCTGCCCAGTGTCATTGGAGCCAACAGATCGAGACTGAGTTTGGTTCAGAAGCAAAGGAAACTTTCCATTTTGATTTGAGAATGGAGAGGTGAGAGCGTGCGCTACCCCGCGGGCTGTGGGCCAGGCTGCTGTGTAGGGATCCCGTCAGCGTCAGCGGGAGGGAGGGGGCAGAGCTCTCGAGGGCCGGGTTGGCTGCAGTTCAGGCTCTATGTCGCGGAGTATGCATGGGGCCCCTCGAGCTGAGGTGTTGACCCAGGCATTGTGCACTAGGAAATCGGGTCTGAAGTGCCGGGTGTGGAACCTCTGCATGCGGAACCCTAGAAGCACATGATATTAGATAAAGCACAAAGGAAAAAAAGGTTAGAGTTTAGTTTATTGTCCAGATTCTATTTTTATCTCCCAGGAGTTTTTAATGGGCTTGCCGGTGACAAACCCCTCCTCTGCCTTTTGTCCTGTTCCTCATTCTTGGGGTGCTGAGGGTGCAGACCCCTCTTCTGTAACTGCTTTGTGCTGAGTTGGGAGTCTTCATACCCGGGGGGGAGGGGCAGAACTTCTCCCCAGCAGCCTCCAGGTGAGGTTGATTGTCCCCAGGCATCCCACCTCACTGCTGGTCCGCCTGAGCACCAGCATTGGAAATGTTATAGATTCTAATGACTTTTAAGAGTCCAGGAAAGAGATGCACAGAGGCACGGGGGGGGGGGCCGGTTTTACCTCACCCGACATTTGTTTGGCCACCTTAGGCTGACGGTTTCTGCCAGCCTAGATGCTCTGACCAGTAGTCTGCGCTTTCTTCAATTAGGCCCCTGAATTAACGTACAAACAGCACCAGGTGTCAGAGCCCTGCCTGCTCAACTCCCAGACATTCCAGGGTCGGTGGTGATCCAGGACCATGACGACCACTGAGTCAACGGCCTTTTAAAGTAGCCAGGAGTCCAGCCGGTGTTATTGACCGCCATCATCACGGTGTCTGTAGGCTTTTGTATGGTGACAGCATTATCTATGGTTCCCCTGCCAAGCTTATTAGCTCTGCTCTGGGTACAGTAAGTCCTGCAAGCAGTAGTCTTCTCTTTTGGGTCACACTCTTGTTGTTTTCTGAGAGAAACTCCAGGTCAAGTGATGGTCACACGAGTTGGCATGGGGTCCCTTTGCCCCCGGTTGTCTTTCTGGAGGCTGGAGTTGGAGGGCCTCCTCATTCGAGGTTAGTGTGCCCACGGAGCAACTCCTGCATCTTCAGGGCATGGTGGGTGGTTAGGATCACCACGTGGGGTGCTTTTCCCTTAGGAGGGAGATGGCCTTGCGGGCTGCTGATTTCCAGGTTTTTAGATACTCCCAGTATCCTGGCCGGATGGGGTGGCGGGCCAAGCCCTTGGTGACCATAGTTTATCCTACCTGGAAGGCTTTCTTGTGTTGTTCCATTTCAAGTGGTCCCAGTTTTTGCACTAATACTCCAAGGGCGATTCACCTTTTACTGGGAACGTAAAGGTCAAAGGGTTTAGCTAAATTAGGGAGTTCCAGGGCAAGGGTCTGAATTGACTGCTTTTTCCATTCTTGAAAAGCCACTTCTGGATTCTATACAAAAGGATCATCATCTTTTCCTTTCAGTGTTTCATATAGAGGCCCAGCTATTAGACTGTAGTTAGGGATCCAGATGCAGCAAACTTCGGCCTCCCCAGGAACCCCTAAGCTGTCTTCTAGTTTTAGAAAGGGGTAAGGCTGCAAATGGTTTCTTCCCTTTCCTGGGATGGGCTTCTCCGACCTTCTGTGAGAATGAAGCCCAGGCAGGTCACTTTAGTCTGTGATATTTGAGCCTTTTTCTTGGATACCTTCTATCCTTTATTGGCTAGATAGTTCAGAGGCCTCCTTAGTAGGGCTGGCGACCAGAATGTCATCTGCATATTGAAGGAGGGTTCCCTTTTCCAGGGGTAGAACTTTTAGGTATTTAGCTAACGTTTCCCCAGAGATGTTGTGGGAATTTTTTTTTTTTTTGTCTTTTGCAGTATGTGGGCCTCTCACTGCTGTGGCCTCTCCCGCTGCGGAGCACGGGCTGCAGACGCGCAGGCTCCGCGGCCATGGCGCACAGGTCCAGCCGCTCCGCGGCACGTGGGATCCTCCCTACCGGGGCACAAACCCGCATCCCCTGCATCGGCAGGCGGACTCCCAGCCACTGCACCACCAGGGAAGCCCTGTTGTGGGAATTTTTGAACACTTGGGGCAAGACTGCCCAGCAGTATTGTTTTTGTTGTATGTTGAGTCCTGCCACTCACAAGCCAAAATTTCTTGTGACTCTGGGACTAATGGAATACAGAAGAAGATATCATTGAAGGCTAATACAGAATACCATGTCCTGGTGGATGGTAGAATGACCCTCAGGGTGTAGGAATAAGGAACTACTGGAGGTATATCCTCAGTGGCTTCACTGAGTGTCCTGACACCCTTTACCAGGTCCCCAGCAGCCAATGGGGCTCTCGTGGTCACGCTCCTCCCAGGCTATGGAACTCACCTGGGCAGGTCCCTAGCAGCCCACGGGGCTCTTGTGGTCAGGCCCCTCCCAGGTTATGGAGCTCACCTGTGCAGCTACCCAGTAGCCCATGGGGCTCTCGTGGTCAAGCCCCTCCCAGGATAAGGAGCTCCGCTAGGCAAATACCCTGGCAGGGCTGGGCACACAGGAACCGTGCACATAGCCCTCATTGCAGAGCACCCCCAGCTCACCTGTTGCTCAGAGCTGACACAGGGCACCTCAGAGCAGGACTTGAACTAACAAACAGCAGCTCTGACAGGTCTGTGACCCTGGACATCACTCTGTGCGGCCTCCCTCTACCTGGTCTTCCAGAGACTTCCACCGCAGCTGGGGCACCAGGCCTCTGTCTCCAGCCATCACCCTTCCTCTCCCTGACTCCTGGGTTCCTCTCATTAGGAGAGGGTCTTCTTGAAGTTGTCTCCCACTCATGGGTCAGATAAAATGATTAGAAAACAAGCTGGAGCTGCAGCCCCTTGTCTATCCTGACTCTCAGGAGCCCACACCTGTTCCTTGGACCTGGCCAGTTCAGCAAGGTCCATTTTCTGCAGTGTGAGCCCCTGAGGGGTGAGGATTGGCTGACCTGGGCAGCCTGACCCTGCCGGCCAGCCCTCCCCAGGTGTGCTTGGGTTGAGGTCAATATAAACACCACTCCAGGCAGCAAGAGCCCTTGCAGCTGTGCCTGAAGCCATATTCTCTGCCCCGTCAGCAGTGTCGGGGCTGGCCTGGTGGGAGGAAGTGAGGGGCCACGGCATTGTGGGTGGCCCGGTGTGAGTGGGGTCCTGCTGGACTTTCTGCAGCAGTTGCCATACTGCCACCTGCTGAAGAAGAGGATGTGTCACCCATACCTTCCCCTGGAATTTCTCCCCAGCCAGAAGTGAGGAAGGAAAAAAGCAGTGGGGGCCATGACAGGAGGGGTACGTCAGGCAGGGAAATGGAAAGCTTCCAGAAGAGTGCCTGGGGCCAGGACCATCCTGGTTGGCCTGCAGGCACAAAGTCGGCCGGCGTGCTGTCGCTGGTGTGGCTCCATGGCCCTTCCTCTAGGCTTTCAGGTCCTTGTACATATTCAGGTGTTCTACGTGGGAAGGGTGGGAAGAGCTCAGCAGCAGCTGGCCTGGGGCTCAGCTCACGTTTACTCACAGACGCTTTGGCAAGGTCCCCCAGCTTTGCAATGAGGACGCTTCTTGCGGGGGTGCTGCTGGCTGCATGGGAGAAGATTCCCCACCTCTGACCAACTTCAGAATTGTTTACCACTGGAGAAAGTGCCCTGATAGGGGTTTCCTCTGTATAACTGGTGGGTTCTGTTTTTTTTTTTTCTTTTTTGGTTCAAGGTAGACTTTATTCCTCTTTTTTGTATTTATAGATATAAGCATGGAAATAGTTCATTCATATAAATACATCTATGGGAAGGGAAGAACGTTTTTTTCTGTTTTAGTTTTTTAAATTTTATTTAGTTTTTTAAATTTTTAAATTTTATTTTATGTATTTTTTTATACAGCAGGTTCTTATTGGTTATCTGTTTTATACATATAAATGTATACATGTCAATCCCAATCTCCCAACTCATCCCACACTCCCCCACGGCATTCCCCCCTTGGTGTCCATACGTTTGTTCTCTACATCTGTGTTTCTATTTCTGCCCTGCAAACCGGTTCATCTGTACCATTTTTCTAGGTTCCATATATATGCATTAATATACAATATTTGTTTTTCTCTTTCTGACTTACTTCACTCTGTATGACAGTCTCTAGATCCATCAACATGTGTACAAATGACCCAATTTCATTCCTTTTTAAGGCTCAGTAATATTCCATTTTATATATGTACCACATCTTTATCCATTCGTCTGTCTGTGTGCATTTAGGTTGCTTCCATAACCTGGCTATTGTAAATAGTGCTGCAGTGAGCATTGTGGTGAATGTGTCTTTTTGATTTATGGTTTTCTCTGGGTATATGCCCAGTAGTGGAATTGCTGGATCATATGGTAATTCTATTTTTAGTTTTTTAAGGAACCTTCATACTGTTCTCCATAGTGACTGTATCAATTTACATTCCCACCAATAGTGGAAGAGGGTTCCTTTTCTCCACACCTATTCCAGCATTTGTTGTTTGTAGATTTTCTGATGATGCCCATTCTAACAGGTGTGAGGTGATACCTCATTGTAGTTTTGATTTGCATTTCTCTAATAATTAGTGATGTTGAGCAGCTTTTCATGTGCTGTGCTTTTCATGTGTGTCTTGGCCATCTCTATGTCTTCTTGTAAGAAATGTCTATTTAGATCTCCTGCCCATTTTTGTATTGGGTTGCTTGTTTTTTTAATATTGAGCTGCATGAGCTGTTTATATATATTAGAGATTAAGTCTTTGTCCATTGATTCGTTTGCAAATATTTTCTCCCATTCTGAGGGTTGTCTTTTCATCTTGTTTGTAGTTGCCTTTGCTTTGCAAAAGCTTTTACGTTTCATTAGGTGCCATTTGTTTAGTTTTCTTTTTTATTGCATTACTCTAGGAGGTGGATCAAAAAAGATCTTGCCGTGATTTATGTCAGAGTATTCTTCCTAAGTTTTCCTCTAAGAGTTATATACTGTCCAGTCTTACATTAAGGTCTCTAATCCATTTTTAATTTATTTTTGTGTATGGTGTTAGGGAGTGTTCTAATTTCATTCTTTTGCATGTGGCTGTCCATTTTTCCCAGCACCACTGATTGAAGAGACTGTCTTTTCTCCATTGTATAGTCTTGCCTCCTTTGTCATCGATTAGTTGACCATAGGTGTGTAGGTTTATCTCTGGGCTTTCTTTTTTCTTTTTTTTTCCCTTTTACACCTTTATTGGAGTATAATTGCTTTACAGTGGAGTGTTAGTTTCTGCTGTATAACAAAGTGAATCAGCTATACATATACATATATCACCATATCCCCTCCCTCTTGCATCTCCCTCCCACCCTCCGTATCCCACCCCTTTAGGTGGCCACAAAGCACTGAGGTGATCTCCCTGTGCTATGTGGATGCTTCCCAGTAGATATTGTTGTTACATTTGGTAATGTATATATGTCCATGACACTCTCTCACTTCGCCCCAGCTTACCCTTCCCCCTCCCCATGTCCTCAAGTCCTTTCTCTACATCTGTGTCCTTAATCCTGCCCCTAGGTTCTTCATAAACTTTTTTTCCTTTAGATTTCATATATCTCTGTTAGTATACGGTATTTGTTTTTCTCTTTCTGACTTACTTCTCTGTGTAGGACTGACTCTAAGTCCATCTACCTCACTAAAAATAACTCAGTTTTGTTTCTTTTTATGGCTGAGTAATATTCCATTTTATATATGTGCCAGATCTTCTTTATCCATTCATCTGTCGATGGACACTTAGGCTGCTTCCATGTCCTCGCTCTTGTAAATAGAGCTGCAATGAACATTGTTGTACATAACTCTTTTTGAATTATGGTTTTCTCAGGGTAAACCTCCAGTAGTTGGATTGCTGGGTCGTATGGTACTTCTATTTTTAGCTTTTTAAGGAACCTCCATACTGTTCGCCCTAGTGCCTATATCAATTTACATTCCCACCAACAGTGCAAGAGCATTGCTTTTCTCCAATAACTGCCTCTCCAGCATTTATTGTTTGTAGATTTTTTGATGATTGCCATTCGGACTGCTGTGAGGTGATACCTCACTGTAGTTTTGATTTGCATTTCTCTAATGATTAGTGATGTTCAGCATCCTTTCATGTGTTTGCTGGCAATCTTTATATCTTCTTTGGAGAAATGTCTATTTAGGTCTTCTGCCCATTTTTGGATTGGGTTGTTTGTTTTTGTGATATTGAGCTACATGAGCTGCTAGTAAATTTTGGAGATTAATCCCTTGTCATTTGCTTCATTTAAAAATATTTTCTCCCATTCTGAGGGTTGTCTTTTCATCTTGTTTATGTTTTCCTTTGCTGTGCAAAAGCTCTTAAGTTTCATTAGATCTCATTTGTTTATTTTTGTTTTTATTTCCATTTCTCTAGGAGGTAGGTCAAAAAGGATCTTGTTGTGATTTATGTCATAGAGTGTTCTGCCTATGTTTTCCTCTAAGAGTTTTATAGTGTCTGGGCTTACATTTAGATCTGTAATCCATTTTGAGTTTATTTTTGTGTATGGTGTTAGGTAGTGTTCTAATTTCATTCTTTTACATGTAGCTGTCCAGTTTTCCCAGCACCACTTACTGAAGACACTGTCTTTTCTCCATTGTATATCCTTGCCTCCTTTGTCATAGATGAGCTAGCCATGGGTACGTAGGTTTACCTCTGGGCTTTCTAACCTGTTCCATTGATCTATATTTCTGTTTTTGTGCCAGTATCATATAGTCTTGATTACTGTAGCTTTGAAGTATAGTCTGAAGTCAGGAAGTCTGATTCCTCCAGCTCTTTTAATTTCCCTAAAGACTGCTTTGGCTATTTGGGGTCTTTTGTGTCTCCATACAAATTTTAAGACATTTTTGTTCTAGTTCTGTAGAAAATGCCACGGGTGATTTGATAGGGATTGCATTGAATCTGTAGATTGCTTTGGGTAGTATAGTCATTTTCACAATATTGATTCTTCTAATCCAAGAACATGGTTTGTACCTCCATCTGTTTATATCATCTTTGATTTCTTTCAGCAGTGTCTTATAGTTTTCTGAGTACAGGTCTTTTACCTCCTTAGGTAGGTTCATTCCTACGTATTTTATTCTTTTTGTTGCAATGGTGAATGGGATTGTTTCCTTAATTTCTCTTTCTGATCTTTCATTGTTAGTGTATAGGAATGCAAGAGATTTCTGTGCATTAACTTTGTATCCTGCAACTTTACCAAATTCATTGATTAGCTGTAGTAGTTTTCTGGTGGCATCTTTAGGATTCACTATGTGTAGTATTGTGTCATTTGCAAACAGTGACAATTTTACTTCTTCTTTTTCAAGTTATATTAATTTTATTTCTTTTTCTTCTCTGATTGCTGTGTCTAGCACTTCCAAAACTGTTGAATAATAGTGGTGAGAGTGGACATCCTTGTCTTATTCCTGATCTTAGAGGAAATGCTTTTAGTTTTTCACCATTGAGAATGATGTTTGCTCTGGGTTTGTCATATATGGCCTTTATTATGTTGAGGTAGATTCCCTCTATGCCCACTTTTTGGAGTCTTTTTATCATAAATGCATGTTGAATTTCGTTAAAAGCTTTTCCTGCATCTGTTGGGATGAGCATATTTTTATTCTACAATTTGTTAATATGGCATATCACATTGATTGATTTGTGTATATTGAAGAATCCTTGCATCCCTGGGATAAATCCCACCTGATCATGCTGTATGATCCTTTTAATGCGTTGTTCAATTCTGTTTCCTAGTATTTCGTTGAGGATTTTTACATCTATATTTATCAGTGATATTGTTCTCTAATTTTGTTTTTCTGTAGTATCTTTGTCTGGTTTTGGTATCAGGGGGATGGTGGCCTCATAGAATGAGTTTGGGAGTGTTCCTTTCCCTGAAAATTTCTGAAGATTTTGAGAAGGTTGGGTGTTAGCTCTTGTCTAAATGTTTGATAGAAGTCACCTCTGATGCCATCTGGTTCTGGACTTTTGTTTGTTGGAAGATTTTTAATCATAGTTTCAATTTCATTACTTGTGATTGGTCTGATCATATTTTCTATTTCTTTCTGATTCAGTTTTGGAAGGTTATACTTTTCTAAGAATTTGTCCATTTCTTCCAGGTTGTCCATTTTATTGGCATAGAGTTGCTTGTAGTAGTCTCTTAGGATGCTTTGTATTTCTGTGGTGTCTGTTGCAACTTCTCCTCTTTCTTTTCTTTTTTTTTGCTGTATGCAGGCCTCTCACCATTGTGGCCTCTCCCGTTGCGGAGCACAGACTCCGGACATGCAGGCTCAGTGGCCATGTCTCATGGGCCCAGCCGCTCCGCGGCATGTGGGATCCTACTGGACCGGGGCACGAACCTGTGTCCCCTGCATCAGCAGGTGAACTCCCAACCACTGCGCCACCAGGGAAGCCCAGCAACTTCTCCTTTTTCATTTCCAATTTTATTGATTTGAGTCCTCTACCTCTTTTTCTTGAGTCTGTCTAAAGGTTTATCATTTTTGTTTATCTTCTCAAAGAACCAGCTTTTAGTTTTATTGATCTTTGCTATTGCTTTTATTTCATTTATTTTGGCTCTGATCTTTATAATTTCTTTCCTTCTACTAACTGTGGGTTTTGTTCTTCTTTCTCTAGTTCCTTTAGGTGTAAGTTTAGATTGTTTATTTGAGATTTTTCTGGTTTCTTGAGGTAGGCTTGTATTGCTATAAACTTCCCTCTTAGAACTGCGTTTGCTGCATCCCATAGGTTTTGGATTATTGTGCTTTTGATGTCATTTGTCTCTAGGTAGTTTTTGATTTCCTCTTCTGTTTCTTCAGTGTTCTCTTTGTTATTTAGTAACGTATTGTTTAGCCTCCATGTGTTTGTGTTTTTTAACGTTTTTTTTCCCTGTAATTGATTTCTAATCTCATAGCATTGTGGTCGGAACAGCTGCTTGATATGATTTCAGTTTTCTTAAATTTACTGAGGCTTTATTTGTGACCCAAGATGTGATCTACCCTGGAGAATGTTCCGTGTGCCATTGAGAAGAACGTGTAATCTGCTGTTTTTGGATGGAATGTCCTATAAATATCCATTAAATCTATCTGGGCTATTGTGTCATTTAAAGCTTGTGTTTCCTTATTAATTTTCTGTCTGGATGATCTCCTTTGGTGTAAGTGAGGTGCTAAAGTCCCCCGCTATTATTGTGTTACTGTCAATTTCCTCTTTTATAGCTGTTAGCAGTTGCCTTATATATTGAGGTGGTCCTATGTTAGGTACAAATATATTTATAATTGTTATATCTTCTTGGATTGATCCCTTGTGTCCCTTGTGTCCTTCCTTGTCTCTTGTAACTTTCTTTATTTTAAACTCTATTTTATCTGATATGAGTATTGCTACTCCAGCTTTCTTTTGATTTTCATTTTCATGGAATATATTTTTCCATCCCCTCACTTTCAGTCTGTATGTGTCCCTAGGTCTGAAATGGGTCTCTTGTAGACAGCATATATATGGGTCTTGTTTTTGTATCCATTCAAGGAGCCTGTGTCTTTTGGTTGGAGCATTTAATCATTCACGTTTAAGGTAATTATCGATATGTATGTTCATATTACTATTTTCTTAATTGTTATGGGTTTGTCTTGGTGGGTCCTTTTCTTCTCTTGTGTTTCCCACTTAGAGAAGTTCCTTTAGCATTTGTTGTGGAGCTGCTTTCGTGGTGCTGAATTGTCTTAGTTTTTGCTTGTCTGTAAAACTTTTGATTTCGCCATCAAATCTGAATGAGATCTTTGCTGGGTGGAGTACTCTTGGTGGCAGGTTCTTCCCTTTCATCACTTTAAATTTATCATCTCACTCCCTTCTGGCTTGTAGTTCTTCTGCTGAGAAGTCAGTTGTTAACCTTATGGGAGTTCTGTTGCATGTTGTCATTTTTCCCTTGTTGCTTTCAATAATTTTTCTTTGTCTTTAATTTTTGTCAGTTTGATTACTGTGTGTCTCGGCATTTTTCTCCTTTGGTTTATCCTGCCTGGGACTCTCTGTGCTTCATGGACCTCTGTGGCTATTTCTTTTCCCATGCTAAGGAAGTTTTCAACTATAACCTCTTCAAATATTTTCTTGGGTCCTTTCTCTCTCTCTTCTCCATCTGGGACCCCTATAATGTGAGTGTTGTTGCATTTAATGTTGTCCCAGAGGTCTCTTAGGGTGTCTTCATTTATTTTCATTCTTTTTCTTTATTCTGTTCCACGGCAGTGATTTCCACCTTTCTGTCTTCCAGGTCACTTATCCGTTCTTCTGCCACAGTTATTCTGCTACTGATTCCTTTTAGTGTATTTTTCATTTCAGTTATTGTATTGTTCATCTCTATTTGTTTATTCTTTAATTCTTCTAGGTGTTTGTTCCTTAATTCTTCTAGGTCTTTGTTAAGCATTTCTTGCATCTTCTCGATCTTTGCCTCCATTCTTTTTCCAAGGTCTTGGATCATCTTCACTCTCATTATTCTGAATTCTTTTACTGGAAGGTTGCCTATCCCCACCTCATTTCATTGTTTTTCTGGGGATTTATCTTGTCCCTTGATCTGGTATAAAGTCCTCTGCCTTTTAATTTTCTCTATCTTTCTGTGAATGTGGTTTTCCTTCCACAGGCTGTTGTAGTTCTTCTTGCTTCTGCTGTCTGCTCTCCGGTGATTGAGTCTATCTTAGAGGCTTGTGCAAGCTTCCTTATGGGAGGGACTGGTGGTGGGTGGAGCTGGGTGTTGCTCTGGTGGGAAGAGTTTTAATCTGCTTGTCTGTGGATTAAACAAAAGTTTAATAAAAAGTTTAATCCACTTGTCTGCTGATGCATGGGGCTTGGTTCCCTCCATGTTGGTTGTTTGGCATGAGGCGACCCAGCACTGGAGTCTACCTTGCTCTTGGTGGGGCTAATGGTGGACTCTGGGAGGGCTCACGCCAAGGAGTATTTCCCAGAACTTCTGCTGCCAGTGTCGTTGTCCCCATGGTGAGCCACAGCCACTCCCTGCCTTTGCAGGAGACCCTCTAAAACTAGCAGGTAGGTATGGTCATTTGCCTATGGGGTGACTGCTCCTTCTGCTGGGTCCTGATGTGCAAACTACTTTGTGTGTGCCCCCCCCAGAGTGGAGTCTCTGTTGAAACTCTGAGTCTCTGAGTGCAGTTGAGACTCTGAGACTTGGAGTGGAGTTGCACAGAGTCTGGGTCCTGTGAAGCTTCAATGCTTTGTGGTTCTAGAAATCTTATAGGAGACGGTCCAAAGCAGGTGAAGCTAATGCTGTCAGTAGAGGTGGTGAAGCCAAAGATCTGCAGTTCTGACTAGAGGTGCCGATGTACCTACAGGACAAAATTATCTCGTGTGAATGTAGTTCAGGTACGTTTAAGATGAATGCAGTCATGTTAATGCCTAACATCTTCTATCTTGTGCCTCTCCTCAGGGACCCCTTCCTCAGTTCCTCCTGTAAGTCATCTACAGGGGAATGGAGAGTGGGCTCTGTCCAGTCTGAGCCCTCAGTTACCCTGTGTGTATCTTAGGATACTTTTTATTTCTGTGGTGGCTGTTGTAACATCATCTCTTTCATTTCTG
Source organism: Lipotes vexillifer (assembly GCF_000442215.2). Classification (NCBI taxonomy): domain Eukaryota; kingdom Metazoa; phylum Chordata; class Mammalia; order Artiodactyla; family Lipotidae; genus Lipotes; species Lipotes vexillifer. Next base: position 143,377 of record NW_006792846.1, on the reverse strand, counting down.
ATTTATTTAAGCCCTCCCTTTTTTTTAAAAAAAGTACTACTGTTGTCTTTTATTCTTTACAGAAGTTTAATAAGTGTTTGATCTACTACCCTTACTCTATGTATACTTTTTGCAGTGAGATTTTTACTTTTGTTTGTTTGCTTGTTACTATCAATAATTAGTGGGACTTCTTTTAAGCTACCTTCAACATTGCTTATAAAGCTGCTTTATTAGTGATGACAGAGCTTTAATGGAAGTCGTGTTCTGGTTGTAAATTAGAATGCAATGTGCCAGCAAAAAGTCCCTTAAGTTTATGTCTCATTATTTCTTGTTCTTCTTTTAATTTAATATTTATTTTTTATCACAGCAAATTTGATTACAATGTTTTGTTTGTTCTAGGCGTGCAAGATGTGGTTCTTCTACACATATACATGTATCTATACTTCTTTAGATCATTTTCTCATGTAGGTTATGACACGATGTTGAGTAGTCTTCTCTTGGTATTCCGTAGGTCTTTGTTGATTATATATTTCACATGTGTTTCTATATCTATGTTAACCCCAATATCCTAATGTATCCAATCCTCACACCTTTCCATTTGGTGAACCATAACTTTGTTTAATGAGTTTGTGATTGCCTTTCTCTGTGGAAATATCTTCATTGGTATCAATTTTTAGCTAACATCTATAAGTGATATTATAGGATATGTATCTTTTGCTGTCTGACTTAGTACAATTTGCCTGATTACCTCTGGATTCATCTACGGTGCTGCAAATGGCATTGTTTCGTTTTTCTCCTTGGCTAATATTCCATCTGTACATGTACCAGTTCTTCGTTGTCCACTCACCTCTTGAAGGACTTTTTGGTTGCCTCCATGTCTTGGCTATTGTAATACTGCTGCAATGCGCATTTGCCTGCCGGTGTCTTTCCAATTCTGTCTTCTTATGTTATAGGCCCAGGAGTGGGCCTCCTATATCATATGGTATCTTAGGGTTTACCTTTTAAATGCACCACGATTCTGTTGTCATTAGTGGCTCTTTCCAGGTTACATCCCACTTAAACTTGAGGGTATGCATTTCTCCACAACACCTTCAGCATTTATTGTTTGTAATTTTCTTGCTGATGGATATTCTGACTGGTGTGAGCTGATACCTCTTTGTGGTTGAATTTGCATGTGACTCATAATCCGTTGAAATTGAGCTTTAATGCATGTCCTTTTTATTTTTCAAACTGTGATTACAGCTTAGTTTTTCAAAGTGTTTTCTTAAAGTATGTGTCACATTTTGAAATTTATTGGCCATTACCTACTTCAAGACATTTTGAGGGAAGGTTTCATTTACAGCCCTGCAGTGCTTGTTCACATGAAGTGACCATTAGTACAGGTTTTAAAGCTGCTATTGCAGGCAACGGCCAGAGTGCAGCAGCTTTTCTTCGTTCCCCATGCTGGTACTAGGAAAACAGACCTTCCAGCCAGTGGTCTTCCTCGCTTATAAATTAGAGTGGAATGTGCCTGGATAAACCCCCAAAAGCTTATGTCTCCTTACTTTTTTTTGTTTTTTAAATTTAATTTATACTTTTACTGGAGTAATATTCCATTGTGTATATGGACCACTTCTTGGTGCATTCCTCTGTTGATGGACATTTTCTTTGCTTCCAAGTGTTGGCTATATTAAATATTGCTGGAGTGCAAGATTGCTAGCCTGTGACTTTTTGATTCTCATTTTCTCAGGTGATAGGCCCAGCGGTGGGTGTGACCAATTGACTAGTAGCTCAATGTTTACCTTTTCAAAGCACCTCCATTTTGTTTTCATTAGTGGCTCTTACCACGTCCCCCTTAGAACCGAGGTTACGAATTTCTCCACAATCCCTTCACCATTTATTGTTTACAGCATTTTTGCTAATGGCCATTCTGACTGCTGTGACCTGATAGGTTTTTGTAATTTGGGCTTGCATGTCTTTATAAATTCTTAAAATTCATCATTGTTCCATGCCTTTTTCTTTTCTGTTAAAAAAAATAAAAGTGTGAGTACAATATATCACTTGAAATTCTCTTCTTGGAAGGTTGCCCTCTTTTGAATTTTTGGGCATTATTCGACCCCAGGGTTTTTTTGGAGGGCAGGTGTCATTACAGAACTGCAAGTTTGGTGAATATTTAGTGACCTTTAGCAATGGGTTTAAAGCTGCTGTTGTGGGAAACAGCGACAATGAGACAGCATTTCTCCATTCCCAAATCTAGGCACTAGGGCAGCAGAACCTTTCTGGAAGTCGTGTTTCTAGTTTGTAAGATAGAATGGAATGTGCCAGGAGGAACACCCATAAGTTTATCTCTCATTACTTCTTGGTTTTTAAAATTTATTTAATCGGGGTAATGATTAGATATTGTTTGTCCAGGTGTACACAATCTGGTTCATTTGTACAATATGTATATCTATTCATGTTCAGATCCTCTTCCCATGTAAAATATTACAGAGTGTTCCGTAGACCTCCCTTGCTATATGGTCGGTCTTTTTGATATATGTATTTAATAGGTATTTGTACACGTATTGTAACCCTAATCTTAATTTTCCATTCCCCCCACCTTTCTTTTTAGATAATAGTTTGTTTTCTAAGTCTGTGAGTGTCTTTCTCTGTGGAAATATGTTCATTTGTGTTTGTTATTAGATAACGCCTATAAGTGATATCATAGGATATAGGTCTTTTGCTTTCTGACTTACCTCATATTCTGTGATTATCTCCAAGCTCATCTATGGTGCCTCAAATAGCAGTGTTTCATTGTTTTCCATGACTAATATTCTATTGGGTATGTGGACCACTTCTTCTTTATCCATTCATCTGTTGATGGACATTTTGGTTGCTTCCATGTCTTGGCTATTGTGAATAAGGCTGCAGTGCAGCTTTTGCAGCCTGGGTCTTCTCGATTCTGGTCTTCTCATGTGAGAGGTCCAGTGGTGTGACTGCTGGATTGAATGGTACCTCAATTTTTACTTTTAATCGCAGCTCCTTTCTGTTCTCATTGTTGGCTCTTACCACTTTACATCTCACCAGCAGCTAGAGAGTACACAGTTCTCTAAAACCCCTTCAGAAATTATTGTTTGTAGACTTTTTGTTGATGGTCAGTCGACTGGTGTGAGTTGAAACCTTTTTGTAGATTAGATTTGCATGAGTCCTGAGGTTGAGCTTTTACCCATTTTCCTTTTTTTTTTTTTTAAAGAAAGTGAGTCAAACTTACCTCTTCATACTATCTTCTTGAAAAATTTGCCTGTTTTGAATTTTTTTGGCCATTTCCTACCTCAGGACATTTTTGGAGGGCAGGTGTCCTTTACAGCCCTGAGTCCTTGTGAATGTTAAGTGACCATTAACTGTGGGCTTAAAGCCGCTCTTGCGGGATACGGCCACAAGGCGGCAGAATTTCTACATTTCCAACTCTGGTTTTTTGTGCAGCAGAGCCTTCCTGGAAATCGTGTTAGTAGGCTGTAAATTAGATTGGAATGTGCCAGGGCACATCCCCAAGAGCTTATATCTCCTTACTTCTTGTTTGTTTTTTAAATTTATTTTTTATTATCAGAACAAATTTGATAAAACTATTTTGTTTCTCCTAGGTGTACAGAATCTGGTTCACTATAAATATGTATCTGTCTATCTTTGGATCCTTTAGCATGTAGGTTATTACAGAGTGTTGAGTAGAACTCTCTTGGTATTCCATAGGTATTTTGTGATTATATATTTCATATGTATTAGTACTTGTCTGTTAACCTCCATATCCTTAATTCATACATTCCTTACACTTTTCCACTTGGTTAATCATAATTTTTTTCTTAATCCATGCTCTTCCTTCTCTTGGAAATAAGTTCGTGAGTATCAATTTTTAGGTAACACCTATAAGTGATGTCATAGGATATCTGTCTTTCACTTTCTTACTTCAATTTGAGTGATTATCTCTAGGTCCTTATATGGTGGTGCAAACGGCACTGTTTCATTGTTTACCATGGCTAATATTCCATTGTTTACATGGACCACTTCCTCTTTGTGCATTTTTCTGTTGATGGATATTTTGGTTTCTTCCAAATTTTGGCTATGTTAAATGTTCCTGCAGTGCAGGATTGCCAGCCTGTGTCTTTTCCATTCTGCTCTGCTCAGATTATAGGTGCATCAAAGGACCTACCAGATCACATGGTAGCCCAATTTTTACCCATAAACGCACCTCCATTATGTTCTCACTACTGTCTGTTACAAGTTTACATCCCCCCAGCAGCTAGAGGGTACACAGTTCTCTGAAACCCCTTCAGCATTTATTCTTTGTAGACTTTTCGCTGACGAACATTCTGACGGCTGTGAGGTGAACATTTTTGTAATTGGATTTGTATGGCTTTATTAGTTGCTGATGTTGTACATTTTTCAATTCCCTTTTATTTTATGTTTGTTTTTTTTTTTTTGCGGTACGCGCGCCTCTCACTGTTGTGGCCTCTCCAGTTGCGGAGCACAGGCTCCGGATGCACAGACTCAGCGGCCATGGCTTTTAGGCCCAGCCGCTCTGTAGCATGTGGGATCTTTCCGGACCGGGCCACAAACATGCGTTCCCTGCATCAGCAGGCGGACTCTCAACCACTGCGTCACCAGGGAAGCCCTCCCTTTTATTTTAAAGAAAAAAAGAGAAAAGACAAAATGTGTGTAAAATGTGCCTCTTGAAATTGTCTTCTTGAAATGTTGATGTCTTTTGAATTTTCTCGTTGATTTACAACCCCAGGATTTTTTTTTTTGATGACAGGTGTCATTTACAGGCCTGCAATTATTTTGAATATTAAGTGACGATTAGCGCTGTTGTGTGAAACGACCAGAAGGCGGCAGCACTTCTTACCGAATCTGCTTACTAGGGCAACAGAGCCATAATGGAAGTTGTGTTGCAGGTTGTAAATTAGAACGGAATGTGCCAGGAAAAACCTCTTAAGAATATGTCTCATAACTTCTTGTTCGATTTTTAAATTTAATTTTTATTCTTTATCACAGCAAATTAGATTAAAATGTTTTGTTTGTTCTAGGTGTGCAAGATGTGGTTCTTTTACACATACACATATATCTCTTCTTCTCCAGATCCTTTTCCCATGTAGGTTATGACACAGTGTTGAGTAGTCTTCTCTTGGTATGCCGTAGGCTTTTGGTGATTATATATTTCACATGTGTTTGTATATCTCTGTTAACCCCAATATTGTAATGTATCCAATCCTCACACCTTTCCATTTGGTGAACCTTAAGTTGGTTTAATGAATCTGTGATTGCCTTTCTCTCTGGAAATATCTTCACTGGTATCAATTTTTAAGTAACACCCATAAGTGATGTGATAGGATATGTGTCTTTCACTTTCTTACTTACTACCAGTTGCATGATTACCTCTAGATTCCTCTATGGTCCCACAAATGTCATTGTTTCATTTTTTTTCCTTGGCTAATATTCCATCTGTCCATGTACCAGTTCTTCTTTATCCACTCATCTCTTGATGGACGTTTTGGTTGCTTCCATGTCTTGGCTATTGTAATACATCTACAGTGTAGATTTGCCTGCCTGTGTCTTTCCAATTCTGTCTTCATAAGATATAGCCCAAGAAGTGGGCCTGCTGGATCATATAGTAGCTCAAGGTTTACCTTTTAAAGGCACCTCCATTCTGTTCCCATTAGTGGCTCTTAGCAGGTTACGTCCCATTTCAAATTGAGGGTATGCATTTCTCCAAAACCTCTTCAGCATTGATCGTTTGTAGTTATTTTGCTGATGGTTATTCCAAGTGTTGTGAGCTGATACCTCTTTGTGGTTGGATTTGCATGTGTCTCATACTCCCTTGATATTGAGCTTTCAGGCATGTCCGTTTATTTTTCAAACTGTTATTACAGCTGACTTCTTCAAATTGTTTTCTTGAAGTATGTGCCACATTTTGAAATTTTTTGGCCTTTACCTGCATCAAGACATTCTAAGGGCAGGTTTCATTTGCAGCCCTGCAGTACTTGTGCATATGGAGTGCCTATTAGCACAGATTTCAAAGCTGCTGTTGCAGGTATCGGCCAGAGGATGGCAGCATTTCTATGTTCCCCACTCTGGTACCTCGGGAAACATCTTCCTGCCAGTGGTCTTCCTCAGTTATAAATTAGAGTAGAATGTGCCCTGATATACCCTGGAAAGCTTATGTCTCCTTACTTATGTTTGTTTTTTAAATTTAATTTATAGTTTTTAGTGGAGTAATATTTCATTCTGTACATGGACCACTTCTTCTTTGTGAATTCCTCTAGACATTTTCATTGCTTCCAAGTGTTGCCTATGGTAAATATTGCTGGAGTGCAGTATTGCCAACATGTGACTTTTTTTTTTTTTTTTTTT
>NW_006792846.1:0-137028 GCF_000442215.2 Lipotes vexillifer | reverse complement strand
AGTGGTATGCAGGCCTCTCACTGTTGTTGCCTCTCCCGTTGTGGAGCACAGGCTCCGGACACGCAGGCTCAGCGGCCATGGCTCACGGGCCCAGCCACTCCATGGCACGTGGGATCCTCCAAGGCTGGGGCACAAACCCATGTCCCCTGCATCGGCAGGGGAACTCTCAACCACTGCGCCACCAGGGAAGCCCCAGCCTGTTGTGACTTTGGATTCTCATTTTCTCAGGTGATAGGCCCAACAGTGGGTATGATTCATTGACTGGTAGCTCAATGTTTACATTTTCAAAGCGCGTGCATTGTGTTTTCATTAGTGGCTCTTACCACGTCCCAATTAACACCGAGGGTATGCATTTTTCCACAACGCCTTCAGCATTTATTGTTTGCAGAATGTTTGCTCATGTCCATTCTGACTGGTGTGAGCTGATAGGTTTTTGTAATTTGGATTTGCATGTCTTTAATAATTCCTAATATTCAGCATTTTCCACACCTGTCTCTTTTATTTAGAAATAAAAAGTGTGAGTATAATATACCTCTTGAAATTGTCTTGTTGGAAGGTAGCCCTCTTTTGAATTTTGTGGTCAGTTTTCGACCCCAGGATTTTTTTTGAGGGCAGGTGTCATTTACAGGCCTGCAACGAGTGAGAATATTTAGTGACCGTTAGCACTGAGTTTAACGCTGCTGTTGTGGGAAACGGCCACAAGGCGGCAGCATTTCTCCATTCCCAAATCTGGTTACTAGGACAGCAGAGCCTTTCTGGAAGTCCTGTTACTAGGTTGTAAATTAGAATGGAATGTGCCAGGAAAAAGCCCCTGAAGTTTATGTCTCATTACTTCTTGTTCGTTGTTTTAATTGTTTTAATCGGGATAATGATTAGAATAGTTTGTCCTAGGTGTACACAATCTGGTTAATTCATATATCATATGTATCTATTCATGTACAGATCCTTTTCCCATGTAAAGGATTACAGAGTGTTCTGTACACCTCCCTTGCTATGTGCTCGGGCTTTTTGATATATGTACTTAATCTGTATTTGTATAGGTATGATAAACCTAATCTTAATTTATCCATTGCCACCACCTTTCCTTTTAGATATGCATAGTTTGTTATTTAAGTCTCTGTGTATCGTTCTCTGTGGAAATATGTCCATTTTTGTCAGTTGTTAGGTAACACCTATAAGTGATATCATAGGATATATGTCTTTTGCTTTCCAGCATACCTCATGTTCTGTGATTATCTCTAGGCCCATCTATGATACCTCAAAGAGCAGTGTTTCATTGTTTTCCATGGCTAATATTCCATTGTGTACATGGACCACTTCTTTATCCTTTCATCTGTTGATGGATATTTAGGTTGCTTCCATGTCTTGGCTATTGTGAATAAGGCTGTAGTGCAGCTTTTGCAGCCTCTATCTTCTGGATTCTGGTCTTCTCACGTTAGAGGCCCAGCAGTGGGCCTGCTGCATTAAATGGTAGCTCAATTTTTACTTTTAAACGCAGCTCCTTTCTGTTCTCATTATTGGCTGTTACCACTTTATATCTCACCAGCAGCTAGAGGGTACACAGTTCTCAAAAATCACTTCAGCATTTATTATTTGTAGACTTTTTGTTGATGGTCAGTCGACTGGTGTGAGTTGAAACCTTTTTGCAGATTAGATTTACATGAGTGTAATAATTCCTGATGTTGAGCTTTTATCCATTTTCTTTTTTTTTAAAGACAGTGAGTAAAACTTACGTCTTCATACTATCTTCTTGAAAAATTTGCCTGTTTTGAATTTTTTTGGCCATTTCCTACCTCAGGACATTTTTGGAGGGCAGGTGTCCTTTACCGCCCTGAGTCCTTGTGAATGTTAAGTGACAATTAGCTGTGGGTTTAAAGCCGCTCTTGCGGGAAACGGCCATAAGGCGGCAGCATTTCTACATTTCCACCTCTGGGTTTTTGGGCAACAGAGCCTTCCTGGAAATTGTGTTAGTTGGCTTCAAATTAGAGTGGAATGTGCCAGCGCAAACCCTTAAAAGCTTGTATCTCCTTACTTGTTGTTTGTTTTTTAATTTAATTTTTATTAGGTATCAGAGCAAATTTGATAAAAATGTTGTTTCTCCTAGGTGTACAGAATCTGTTTCATCATATCAGTGTATCTGTCTATTCATCTTTGGATCCTTTCCCGTGTAGGTTATTAGAGTGTTGAGTAGACATCTCTTGGTATTCCATACGTATTTTGTGATTATATATTTCATATGTGTTAGTACATGTCTGTTAACCCTTATATCGTAATTCATTCATTCTTTACACCTTTCCAATTGGTTAAACGTAATTTTATTTTCTTAGTCCATGCTTTTCCCTCTCTTGGAAATAAATTCATGGGTATCAATTTTTAGGTAGCACCTAGAAGTGACTTTATAGGATATCTGTCTTTCAGTTGCTTTCTTACTTCAAGTTGGGTGATTATCTCTAGGTATTTATATGGTGGTGAAAACGGCACGGTTTCATTGTTTTCTGTGGCTAATATTCCATTGTGTACATGGACCATTTCTTCTTTGTGCATTTTTCTGTTCATGGACATTTTTGTTTCTTCCAAGTCTTGGCTTTGTTAAATGTTCCTGCAGTGAAGGTTTGCCAGCCTGTGTCTTTTTCATTCTGGTCTGCTCAGGTGATAGGTGCATCAAAGGAACTACCAGATCACATGGTACCTCAATTTTTACCTTTAAATGCACCTCCATTATGTTCTCGCTACTGACTGTTACCAGTTTACATCCCCCCAGCAGCTAGAGGGTACACAGTTCTCTCAAACCACATCAGCATTTATTCTTTGTAGACTTTTTGCTGATGGTCAGTCGACTGGTGTGAGTTGAAAAATTTTTGCAGATTACATTTGCATGAGTCTAATAATTCCTGAGGTTGAGCTTCTATCCATTTTCCTTTTTTTTTAACAAGAGAGTAAGTCAAACTTATCGCTTCATACTACCTTCTTGAAAATTTTACCTTTTTTGAATTTTTTTGGGCATTCCTCACCTCAGGACACTTTTTGAGGGCAGGTGTCCTTTACAGCCCTGAGTCCTTGTGAATGTTAAGTGACCATTAGCTGTGGGTTTAAAGCCACTCTTGTGGGAAACGGCCACAAGGCGGCAGCATTTCTACATTTCCACCTCTGGGTTTTTGGGCAACAGAGCCTTCCTGGAAATCATGTTAATAGGCTGCAAAGTAGAGTGGAACTTGCCAGGGCACACCCCCAAGAGCTTATATCTCCTTACTTCTTGTTTGTTTTTTAAATTTAATTTTTATTATCAGAGCAAATTTGATAAAAATGTTGTGCTTGTTCTAGGTGTACAGAATCTGGTTCATTATATCTATGTATCTATCTATCTATTCATTTTTGGTTCCTTTCCCGTGTAGGTTATTACAGAGTGATGAGCTCAATTTTTAACCTTAAATGCACTGCCATTCTCTTCTCACTACTGGTTGTTACCAGTTTATGTCCCAGCAGCAGCTAGAGGGTACACAGTTCTCTAAAACACTTTCAGCATTCATGTTTTGTAGACTATTTTGCTGAAGATCATTCTGATGGTGGTAAGGTGAACGTTTTGGTAGATTGGATTTGCATGGCCTTATTAGTTCCTGATATTGAACATTATTACATGCAATTTTTTTAAACAAAAAGAAAAAGAAAGAAAAGACAAAATGTGCACAAAATATGCCTCTTGACACTGTCTTTTTGAAATGTTGATGTCTTTTGAATTTTCTGGCTGATTTACGATCCCAGGAATTTTTTGAGGCCCAGTGTCCTTTACAGTCCTGCACATAGTTTGGATATTAAGTGACCATTAGCGCTTGGTTTAAAGCTGCTGTTGTGTGAAACAGCCACAAGGCAGCAGCATTTCTCCTTTACCAAATTTGATTACCAGGGCAACAGAGCCTTAATGGAAGTCCTGTTTAAGTTTGAAAATTAGAATGGAAAGTATCAGGAAAAAATCATTTAAGTTTATGTCTCATTATTTCTTGTTCATATTTTTAATTTAATTTTTATTTTTTATCGCAGCAAATTTGATAACAATGTTTTGTGTGTTCTAGGTATGCAAGATGTGGTTCTTTCACACATATACGTATATCTATTCTTCTTCAGATCCTTTTCCCAGGTAGGTTATGGCACAATGTTGAGTAGTCTCTTGGTATTCCATAGGTCTTTGGTGATTATATATTTCACATGTGTTTGTAAGTCTCTGTTAACCCCAATATCATAATGTATCCAATCTTCACACCTTTTGATTTGGGGAACAATAAGTTTGTTTAATGAATCTGTGATTGCCTTTCTTTGTGGAAATATCTTCTTGTTACCAATTTTTAGGTAACACCTATAGGTAACACCTATAACACCTATACGTTAGGTGTCTTTCGCTTTCTCACTTACTACAAGTTGCATGATTACCTCTATACTCATCTATAGTGCTGAAAATGGCAAGTTTCATTTTTTCCTGAGCTAATATTCCATCTCTACATGTAGCAGTTCTTCTTTGTCCACCCATCTGTTGATGGACTTTTGGTGTCTTCCATGTCTTGGCTATTGTAATACTGTTGCAGTGCAGATTTGCCTGCCTATGTCTTTCCAATCCTGTCTTCTTAGGTTATAGGCCCAGGAGTGGGCCTGCTAGATCATATAGTAGCTCAATGTTGACCTTTTAAAGGCACCTCCATTCTGTTCCCATTAATGGCTCTTACCAGGTTACGTCTGACTTCAAATTAAGGGTGTGCATTTCTCCACAACCCCTTCAGCATTGATCATTTGTAGTTTCTTTCCTGATGGTTATTCCGAATGGTGTGAGCTGATACCTCTGTGTGGTTGGATTTACATATGTCTCATAATCCATTGAAATTGAGCTTTCAGGCATGTCCTTTCATTTTTCAAACTGTTATAACTGCTTACTTCTTCAAATGGTTTTCTTCAAATATGTGCCACATTTTGAAATTTTTGGCCTTTACATGCATCAAGACATTTTAAGGGCAGGTTTCATTTGCAGTCCTGCAGTACTTGTGAATATGAAGTGCCAATTAACCCAGATTTCAAAGCTGCGGTTGCAGGTATTGGCCAGAGGATGGCAGAATTTCCACGTTCCCCACCTGCGTACCTGCGTACCTGCGTACCTAGGGTACCCCACCTGCGTACCTAGGGTACCCCACCTGCTAGTGGTGTTCCTCAGTTATAAGTTAGAGTGGGATGTGCCTTAATATACCCCCAAAAGCTTACGTCTCCTTACTTATGTTTGTTTTTTAAATTTAATTTATATTTTTTAGTGGAGTAATATTCCATTCTGTACATGGACCACTTCTTCTTTGTGCATTCCTGTTGATGGACATGTTCACTGCTTCCAAGTGTTGCCTGTGGTAAATATTGCTGGACTGCAGTATTGCCAGCCTGTGACTCATGATTCTCATTTTCTCAGGTGATAGGCCCAACAGTGGGTATGAGTCATTGACTGGTAGTCCAGTTTTTACCTTTTCAAAGCATGTGCATTGTGATTTCATTAGTGGCTCTTACCACGACCCAATTAACACTGAGAGTATGCATTTTTCCACAACCCCTTCAGCATTTATTGTTTGCAGAATGTATGCTCATGGCCATTCTGAATGGCTTGAGCTGATAGGTTTTGTAATTTGGATTTGGATGGTTTTAATAATTCCTAATATTCAGTATTTTCCCACACCTTTCTTTTTTAGGGTTAGGGTTAGGAAACGGGTACGGTATAGGGTACAGGTTAGTGTACAACAACGGGTTAGGGTTAGGGGATGGCTTAGGATTAGAGTACGGGTTAGGGTAGGGCTTAGAGTTATGGTTAGGGTTAGGAAACGGGTACAGTTTAGGGTACAAATTAGGGAATGAAAACGGGTTAGTGTTAGGGTACAAGTTAGGGTACGGTTTAGTGTTAGTGTATGGGTTAGGGTTAGGGTAAGGGTTAGGCTTAGGTTTAGGGTTAGGAACAAGGTACAGTTTAAGGTACAATTAGGATATGACAATGGGTTAGGGTTAGGATTAGGGTATGGGTAAGGGTTAGGGTTAGGAAACGGATACAGTCTAGGGTACAGGTATGGTGCGATAATGGGATAGCATCAGGGTACGTGTTAGGTTATCAGTTAGTGTTAGTGTATGGGTTAAGATTAGGTTATGGGATAGGGTAACGGTTAGGGTTAGGGAATGGATATGGTTTAGGGTACAGGTTAGGGTACGACAACAGGTTAGATTTAGGGTACGTGTTTGGGTACATGTTAGTGTTAGTGTACGGGTTAGGATGAGGGTATGGGTTAGGGTAAGGGTTAGGGTTAAGTTTAGGGTTAGGGTTATGGTTAGGGAATGGGTATGGTTTAGGGTACAGGTTAGGGTACGACAACGGTTTAGGGTTGGCGTATGTGTTAGGGTATGGGTTAGTGTTAGTGTATGGGTTAGGATTAGGGTACGGGTTAGGATAAGGGTTCGGGTAAGGGTTAAGATTAGGTTTAGTGTTAGGGTTAGGGAATGGATACGGTTTAAGGTACAGGTTAGGGTACGACAGTGGTTTAGGGTTAGCGTACGTGTTAGGGTACTGGTTAGTGTTAGTGTACAGGTTAGGATTAGGGCACGGGTTAGGATAAGGTTTCGGGTAAGGATAAGGGTTAGGGTTAGGGTAAGGGTTAGGGGACGGGGATGTTAGGGTACAGGTTAGGGTGCGACAAAAGTCTAGGGTTAGCGAACGTGTTAGGGTATGAGTTACTGTTAGTGTACGGTTTAGGATTAGGGTACATTTTAAGGTAAGTGTTAGGGTTAGGGTTAGGGAACAGGGACGGTTTAGGGTACAGGTAAGGGTATGACAAAGGTTTAGGGTTAGCGTACATGTTAGGGTACGGGTTAGTGTTACTGTACGGATTAGGATTAGGGTACGGGTTAGGGTAAGGCTTCAGTTAAGGCTTAGGGTTAGGGTTAGTATTAGGGTTAGGGAACTGGGACAGTCTAGGTACAGGTTTGGGTATGACAATGGTTTAGGTTTAGCATACATGTTACAGTATGCGTTCGTGTTTGTGTATGGCTTAGGAGTAGGGTAAGGGTTAGGATAAGGCTTCAGGTAAGTGTTAGGGTTAGAGTTCCGGTTAAGGAACAGGGACTGTTTAGGGTACAGGTTAGGGTACGACAGTGGTTTAGGGATAGCATACGTGTTAAGGTATGGGATAGTGTTAGAGTACGGGTTATGATTAGGGTACTGGTTAGGGTAAGGTTTCGGGTAAGGGCAAGGGTTAGATTTAGGGTTAGGTTTAGGGAATGGGGATGGTTTAGGGTACTGGTTAGGGTACGAGAATAGCTTAGGGTTAGCGTACGTGTTAGTGTACTGGTTAGTGTTAGTGGATGGCTTAGGATTAGGGTACAGGTTAGGGTAAGGCTTCGGGTAAAGTTTAGGGTTAGGATTAGGGAACAGGGACGATTTATTGTACAGGTTAGGGTACAACAACGGTTTAGGGTTAGCATACGTGTTAGGGTACAGTTTCGTGTTCGTGTATGGGTTAGGATTAGGGTACGTGTTAGGGAAAGTCTTTGGGTAAGGGTTAGGGTTAGGGTTAGGGAATGGGGAAGGTTTAGGGTACAAGGTAGTGTACGACAATGGTTTAGCGATATCATATGTTTTAAGGTATGGGATAGTGTTAGTGTACTGTTTAGGATTAGGGTACAGGTTAGGGTAAGGCTTTGGGTAAGGGTTAGGGATAGGTTTGGAGTTAGGTTTAGGGAACTGGGTCAGCTTAGGGTACTGGTTACGGTACCAGAACGGTTTAGGGTTAGTGTATGTGTTTGGGTACTGGTTAGTGTTAGTGTACGGGTTAGGATTAGGGTATGGGTTAGGGTAAGGCTTTGGGTAAGGGTTAGGGTTAGTGTTAGGGTTAGGGAATGGGGACAGTTATGGGTACAGGTTAGTGTGCGACAACAGTTTAGGGTTAGCGTATGTGTTAGGGTACGGGTTAGTTTTAGTGTATGGCTTAGGATTAGGGTACGGGTTAGGGTAAGGCTTCGGGTAAGTGTTAGGGTTAGGTTTAGGGAACAGGGATGGCTTAGGGTACAGGTTAGGGTACAGCAAAGGTTTAGGGTTAGCATACGTCGTGGGGTACCGTTTAGTGTTAGTGTATGGGTTAGGATTAGGGTACGGGTTAGGGTAAGGCTTTGGGTAAGGGTTATGGGTCGGTTTAGTGTTAGGGTTAGTGAATGGGGATGGTTTAGGGTATAGGTTCATGTACGACAACGGTTTAGGGTTAGCGTATATGTTAGGGTATGGGTTCGTTTTAGTGTAAGGGTTAGGATTAGGGTACGGGTTAGGGTAAGGTCTCGGGTAAGTGTTAGGGTTAATGTTAGTGTTAGGGTTAGGGTTAGGGAATGGGGACAATTTAGGGTACAGATTAGGGTACAAAAACGGTTTATGTTTAGTGTACATTTTAGGGTACTGGTTAGTGTTAGTGCATGCGTTAGGTTAAGGGTACGGGTTAGTGTAAGGCTTCGGTTAAGGGTTAGGGTTAGTGTTAGGGAACAGGGAAGGTTTAGGGTACAGGTTAGCATACGACAACGGTTTAGGCTTAGCATACGTGTTACGGTATGTGTTAGTGTTAGTGTAGGGTTTAGGATTAGGGTACACTTTAGGGCAAAGCTTCGGGTAAGTGTTAGTGTTTGGGTTAGGTTTCGGGAATGGGGATATTTAGGGTACAGATTAGGGTACGACAAGGGTTTAGGTTTTGTGTACATTTTAGGTTATGGGTTAGTGTTAGTGTACCGGTTAGGATTAGGGTACAGTTTAGGGTATGGCATCGGATAAGCGTTAGGGTTAGTGTTAGGGTTAGAGTTAGGGTTAGGGAACAGGGACGGTTTAGAGTACAGGTTAGGGTATGACAACGGTTTAGGGTTAGCGTACGTGTTAGGTTATGGGTTAGTGTGAGTGTACGGGTTAGGATTAGGGTACGGGTTAGGATTAGGATACGGCTTAGGGTAAGTTTTCGGGTAAGGGTTAGGGTTAGCATTAGGGTTTGGGAACGGGGACGGTTTAGGGTACAGGTTAGGGTACGACAAAGGTTTAGGGTTAGCGTATGTGTTAGGGTACAGGTTAGTGTTAGAGTACGGGTTAGGATTAGGTTATGGGTTAGGATAAGCCTTGGGGTATGGATTAGGATTAGGGTTAGGAAATGGGGATGGTTTAGGGTACAGCTTAGGGCACGACAGCGGTTTAGGGTTAGTGTACGTGTTCGGGTATGGTTTATTGTTAGTGTACGGGTTAGGAATAGGTTATGGGTAGGGTAAGGATTCTGGTACGGCTTCGGGTCAGGGTCAGGGTTAGTTTTAGGGAACAGGGACGGTTTAAGGTACAGGTTAGTGTACGACAACGGTTTAGGAATAGTATATGTGTTAAGGTACGGGATAGTGTTAGAATAAAGGTTAGGATTCGGGTACTGGTTAGGGTAAGGCTTCGGGTAATGATTAGGGTGAGGTTTGGGGTTAGGGTTAGGGAACGGGGATGTTTTACGGTACAGATTAGGGTACGAGAATGGTTCAGGGTGAGAGTACGTCTTAGGGTACGGGTTAGTGTTAGTGTACGGCTTAGTATTAGGGTACGGGTTAGGGTAAGGCTTCGGGTAAGCGTTAGGTTTAGGGTTAGGGCTAGGGAACAGTGTCGATTTAAGGTACTGGTTACGGTACGTCAATGGTTTAGAGTGAGTGCACGTGTTAGGGTACGGGATAGTGTTAGTGTATGGGTTAGGATTAGGGTACGGGGTAAGGTAAGGCTTCAGGTAACGTTTTGGAATAGGGTTAGGGTTAGGATTAGGGAACAGAGATGGTTTAGGGTACATGATAAGGTACGAGAAAGGTTATGGGTTAGCGTATGTGTTTGGGTACGGGTTAGTGTTAGTGTATGGGTTAGGATTAGGATACGGGTTAGGTTAAAGTTTCGGCTAAGGGTTACGGTTAGTGTTAGTGTTAGGGTTAGGGAATGGGGACGGTTATGGGTACAGGTTAGTGTACGACAACAGTTTAGGGTTTGTGTATGTGTTAGGGCACGGGTTAGTGTTATTGTATGGTTAGTATTATGGTACGGGTTAGGGTAAGGCTTCGGGTAAGTGTCAGGTTTAGGGTTAGGTTTAGGGAATGGGGAAAGCTTAGGGTACAGGTTAGGGTACAACAAAGGTTTAGGGTTAGCATACGTGGTGGGTTACTGGATAGTGTTAGTGTATGGGTTAGGATTAGGGTACGGGTTAGTGTAAGGTTTCGGGTAAGGGTTAGGGAATAGGGAAGGTTTAGAGTACAGGTTAGCGTACAACAACGGTTTAGGGTTAGCATACATGTTAGGGTACAGGTTAGTGTTAGTGTAGGGTTTAGGATTAGGGTACGGTTTTGGGTAAAGCTTTGGTTAAGGGTTAGGGATTAGGTTAGGGTTCGCAAACGGGGATGGTTTAGGGTATAGGATAGGGTACGACAAGTGTTTCGGTTTAGTGTACATGTTAGGTTACCGGTTAGTGTTAGTGTACCACTTAGGATTAGGTAACGGGTTAGGGTAAGGGTTCAGGTAAGTGTTAGGGTTAGTGTTAGTGTTAGGGTTAGGGAATGGGGACGGTTTAGGGTACAGATTAGGGTACGACAACAGTTTAGGGTTAGCGTACGTGTTAGGGTAGGGATTAGTGTTAGAGTATGGGTTAGGATTTGGGTACGGTTTAGGTTAAGGCTTTGGGTAAGGGGTAGTTTTAGGGTTAGGGAACGGGGACGGTTTAGGGTACAGGTTATGGTACAACAAATGTTTAGGGTTAGCATACTTGTTAGGGTATGGGTTAGTGTTAGTGTACAGCGTAGGATTAGGGTACGGGTTAGGGTAAGGCATCGGGTAATGTTTAGGGTTAGGGATAGGGAAAGGGGGTGGTTTAGGGCACAGGTTAGTGTAGGACAGTGGTTTAGGTTTATCGTACATGTTAGGATATGGGTTAGTGTTAGTGTACGGGTTAGGATTAGGGTACAGGTTAGGGCAAGGCTTCAGGTAAGGGTTAGTGTTAGCGTTAGGGAACGGGGATGGTTTAGGGTACAGGTTAGGGTACGACAAAGTTTTAGGGTTAGCGTACTTGTTAAGGTATGGGTTAGTGTTAGTGTACTGTGTAGGATTAGGGTACAGGTTAGGGTAAGGCATCGGGTAATGTTTAGGGTTTGGGTTAGCGAAAGGGGATGGTTTAGGGCACAGGTTAGTGTAGGAGAATGGTTTAGGTTTATCATACATGGTAGGTTTGTGTTACTCTTAATGTATGGCTTAGGATTAGGGGATGAGTTAGGGCAAGCCTTCGAGTAAGGGTTAGGGTTAGGTTTAGGGAACAGGGACGATTTAGGGTACATGCTAGGGTACAACAAGCTTTTAGCATTAGCGTACGTGTTAGGGTACAGGTTAGTGTTAGTGTACGGATTAGGATTAGGGTATGGGTTAGTGTAAGGCTTGGGGTAAGGGTTAGGGTTAGGGTTAAAGTTAGGGAATGGGGACTGTTTAGGGAGCAAGTTAGGATACGACAAAGGTTTAGGGTTAGTGTATGCTTTAGGGTACAGGTGAGTGTTAGTGTGCAGGTTATGATTAGTGTACGGGTTAGGGTAAGGCTTCGGGTAAGGGTTAGGTTTAGGGTTAGGGTTAGGGAACAGGGACAGTTTAGGGTACAGTTTAGGGTACAACAACGGTTTAGGGTTAGCGAACGTGTTAGGTTATGGGTTAGTGTTACAGTATGGCTTAGGAATAGGATACGGGTTAGGGTATGGCTTTGGGTAAGGGTTAGGGTTAGGTTTAGGGTTAGGGAATGGGGACAGTTTAGGGAACAGGTTAGTGTAGGACAACAGTTTAGGGTTATTGTACGTGTTAGTGTATGGGTTAGTGTTAGTGTGCGGACTAATATTAGGGTACGGATTAGGGTAAGGATTTGCATAAGGGTTAGGGTTAGTGTTAGGGTTAGGGTTAGGGAACAGGGACGATTTAGGGTACAGGCTAGGGTACAACAAAATTTAGGGTTAGCGTACGTGTTAGGGTAGGGTTAATGTTACTTTACGGGTTAGGATTATGGTGTGGGTTAGGGTAAGGCTTTGGTTAAGTTTTAGGGTCAGTGTTAGGGTTAGGGAAAGGGTTAGAATTAGGGAACAGGGACAGTTTAGGATACAGGTTAGGGTACGACAAAGGTTTAGGGATAGCGTACGTGTTAGGGTACAGTTCAGTTTTATTGTGTGGGTTAGCATTATGGTACGGGTTATGGTAAGGTTTTGGGTAAGGGTTAGGGTTAGGGTTAGGGTTATAGTCAGGGAACAGGGAAGGCTTATAATTCAGGTTAGGGTAGGACAGCAGTTTAGAGTTAGCGTACATGTTTCGGTACAGTTTAGTATTAGTGTAAGGCTTATGATTAGGGTATAGGTTCGGGTAAGGCTTTGGGTAAGAGTTAGGGTTAGGGTTAGGCAACAGGGATGGTTTGGGGTACAGCTTAGGTTATGACAAGATTTTAGGGTTAGCGTACCTGTTAGTTTATGGTTTAGTTTTAGTGTACGGCTTTGGATTAGGGTACAGTTTAGAGTAAGGCTTCGGGTAAGGGTTAGGGTGAGTGTTAGGGTTAGGGTTAGGTAACAGGGACGGTTTTGGGCACAGGTTAGGGTACAACAATGGTTTAGGGTCAGCGTACGTGATAGGGTATGTGTTAGTGTTCGTGTACAGGTTAGGATTAGGGCATGGGTTAGGGTAAACTTCGGGTAAGGTTTAGGTTTAGGGTTAGGGTTAGGGTTAGGGAACGGGGACGCTTTGGTGTACAGGTTACGGTACCACAATGGTTTAGGGTCAGCATACATTTTAGGATACGTGTTAGTGTTAGTGTATGGATTAGGATTAGGGCACGTGTTAGGATAAGGCTTCGAGTAGTGGTTGGGATTAGAGTTAGGGTTAGTGTTAGGGTTAGGGAATGGGGACAGTTTAGAGTAGAGGTTAGGTTATGACAATGGTTTAGGGTCAGTGTATGTGTTAGGGATCGGGTTAGTGTTAGTGTACGGGTTAGGAGTAGGTCATGGGTTAGGATAATGTTTTGGGTAAGGGTTAGGGTTAGGGAATGGGGATGGTTTAGGGTACAGGTTAGGGTACGACAACGGTTAAGGTTTAGCGTACGTGTTAGGGCACGGGTTAGTGTTAGCGTACGGGTTAGGATTAGGGCATGGTTTAGGGTAATGCTTCAGGTAAGTGTTAGGGTTAGGGAATGGGGTTGGGGGTGGTTTAGGGTACAGGTTAGGGCACGACAAAGGTTTAGGGTTAGCATACGTTTTAGGGCACGGGTTAGTGTTAGTGTACAGTTTAGGATTAGGGCATGGGTTAAGGTAAGGCTTTGGGTAAGGGTTAAGGTTAGGGTTAGGGTTAGGGAACAGGGAAGGTTTAGGATACAGGTTAGGGTATGACAACGGTTTAGGGTTAGAGTACGTGTTAGGGCATGGGTTAGTGTTAGTGTACGGGTTAGGATTAGGGCATAGGTTAGGGTAAGGCTTCGGGTAAGGGTTAAGGTTAGGGTTAGGGTTATGGTTAGGGAACGGCGATGGGGACGGTTCAGGGTACAGGTTAGGGTATGACAATGGTTTAGGTTTAGCGTACGTGTTACGGCACGGGTTAGTGTTAGTGTACAGGTTAGGATTAGGGCAAGGGTTAAGGTAAGGCTTTGGGTAAACGTTAGTGTTAGGGTTAGGGTTAGGGTTAGGGAATGGGGACATTTTAGGATACGGTTAGGGTACGACAACGGTTTAGGCCTAGCGTATGTGTTAGGGCATGGGTTAGTGTTAGTGTATGGGTTAGGATTAGGGCACGGGTTAGGGTACTGCTTCGGGTAAGTGTTAGTGTTAGTGTATGGGTTAGGATTAGGGCACGGGTTAGGGTTAGGCTTTGGGTAAGGGTAAGGTTAGGGTTAGGGTTAGTGTTAGGGTTAGGGAATGGTGACGGTTTAGAGTACAGGTTAAGGTATGACAACAGTTTAGGGTTAGCCTACGTGTTGGGGCACGGGTTAGTGTTAGTGTATGGATTAGGATTAGGACACGGGTTAGGGTAAGGCTTGGGTAATGGTTAGGGTGAGGGTTAGGGTTAGGGTTACAGAACAGGGACAGTTTAGGGTACAGGTTAGTGAACGACAATGGTTTAGGGTTAATGTATCTGTTAGGGCATGGGTTATTGTTAGTGTACAGGTTAGGATTAGGGCATGGGTAAGGGTAAGGCTTTGGGTAAGGTTTAGTGTTAGTGTTAGGGTTAGGGTTAGGGAACAGGGATGTTTTAGGGTACAGGTTAGGGTACGACAACAGTTTAGGCTTGGCGTAAGTGTTAGGCCATGGGTTAGTGTTAGTGTATGGGTTAGGATTAGGGCACGGGTTAGGGTAAGGGTTTGGGTAAGGTTTAGTGTTAGTGTTAGGGTTAGGGTTAGGGAACAGGGATGTTTTAGGGTACAGGTTAGGGTACGACAACAGTTTAGGCTTGGCGTAAGTGTTAGGCCATGGGTTAGTGTTAGTGTATGGGTTAGGATTAGGGCACGGGTTAGGGTAAGGGTTTGGGTAAGGTTTAGTGTTAGTGTTAGGGTTAGGGTTAGGGAACAGGGATGTTTTAGGGTACAGGTTAGGGTACGACAACAGTTTAGGCTTGGCGTAAGTGTTAGGCCATGGGTTAGTGTTAGTGTATGGGTTAGGATTAGGGCACGGGTTAGGGTAAGGGTTTGGGTAAGGTTTAGTGTTAGTGTTAGGGTTAGGGTTAGGGAACAGGGATGTTTTAGGGTACAGGTTAGGGTACGACAACAGTTTAGGCTTGGCGTAAGTGTTAGGCCATGGGTTAGTGTTAGTGTATGGGTTAGGATTAGGGCACGGGTTAGGGTAAGGGTTTGGGTAAGGTTTAGTGTTAGTGTTAGGGTTAGGGTTAGGGAACAGGGATGTTTTAGGGTACAGGTTAGGGTACGACAACAGTTTAGGCTTGGCGTAAGTGTTAGGCCATGGGTTAGTGTTAGTGTATGGGTTAGGATTAGGGCACGGGTTAGGGTAAGGGTTTGGGTAAGGTTTAGTGTTAGTGTTAGGGTTAGGGTTAGGGAACAGGGATGTTTTAGGGTACAGGTTAGGGTACGACAACAGTTTAGGCTTGGCGTAAGTGTTAGGCCATGGGTTAGTGTTAGTGTATGGGTTAGGATTAGTGCAAGGGTTAGGGTCAGGCTTCGGGTAAGGGTTACGTTTAGGGTTAGGGTTAGGGTTAGAGAACGGGGACGTTTTAGGGTACAGGTTAAGGTACGACAACGGTTTAGGGTTAACCTACGTGTTGGGGCATGGAGTAGTATTAGTGTATGGGTTAGGATTAGGACACAGGTTAGGGTAAGGCTTGGGCAAGGGTTAGGGTTAGGATTAGGGTTAGGCTTAGCGTTACGGAACGGGGACGGTTTAGGGTACAGGTTAGTGTTAGTGTACGGTTAGGATTAGGGCACGTTTTAGGGTAAGGCTTTGGGTAAGGGTTAGGGTTAGGGTTAGGATTAGGGCTAGGAATGTGGATGGTTTAGGGTACAGGTTAGGGTACGACAACGGTTTAGGTTTAGCGTACGTGTTAGGGCACGGGTCAGTGTTAGTGTACGGGTTACGATTAAGTCACGCATTAGGGTAAGGCTACGGGTAAGAGGGTTAGGGTTAGGGAACGGGGATGGTTTAGGGTACAGGTTAGGGTATGACAACGGTTTTGGTTTAGCGTATGTGTTAGGGCACGTGTTAGTGTTAGTGTACGGGTTAGGATTAGGGCCCGTGTTAGGGTAAAACTTCGGGTAAGGGTTAGCGTTAAGGTTAGGGTTAGGGAACAGGGACAGTTTAGGGTACAGGTTAGGGTACGACAACTGTTTAGGGTTAGCGTACGTGTTAGGCCATGGGAGAGTGTTAGTGTACGGGTTAGTAATAGGGCACGGGTAAGGGTAAGGCTTCAGGTAAGGGCTAGTGTTAGGGTTTGGAAATGGGGAAGGTTTAGGGTACAGGTTAGGGTACGATAACGGTTTAGGGTTAGCGTATGTGATAGGGCACGTGTTAGTGTTAGTGTATGGGTTAGGATTAGGGCATGGGTTAGTGTAAGGCTTCGGGTCAGTGTTAGGGTTAGGGTTAGGGAACGGGGTGGGGGACTGTTTAGGGTACAGGTTAGGGTACGACAATGGTTTAGGGTTAGCATACATGTTAAGGCATGGGCTACTGTTAGTGTACAGGGTAGGATTAGAGCATGGGTTAATGTAAGGATTTGGGTAAGTGTTAAGGTTAGGGTTATGGTTAGGAATGTGGAAGGTTTAGTGTACAGTTTAGGGTACGACAACGGTTTAGGGTTAGAATACGTGTTAGGGCATGGGTTAGTGTTAGTGTATGGGTTAGGATTAGGGCATGGGTTAGGGTAAGGCTTCGGGTAAATCTTAGGGTTAGGGTTAGGGAATGGGGACAGTTTAGGGTACAGGTTAGGGTACGACAACTCTTTAGGGTTAGCGTACGTGTTATGGTACGGGTTAGGATTAGGGCATGGGTTAGGGTAAGGCTTCGGGTAAATCTTAGGGTTAGGGTTAGGGAATGGGGACAGTTTAGGGTACAGGTTAGGGTACGACAACTCTTTAGGGTTAGCGTACGTGTTATGGTACGGGTTAGGATTAGGGCATGGGTTAGGGTAAGGCTTCGGGTAAATCTTAGGGTTAGGGTTAGGGAATGGGGACAGTTTAGGGTACAGGTTAGGGTACGACAACTCTTTAGGGTTAGCGTACGTGTTAGGGCATGGTTTAGTGTTAGCGTCCGGGTTAGGATTAGGGCACGGGTTAGGGTACGATTTGGGTAAGTGTTAAGGTTAGGGTTATGGTTAGGAATGTGGAAGGTTTAGTGTACAGTTTAGGGGACGACAACGGTTTAGGGTTAGAATTCGTGTTAGGGCATGGGTTAGTGTTAGTGTATGGGTTAGGATTAGGGCATGGGTTAGGGTAAGGTTTCGGGTAGGGTTTAGGTTTACGATTAGGGTTAGGGTTAGGAAACAGAGATGGTTTAGGTTACAGTTTAGGGTATGACAACAGGTTAGCCTTAGCGTACGTGTTAGGTCATAGGTCAGTGTTAGGGTAAGGGTTAGGATTAGGGCATGGGTTAGGGGAAGGCTTCGGGTTAGTCTTAGAGTTAGTGTTAGGGTTAAGCTTAGGGTTAGGGATGGTTTAGGGTACAGGTTATGGTATGACAACGATTTAGGGTTTGCGTACTTGTTAGAGCACGGGTTAGTGTTAGTGTATGGGATAGGATTAGGGCACGGGTTAGGGTAATGCTTCGTGTAAGGGTTATGGTTAGGGTTCGGGTTAGGGAAAGGGGACGATTTAGGGTGCAGGTTAGGGTACGAAAACGGTTTAGGGTTATCGTACGTGTTAGGGCATGGGTTACTGTTAGTGAATGGGTTAGGATTAGGGCACGTTTTAGGGTTAGGCTTCAGGTAAGGGTTAGAAATAGGGTTAGGTTTAGTGTTAGGGAACATGGAATGTTTAGGTTAGGGTTAGGGTTAGGGTTAGGGAATGGGGATGATTTAGGTTACAGTTTAGAGTACGCCAGTGGTTTAATGTTAGCGTACGTGTTAGGGCACGGGTTAGTGTTAGTGTATGTGTTAGGATTAGGGCACGAGTTAGGATAAGGCTTCGGGGAAGGGTCAGGGTTAGTGTTAGGGCTAGAGAATGGGGACAGTTTATGGTAAAGGTTAGGGTAGACAACGGTTTAGGGCTAGGGTACATTTTAGGGCATGTATTAGTGTTAGTGTACGGGTTAGGATTAGGGAACGGTTAAGGTTAATGCTTCGGGTAAGGGTTAGGTTTAGGGTTAGGGAACGGGGACGGTTTAGGTTACAGGTTAGGGTACGACAACGGTTTAGGGTTATCGTACGTGTTAGGGCACGGGTTAGTGTTAGTGTATGAGTTAGGATTAGGGCATGGGTTAGGGTAAGGTTTCGGGTAAGGTTTAGAGTTAGGGTTACTGTTAGGGTTGGGGTTAGGGAACGGGGACGGTTTAGGGTACAGGTTAGGGTACAACAACGGTTTAGGTATAGCTCATGTGTTAGGGCATGGGTTAGTGTTAGTGTATGAGTTAGCATTAGGGCACTGTTTAGGGTAAGGCTTCAGGTAAAGGTTAGGGTTAGGGAAAGGAGATGGTTTAAGGTACAGGTTATGGTACAACAAAGGTTTAATGTTAGTGTATGTGTTAGGGCACAGTTTAGTGTTAGTGTATGGATTAGGATTAGGGTACGCATTATGGGAAGGGTTCGGGTAGGTTTGGGGTTAGGGTAATGGTTAGGGTTAGTGAATGGGGACAGTTTAGGGTACAGGTTTTGGTACAATAACATTTTAAGGTTAGCGTACGTGTTAGGGCATGGGTTACTGTTAGTGTACAGGTTAGGATTAGGGCAAGGGTTATGGTAAGGCTTCGGGTAAGTGTTAGGTTTACGGTGAGGGTTAGGGTTAGGGAACGCAGATGATTTAGTTTACAGATTAGGGTACGACAGTGGTTTATGGTTAGTGTACGTGTTAAGGCACGGGTTAGTGTTAGTGTACGGGTTAGGATCAAGGCACATGTTAGGGTAAGGCTTCAGGCAAGGGTTAAGTTTAGGGTTATGGTAAGGGTTAAGGTTAGTGAATTGGGACTGTTTAGGGTACAGGTTTGGGTACGACAATGGTTTAGGGTTAGCGTACATGTTAGGGGACCAGATAGTGTCAGTGAACAGGTTAGGATTAGGACATGGGTTAGTGTAAGGCTTCAGGTAAGGGTTAGGTTTAGGTTTAGGGTTAATGTTAGGGAATGGAGACGGTTTAGGGTACAGGTTAGATTACGGCAATTGTTTAGCGTTAGCGTAGGTTTTGGGCACGGGTTAGTGTTAGTGTACGGGTTAGGATTAGGGCACAGGTTAGGGTAAGGGTTCGGTTAAGGGTTAGGGCTAGGGTTAGGGTTTGGGTTAGGGTTAGGGAATGGGGACCGTTTTGGGTACACATTAGGGTACGACAACGATTTAGGGTTAGTGTACGTGTTAGGGAACAGGTTAGTGTTAGTGTACTGGTTAGGATTAGGGCACGGGTTAGGGTAAGGCTTCAGGTAAGGTTTAGGTTTAGGGTTAGGGTTAGGGTTAGGGAATGGGGATTGTTTAGATTACAGGTTACTGTACGATAACGGTTCAGTGTTAGCGTACGTGTTAGGGCATGGGTTAGTGTTAGTGTACACATTATGATTAGGGCACGGGTTAGGGTACGGTGTCGGGTAACGGTTAGGGTTAGATTTAGGGTTAGGGTTAGATTTAGGCTTAGGGTTAGTGTTATGGAACGGGGATGGTTTAGGGTACAGGTTAGGTTATGCCAATTGTTTAGGGTTAGCGTAGGTTTTAGGGAATGGGTTAGTGTTAGTGTAAGGGTTAGAATTAGGGCACGGGTTAGGGTAAGGTTTCGGGTAATGGTTAGGGTTAGGGTTAGGGAACGGGGACAGTTTAGGTTAGAGTTTAGAGTACGCTAAAAGTTTAATGTTAGCGTACGTGTTAGGGCACAGGTTAGTGTTAGTGTACGTGTTAGGAATAGGGCACGGGTTATGATAAGGCTTTGGGGAATGGTTAGGGTTAGGTTTAGGGTTCGGGTCAGGGAACGGGGACGGTTCAGGGTACAGGTTAGTGTACGACAACAGTTTAGGGTTAGCATACGTGTTATAGCATGGGTTAGTGTTAGTGTACTGGTTAGGATTAGGGCACGGGTTAGGGTAAGGCTTCACGTAAGGGTTTGGGTTATGTTTAAGGTTAGGAATAGGGAACGGGGACGGTTTAGGGTCCAGGTTAGGGTACAAAAATGGTTTAGGGTTAGCATACGTGTTAGGGCATGGGATTGGGTTATGTACGGTTTGGATTAGGGCACGGCTTAGGGTAAGGTTTCGGTTAAGGGTTAGGTATAGGGTTAGGGAACGGGTACGTTTTAAGGTATAGTTTAGGGTACGACAAAGGTTTAGTGTTGGCGTATGTGTTAGGGCAGAAGTTAGTGTTAGTGTATGTATTAGTATTAGGGCACGCGTTAGGGGAAGGCTTCGGGTAAATGTTAGGGTTTGGTTTAGGGTTAGGGATAGGGTTAGAGAACGGGGAAGGTTTAGGATACAGGTTAGTGTAGGCCAACGTTTCAGGGTTAACGTACGTGTTAGGGCACAGGTTAGTGTTCGTATACGGGTTAGGATTGGGTTATGGGTTAGGGTAAGGCTTTGGGTAAGGGTTAGGTTTAGGGCTAGGGTTAGGGAACAGGGATGGTGTAGGGTACAGGTTAGGGTACGACAATGGTTTAGGGTTAGCGTACGTGTTAGGGCATGGGTTAGTGTTAGTGTAGTGGTTAGGATTAACGAACGGGTTAGGCTAAAGCTTTGGGTAAGAGTTAGGTTTAGAGTTAGGCTTAGGGTTAGGGGACGATTTAGGGTATATATTAGGGTACGCCAATGGTTTAGGGTTAGCGTATGCGTTAGGGCACAGGTTAGTGTTAGTGTACATGGTAAGATTAGGGCACGGGTTAGGGTAAGGCTTTGGGGAAAGATTAGGTTTAGGGTTATTGTTACGGTTAGGGTTAGGGAACCAGGAGGATTTAGGGTACAGGTTAGGGTACGCAACCGTTTAGTGTTAGCATATGTGTTATGGCACAGGTTTCTGTTAGTGTACGGGTTAGGATTAGGGCACAGTTTAGGGTAAGGCTTTGGGTAAGGGTTAAGGTTAGGGTTAAGGAACGGGGACTGTTTACTTTACAGGTTAGTGTACGACAACGGTTTAGGGTTAGTGTACGTGTTAGGGCATGGGTTAGTGTTAGTGTATGGGTTACGATTTGGGCACAGGTTAGGGTAAGGCATTCGGTAAGGGTTAAGGTTAGGGTTAGGGAACATTGCCGGTTTAGGGTTCAAGTTAGGGTACGACAATGGTTTAAGTTTAGCATATGTGTTAGGGCATGAGTTAGTGTTACTGTACGGGTTACGATTTGTGCACTGTTTAGGGTAAGGCTTCAGGTAAGGTTTAGGCTTAGGATTAGTGTTAGGGTTAGGGAATGGGGATGGTTTAGGGTACAGGTTAGGGTACGATAACGGTTTAGGGTTAGCATACATGTTAGGGCGCGGGTTAGTGTTAGTGTATGGGTTAAGATTAGGGCACATGTTAGGGAAAGGCTTCGGGTAAGGGTTAGGGTTAGAGTTAGGGTTAGGGTTAGGGAATGGGGACGGTTTATGGTACTGGTTAGGGTACAACAACGGTTTAGGTTTAGAGTACATTTTAGGGCATGGTTTAGTGTTAGTGTATGGGTTAGGATTAGGGCACGCGTTAAGGTAATGCTTTGGGTAAGGGTTAGGCTTAGCATTAGGGTTAGGGTTAGAGTTAGGGAATGTGAACAGATTAGGGTACAGGTTAGTGTACAACAACAGTTTATTGTTAGCGTATGTGTTAGGGCACGGGTTACTGTTAGTGTATGGGTTAGGATTTGTGCACAGGTTAGTGTAAGGCTTTGTGTAAGTGTTAGGTTTAGAGTTCAGGATTTGTGTTAAGGAACGGGGATGGTTTAGGTTACACGTTAGTGTAGGACAATGATTTATTTTTAGCGTACATGTTAGGGCATGGGTTAGTGTTAGTGTACGGGTTGGGATTAGGGCACGGGTTAGGGTAAGGCATCGGGTAAGTGGTAGGTTTAGGGTTAGGGTTAGGAAACGGGGACGGGTAAGGTTACAGGTTAGGGTACGACAACGTTTTAGGGTTAGCGTATGTATCTGGGCACAGGTTAATGTTAGTGTATGTGTTAGGGTTAGGGCACGGGTTATGGTAAGGCTTCGGGTAAGTGTTAGGGTTAGTGTTAGGGTTAGAGTTAGGGTTAGGGATCGGGGACGGTTTAGGGTACAGGTTAGCATATAACAACGGTTTAGGGTAAGCGTATGTGTTAGGCCATGGGTTAGTGTTAGTGTACGAACCAGGATTAGGGCACGGTGTAGGGTAAGGCTTCAGGTAAGTGTTAGGGTTAGGGTTAGGGTTGGGGTTAGTGTTAGGGAATAGGGACTGTTTAGGGTACAGGTAATTGTACGACAATGGTTTAGGGTTTACATATGTGTTACAGCACGGGTTAGTGTTAGTGTACGGGTTAGGATTATGTCAAGGTTCAGGGTAAGGCTTCACGTAAGGTTAGGGTTATGGTTAGGGTTAGGGTTAGGGAATGGGTACGGTTTAGGGTATAGGTTAGGGTACGACAACGGTTTAGGGTTAGCGTACGTGTTAGGGCACGGGTTAGTGTTAGCGTACGGGTTAGGGTAAGGCTTCGGGTAAGTTTTAGAATTAGGGTTAGGTTTGGTTTAGGTTTAGGGAAAGGGGATGGTTTAGGGAACAGGTTAGGGTACGCCAACGATTTAGGGTTAGTGTATGTGTTAGGACACGTGTTTGTGTTACTGTATGGGTTAGGATTAGGGCAGAGGTTAGGGTAAGGCTTCGGGTAAGGGGTAGAGTTAGGGTTAGGGTTAGGGAACGGGGATGGTTTATGGTACAGGTTAGTTTTCGCCAATGGTTTAGGATTAGTGTACGTGTTAGGGTATGGTTTAGTATTAGGGCACAGGTTAGGGTAAGGCTTTGTGGAGTGTTAGGGTTAGGGTTAGTTTTAGGGAAAGCGGAATGTTTAGGGTAAAGTTTAGGGCATGACAACATTTTAGAGTTAGCGTACGTGTTAGGGCACGGATTAGTGTTAGTGTATGGATTAGGATTTGGGCACGTGTTAGGGTAAGGCTTCTGGTGTTAGTGTTAGGGTTAGTGTTAGGAAACGGGGACGGTTCAAGGTACAGGTTAGGGTACGACAAAGTTTTAGTGTTAGCGTACGTGTAAAGATATGGGATAGTGTTAGTGTGCGGGTTAGGATTAGGGCACGGGTTAGGGTAATAATTCGGGTAAATGTTAGGTTTAGAGATAGGGTTAGGGTAAGGGATCAGGGATGGTTTAGGGTACAGGTTAGTGTACGCCAATGATTTAGGTTTAGCGTACATATTAGGGCACATGTTAGTGTTACTCTATGGTTTAGGATTAGGGCACGTGTTAGTGTAAGGCTTCGGGTAAGGGCTAGAGTTAGGGTTAGGGTAAGGTTTATAGAATGGGGACGGTTTAGGGTGCAGGTTAGGTTATGCCAATGGTTTAGGGTTAGTGTACGTGTTATGGCATTGGTTAGTGTTAGTGTATGGGTTAGGATTAGGACACGGGTTAGCGTAAGGCTTCGGGTAAGGGTTACTTTAGGGTTAGGGTTAGGTTTAGGGAACGGGGACAGTTTAGGGTACAGGTTAGGGTACGACAACGGTTTAGGGTTATTGTACATATTAGGGCATGGGTTAGTTTTCGGGTACTGGTTAGGATTAGGGCACGGGGTTGGGAAAGGCTTTCGGTAAGGTTAGATTTAGGGTTAGGGTTAGGTTTAGGTTTAGGGAACAGATCCAGTTTAGGTTACAGGTTAGGGTATGACAATGGTTTAGGTTTAGCGTACGTGTTAGGTCATGGGCTAGTGTTAGTGTACGGGTTAGGATTAGGGCACGTGTTAGGGTAAGGCTTCGGTTAAGTGTTAAATTTACTGTTAGGGTTAGGGTTACGGAACGGAGATGGTTTAGGGTACAGGTTACTGTACGACAATGGTTTAGGGTTAGTGTACCTGTTAGGGCACAGATTAGTGTTAGTGTATGTGTTAGGATTAGGGCAGGGATTAGGGGAAGGCTTCAGGTAAGGGTTAGGGTTAGGTTTAGGGGTATGGTTAAGTTTAGGGTTAGTGAATGGGGACGGTTTAGGGTACAGGTTAGGGTGTGACAACGGTTAAGGGTTAGCGTACGTGTAAGGGCATGGGTTAGTGTTAGTGTATGGGTTAGGATTAGGGCAAGGGTTAGGGTAATGCTTTGGGTAAGGTTTAGGGTTAGTGTTAGGTTTAGGGTTAGTGTTAGGGAATGGGGATGGTTTAGGGTACAGGGTAGGGTACGACAATGGTTTGGGGTTAGTGTACATGTTAGGGCATGGGTTAGTGTTTGTGTACAGGTTAGTATTAGGGCATGCATTAGGGTAAGGCTTGGGGTAAGGGTTAGGGATAGGGTTGGGGTTAGGGAATGGGAATGGTTTCGGGTACAGGTTAGGTTACACCAATGGTTGAGGGTTAGCCTATGTGTTAGGTCATGTGTTAGTGTTAGTGTATGGATTATGACTAGGTCACGGCTAGGGTTAGGTTTCAGGGAAGGGTTAGGGTTAGGGTTAGGGTTGGGGTAGGGAAGAGGGACGGTTTAGGGAACAGGGTAGGGTACGACAATGGTTTAGGGTTAGTGTACGTGTTAGGGCATGGGTTAGTGTTAGTGCACGGGATAAGATTTGGGCACGGGTTAGGGTAAGGTTTCTGGTATGTGTTAGGGTTAGGGTTAAGGTAAGGGAACGGGAACAGTTTTGGGTACAGGTTTAGGTTTAGGGTACATCTTAATGCACAGGTTAGGGTTAGGGTTAGGGTTTGGCTTAGGGTTAGGGTTAAGGAACAGGGACGTTTTAGGGTACAGCTTAGAATACCACAATGGTTTAGGGTTAGCGTACATGTTATGACATGGGTTAGTGTTAGTGTACCGGTTAGGATTAGGGCATGAGTTAGGGTGAGGCTTTGGGTAAGGGTTAGTTTTATGGTTATGGTTAGGGAACAGGGACGGTTTAGGGTACAGTTTAGAGTATGCCAACGGTTTGGGGTTAGCATACGTGTTATGGCACGGGTTAGTGTTAGCGTACGGGTTAGGATTAGGACACAGATTAGGGTAAGGGTTAGGTTTAGGTTTAGGGAACCAGGACGGTTTCGGGTATACGTTAGGTTACACCAATGTTTTAGTGTTAACCTACGTGTTTGGTCATGGGTTAGTGTTAGTGTATGGGTTAGGATTAGGTCACGGGTTATTGTTAGGCTTCAGGGAAGTGTTAGGGTTAAGGTTAGGGTCAGGGAATGGGGATGGTATCGGTTAAGGTACGACAATGGTTTAGGGTTAGAGTACGTATTAGGGAACAAGTTAGTGTTAGTGTACACGTTATGATTAGGGCACGGGTTAGGTTAAGGCTTCCGGTAAGGGTTAGGGTTAGGTTTAGGGTTAGGGAACAGGGACGGTTTAGGGTAAAGGTTACGTTATGCCAATGGTTTAGGGTTAGTGTACGTGTTAGGACGTGGGTTAGTGTTAGTGTACGGGTTAGGATTAGGGCACGGGTTAGGGTAAGGCTTCGGATAATATTTAGGTTTAGGGTTATGATTTTGGTTAGGGAATCGGGATGGTTTAGGGTACACGTTAGTGTACGTCAATGGTTTAGGGTTAGCATACGTGTTTTCTCACTTGTTAGTGTTACTGTACATGTTAGGTTTAAGGCACGTGTTAGGGTAAGGCTTTGGGTAAGTGTTAGGGTTAGAGTTTGGGTTAGGGAATGGGGACGGTTTAGGGTACAGGTTAGATTACGCAAATGGTTTAGGGTTATTGTATGTGTTTGGGCATGGGTTAGTGTTAGTGTACGGGTTAGGATTAGGGCATGGGTTAGGGTAAGGTTTCACGTGTTAGGTTTAGGGTTAGGGAACAGGGACGGTTTAGGGTACAGGTTAGGGTATGACAACTGTGTAGGGTTAGTGTACGTGTTAGTGTATGGGTTAGTTTTAGGGTACTGGTTACGATTAGGGCACGGGTTAGGGTAAGGCTTTGGGTAAGGGTTAGAGTTAGGGCTAGGGTTAAGGTTAGGGTTAGGGAATGGGGCCATTTAAGGGTACAGTTTATGGTACGACAACGGTTTTGGGTTAGGGTACGTGTTAGGGCACGGGTTAGTGTTAGTGTACAGATAAGGATTACGACACGGTTTAGGGTAAGGTTTTGGGTAAGTGTTAGTGTTAGGGTTAGGGTTGCGGTTAAGGTTAGGGAACTGGGATGGTGTAGGATACAGGGTAGGGTAGGACAACGGTTTAGGGTTAGCATACGTGTTAGGGCATGGGTTAGTGTTAGTGTACAGGTTGTGATTAGGGCATGGGTTAGGGTAAGGCTTTGGGTGAGGGTTAGGGTTAGGTTAGGGAGCGGGGACAGTTTATGGTACAAGTTAGAGTACGACAACTGTTTAGGTTTAGCGTACGTGGTTGGGCATGGGTTAGTGTTAGTGTTCAGGTTAGGATTAGGGCACGGGTTAGGGTAAAGCTTCGGGTAAGGGTTAGGATTAGAGTTAGGGTTCGGGTTAGGGTTAGGGAATGGGGACAGTTTAGGGTACAGGTTAGGGTACAACAACTGTTTAGGGTTAGCGTATTTGTTAGGGCTCAGTTTAGTGTTAGTGTATGGGTTAGGATTAGGGCACGGTTTGGGTAATGCTTCGGGTAAGGTTAGGTTTAGGGTTAGGGAATGGGGACGGTTTAGGGTAAGGTTAGGTTACGACAACAGTTTAGGGTTAGCGTACGTGTTAGGGCATGGTTTAGTGTTAGTGTATGGGTTTGGATTAGGGCACAGGTTACGGTAAGGCTTAGGGTAAGGGTTGGGGTTAGGGTTAGGGCTAGGGTTAGGGAACGGGGACAGTTTAGGGTACTGGTTAGTGTACGACCACAGTTTAGGTTTAGCGTACGTGGTAGGGCACGGGTTAGTGTCAGTGTACGGGTTCGGATAAGGGCACGGGTTAGTGTAAGGCTTCGGGTAAGTGTTAGGGTTAGGGAATGGGACGGTTTAGGGTACAGGTTAGGGTACGACAACGGTTTAGGGTTAGCGTACGTGTTAGGGCACGGGTTAGGGTAAGGCTACGGGTGTTAGGGTTAGGGCTAGGGTTAGGGAATGGGGACGGTTTAGGGTACAGGTTAGGGTACGACAACGGTTTAGGTTTAGCGTAGGTGTTAGGGCACAGGGGGTTAGTTTTAGTGTACGGGTTAGGACTAGGGCATGGGTTAGGGTAAGGCTTTGGGTAAGGGTTACATTTAGTGTTAGGGTTAGGGTTAGGATTAGGGAATGGTGTCGGTTTAGGGAACCGGTTAGTGTACGAAAACAGTTTAGGGTTAGCGTACGTGTTAGGGCACGGGTTAGTGTACGTGTAAGGATTAGGGCACGGGTTAGGGTAAGGCTTTGGGGTAAGTGTTATGTTTAGTGTTAGTATTAGGGAACAGGGAAGGTTTAGGGTACAGTTTAGGGTACGACAACGGTTTAGGGTTAGCGTACGTGTTAGCACACCGGTTTGTGTTAGTGCACGGGTAAGGATTAGGGCTCGGGTTAGTGTAAGACTTTGGGTAAGGGTTAGGTTTAGGGTTAGCGTTAGGTTTAGTGTTAGGGAACGGGGACGGTTTAGGGTACAGGTTAGTGTACGACAAGAGTTTAGGGTGAGCGTACGTGTTAGGACACGGGTTAGTGTTAGTGTACGGCTTTGGATTAGGGCATGTGTTAGGGTAAGGCTATGGGTAAGTGTTAGGGTTAGGGATAGAATTAGGGTTAGGTTTAGGGACCGGGTACGGTTTAGGGTACAGTTGGGTACAACAACAGTTTAGCGTGAGCGTACGTGTTAGGGAACAGGTTAGTGTTAGTGTATGGGTAAAGATTAGGTCACGATTAGGGTAAGGCTTCACTTAAGGTTTAGGGTTAGGGTTAGGGTTATGTTTAGGGTTAGGGAACAGGGACGGTGTAGGATACAGGTTAGTGTATGACAACGGTTTAGGGTTAGTGTACATGTTAGGACACGTGTTAGTGTTAGTGTACGAGTTTGGATTAGGGCACAGGTAAGGGTAAGGGTTTGGGTAAGTGTTAGGGTTAGGGTAAGATTAGGTTTAGGGTTAGGTTAAGGGAATGGGGCCGGTTTAGGGTACAGGTTAGAGTACGACAATGGTTTAGGTTTAGCGTCCGTGTTAGGCACGGGTTGGTGTTAGTGTTCGGGTTTGGATTAAGGCATGGGTTAGAGTAAGGCTTCGGGTAAGGGTTAGGATTAGGGTTAGGGTTTGGGATTGGGGACGGTTTAGGGTAAGTTTAGGTTACTACAACGGTTTAGGGTTAGCATACGTGTTAGGGCAAGCTTTAGTGTTAGTGT
The DNA here is from genome assembly GCF_000442215.2 of Lipotes vexillifer. Lineage (NCBI taxonomy): Eukaryota > Metazoa > Chordata > Mammalia > Artiodactyla > Lipotidae > Lipotes > Lipotes vexillifer. The sequence goes on along the minus strand of NW_006792846.1, from coordinate 108,995 downwards.
ATGGGTTTGGATTAGGGCACGGGTTAGGGTAAGGCTTCGGGTAATGGTTAGGTTTAGGCTTAGTGTTAGGGAACGGAGACAGTTTAGGGTACATGTTAGGGTACGATAACAGTTGAGGTTTAGCGTACGTGTTAGGGCACGGGTTAGTGTTAGCGTACGGGTTAGCATTAGGGCATGTGTTAGGGTAAGCCTTCAGGTAATGGTTAGTGTTAGGGTTAGGGTTAGGATTAGGGATCAGGGACGGTTTAGGGTACAGGTTAGGGTACGACAACAGTTTAGGGTTAGCGTACATGTTAGGGCATGGTTTAATGTTACCGTACAGGTTAGGATTAGGGCATGGGTTAGGGTAAGGCTACAGGTAAGTGTTAGGCTTAGGGTTAGTGTTAGAGTTAGGTTTAGGGAACGGGGACGGTTTAGGGTACAGTTTCTGGTACAACAACAGTTTAGGGTTAGCGTACGTGTTAGGGCATAGGTTAGTGTTAGCGTACCGGTTACGATTAGGGCACGGTTTAGGGTAAGGCTTTGGGGAAGGGTTAGGGTTAGGGTTAGGGTTAGGGAATGGGGATAGTTAGTTTACAGGTTAGTGTACGACAACGGTTTAGGGTTAGCGTACTTGTTAGGGCATGGGTTAGTGTTAGTGTACGGAACAGGATTATGGCAGGAGTTAAGGTAAGGCTGGGGTAAGGGTTAGGATTAGCATTAGGTTTAGGGTTAGGGTTAGGGAATGGGGACGGTTTTGGGTACAGGTTAGGGTACGACAGTGGTTTAGGGTTAGCGTGCGTGTTAGGGCACGTGTTATTGTTAGTGTACCATTTAGGATTAGGGCACGGGTTAGGGTAAGGATTCGGGTAAGGATTAGTGTTACAATTAGGGTTAGGGTTAGGGTTAGGGAACGGGGATGGTTTAGGATACATTATAGGGTACGACAACGGTTTAGGGTTAGCATACGTGTTTGGGCACGGGTTAGGGTTAGCGTACAGGTTAGGATTAGGGCATGGGTTAGGGTAAGGCTTTGGGTAAGTGTTAGGGATAGGGTTAGGTTTAGGATTAGGGAACGGGGAAGGTTTAGGGTACAGGGTATATTACAACAGCGGTTTAGGGTTAGCATACGTGTTAGGGCACGGATTAGAGTACGGGTTAGGATTAAGGCACGTGTTAGGGTAAGCCTTCGGGTAAGGGTTAGGGTTAGGGTTAGGAAACGGGGACGGTTTAGGGTACAGGTTAGGGTACGACAACGGTTGAGGGTTAGCGTACGTTTTAGGGCATGGGTTAGTGTTAGCGTACGGGTTAGGATTAGGGCACGTGTTAGGGTAAGCCTTCGGGTAATGGTTAGTGTTAGGGTTAGGGTTAGGGGTCAGGGATGGTTTAGGGTACAGGTTAGGGTACGACAAAAGTTTAGGGTTAGCGTACGTATTATGGCACGGGTTAGTGTTAGCGTACGGGTTAGTATGAGGGCACGGGTCAGGATCAGGCTTCGCGTAAGGGTTAGGCTTAGGGTTAGGGTTATTTTTAGTGTTACAGAATGGGGACGGTTTAGGGTACATTGTAGTGTACAACAACGGTTTAGGGTTAGCCTACGTGTTAGGGCACTTGTTAGTGATAACGTATGGGTTAGGATTAGGGCACGGTTTAGGGTAAGGCTTCAGGTAAGGGTTAGGGTTAGGGAACGGGGACGGTTTAGGGTACAGGTTATGTTACGACAATGGTTTTGGGTTAGCTTACATGTTAGGGCACGGCTTAGCATTAGCGTACGGTTTAGGATTAGGGCACGGGTTAGGGTAAGGCTTTGGGTAAGGGTTAGAGTTGGGGTAAGGGAACAGGGACAGTTTAGGGTACAGGTTAGGGTACGACAATGGTTTAGGGTTCGTGTACCTGTTAGGGCACTTGTTAGTGTTAGCGTATGGGTGATAATTAGGGCACGGGTTAGGGTAAGGTTTCGGTTAAGTGTTAGGGTTAGTGTTAGACTTAGTGTTAGGGAACGGAGACAGTTTAGGGTACATGTTAGGGTACGACAACGGTTGAGGTTTAGCGTACGTGTTAGGGCACGGGTTAGTGTTAGCGTATGGGTTAGCATTAGGGTTAGGGATCAGGGACGGTTTAGGGTACAGGTTATGGTACGACAATAGTTTAGGGTTAGCGTACGTGTTAGGGCATGGTTTAGTGTTACCGTACGGGTTAGGATTAGGACATGGGTTAGGGTAAGGCTAAGGGTAAGGGTTAGGCTTAGGGTTAGTGTTAGAGTTAGGTTTAGGGAACGGGGATGGCTTAGGGTACAGTTTCTGGTATGACAACGGTTTAGGGTTAGTGTACGTGTTAGGGCATGGGTTAGTGTTAGCGTACCGGTTACGATTAGGGCACGGTTTACAGTAAGGCTTCGGGGAAGGGTTAGCATTAGGGTTAGGGAATGGGGGTGGTTAGTTTACAGGTTAGTGTATGACAACGGTTTAGGGTTAGTGTACTTGTTAGGGCACGGGTTAGTGTTAGTGTATGGACCAGGATTATGGCAGGGGTTAAGGTAAGGCTGGGGTAAGTGTTAGGATTAGCATTAGGTTTAGGGTTAGGTTTAGGGAATGGGGATGGTTTTGGGTACAGGTTAGGGTATGACAGTGGTTTAGGGGTAGCGTACGTGTTAGGGCACGTGTTATTTTTAGCGTACCATTTAGGATTAGGGCACGGGTTAGGGTAAGGCTTCGGGTAAGTGTTAGGGTTAGGGAATGGGATGGTTTAGTGTACAAGTTAGGGTACGACAACAGTTTAGGTTTGGCGTACGTGTTAGGGCAAGGGTTAGTGTTAGTGTATGGGTTAGGATTATGGCACGGGTTAGGGTAAGGCTTCGGATAAGTGTTAGGGTTAGGGTTATGTGTAGGTTTAGGGAACGGAGATGGTTTAGGGTACAGGTTAGGGTATGACAATTGTTTGGTTTAGCGTACATGTTAGGGCAACTTTTCGTGTTAGTGTATGGGTTAGGATTAGGGCATGTGTTAGGGTAAGGCTTTGGGTAATCGTTAGTGTTAGGCTTAGTGTTAGGTTTAGGGAATGGGGACGGTGTAGGGTACAGTTTAGGGTACGACAACAGTTTAGGGTTAGTGTACGTGTTAGGGCACTGGTTAGTGTTAGTGTATGGGTTAGGATTAGGGAACTGTTTAGGGTAAGGTTGCGGGTAAGTGTTAGGATTAGGGTGAGGTTTAGGGTGAGGGTTAGGGAATGGCGACAGTTTAGCGTACAGTTTAGGATACGACAAAGCTTTAGGGTTAGCGTATATGTTAGGGCACATGTTAGTGTTAGCGTACTGGTTAGGATTAGGGCACAGGTTAGGGTAAGACTTCGGATAAGTGTTAGAGTTAGGGTTATGTTTAGGGTTAGGGAATGGGGACAGTTTATGCTACAGGTTAGGGTACGACAACGGTTTCAGGTTAGCGTATGTGTTATGGAAAGGGTTAGTGTAAGCGTATGCATTAGGATTAGGGCACGTGTTAGGGTAAGGCCTTGGGTAAGTGTTAGTGTTAGGGTTAGGGTTGGGGTTAGGGAACGGGGACTGTTCAGTGTACAGGTTAGGGTACGACAAGGGTTTAGCGTTAGCTTACTTGTTAGGGCACGGGTTAGTGTTAGTGTGCAGGTTAGGATTAGGGCACGGCTAACGGTAAGGCTTTGGGTAAGGGTTAGGGTTAGGGAACGAGTACGGTTTAGGGTACTGGTTAGGGTAAGACAATGGTTTAAAGTTATCATACCTGTTAGAGCACAGATTAGTGTTATTGTATGGGTTAGGATTAGGGCATCAGTTAGTGTAAAACTTCGGGTAAGTGTTAGGGTTTGGGAATGGGGAAGGTTTAGTATATATGTTACGGTACAAAAACGGTTTAGGGTTAGGTTACATGTTAGGTCACTGTTTAGTGTTAGTGTATGGGTTAGGATTAGGGCACGGGTTCGGGTAAGGCTTCAGTTAAGTGTTACGTTTAGGGTTAGTGTTAGGGTTAGGTTTAGGTTTAGGGTTAGGGAACAGGGACAGTTTAGGGTACAGGTAAGGGTATGACCACGTTTTAGGGTTAGCTTACGTGTTAGGGCATGGGTTAGTGTTACTGTATGTTTTAGGATTAGGGCACAGGTTAAAGTAAGACTTTGGGCAAGGTTTACAGTTAGGGTTAGGGTTAGGCTTAGGGAATGAGGACTGGTTAGGGTACGACAACGGTTTAGGTTTAGTGTACATTTTAGGGCACCGGTTAGTGTTAGTGTACGTGTTAGGATTAGGGCACAGGTTGCGGTAAGGCTTCTGGTAAGGGTTAGGGTTAGCGTTAGGGAACGGGGACAGTTTAGGATACTGGTTAGTGTACCACAACGGTTTAGGCTTAGCATACGTGTTAGGGCATGGGTTAGTGTTAGTGTACGGGTTAGGAATAGGGTACGGGTTAGAGTAAGGTTTGGAGTAAGTTTTACGGTTAGGATTAGGGTTAGGGCTAGGGATAGGGGTAGGGAACGGGACAGTGTAGGTTACAGGTTAGGCTACAACTATGGTTTTCGGTTAGCGTATGTGTTAGGGCACAGGTTACTGTTAGTATACGGGTCAGGATTAGGGTACGGGTTAGGGTAAGTCTACGAGTAAAGGTTAGGTTTAGGGTTTGGGTTAGGGAATGGGGACGGTTAAGGGTACAGATTAGGGTATGACAACGCTTTAGACTTAGCGTATGTATTAAGGCATGGGTTAGTGTTAGTGTACAATTAGGATTATGGTACGTGTTAGGGTAAGGCTTCAGATAAGGGTAGGGTTAGGGTTGGGGTATGGCAACGGGGACGGTTTTCAGTACAGGTTTGGGTACGACAATGATTTAGGGTTAGTGTACATGTTAGGACATGGGTTAGTGTTAGTGAAGGGGTTAGGATTAGGGCATGGGTTAGGGTAAGCCTTTTGGTAAGGTTTATGTTTAGGTTAGGGTTAGGGTTATGGTTACGGTTAGGGAATTGGAACAGTTTAGAGTACAGGTTAGTGTACGACAATGGTTTAGAGTTAGCATAACTGGTAGGGCACAGGTTAGTGTTAGTATATGGGTTATGTTTAGGGCACGGGTTAGGGTAAGGCTCCCAGTAACGGTTATGGTTGGGGTTAGGTTTAGGGTTAAGGTTAGGGAACGGAGACTGTTTAGGGTACAGGTTAGTGTACGACAATATTTTAGAATTAGTGTACGTGTTAGGTCATGGGTTGCTGTTAGTGTACGAGTTAGGTTTAGGGCACGGGTTAGGGTAAGGCTTCAGGTAAGGGTTAGGGTTAGTGTTAGGGTTAGGTTTAGGGAACGGGAATGGTTTAGGTTACAGGTTAATGTACGACAACTGTATAGGGTTAGCATAGATGTTAGGGCACGGTTTAGTGTTACTGTACATGTTAAGATTAGGAAACGGTTTAGGGTACGGCTTCGGGTCAGGGTTAGGTTTAGAGTTAGGTACCGGGGATGGTTTAGGGTACAGGTTAGGGTACCACAACGGTTTAGGGTTAGCATAACTGGTAGGGCACGGGTTAATGTTAGTGTATGGGTTTTGTTTAGGGCACGGGTTAGGGTAAGGCTTCGGGTAACGGTTAGGGTTGGGGTTAGGTTTAGGGTAAGGGTTAGGGAACGGGGATGGTTTAGGGTACAGTTTATGGTACGACAACGGTTTAAGGTTAGCGTAGGTTTTAGGGAACGGGTTATTGTTAGTGTACAGGTTAGGATTAGGACACGGGTTAGAGTAAGGCTTTGGGTAAGGGTTAGGTTTAGGGTTACGGTTAGTGTTAGGTTTAGGGAATGAGTACCGTTTAGGGTACAGTTTAGTGTACGACAATGGTTTAGGGTTATCGTACGTGTTAGGGCATGGGTTAGTGTTAGTGTATGGGTTAGGATTAGGGCACAGGTTAGGGTAAGGCTTCAGGTAAGTATTAGTGTTAGTGTTAGTGTTAGGTTTAGGAAACGGGAATGGTTTAGGGTACAGGTTAGTGTATGTCAATGGTATAGGGTTACATACGTGTTACGGCATGGTTTAGTGTTAGTGTACATGTTAAGATTAGGGCACGGATTAGGGTACGGCTTCGGGTCAGGGTTTGGATTAGGGTTAGGGAACGGGGACGGTTTAGGGTACATGTTAGTGTACGAAAACGGTTAGGGTTAATGTACGTGTTAGGCCACGTGTTAATTATAATGTATGGCTTACGATTAGGGCACGTGTTAGGTTTAGGCTTTGGGTAAGGGGTAGGTTTTGGTTAGGGATAGGGAACGGGGACAGTTTAGGGTACAGGTTAGTGTAGGACACCGTTTTAGGATTAGTGTTCGTGTTAGTGCATTGTTTAGTGTTAGTGTACAGGTTAGGATTAGGGCACGCGTTAGTGTAAGTCTTCGGGTAAGCATTAGGTTTAGGGTTAGCGTTAGGTATCTGGGATGGTTTAGGGTACACTTTAGGTTATTACAATGGTTTAGGGTTAGTGTACCTGTTAGGGTACGGGTTCGTGTTAGTGTACGGTTTAGTATTAGGGCATGGGTTAGGTTAAGGCTTCGTGTATGGGTTAGGGTTAGGGTTATGGTTAGGGTTAGGGTTTGGGAACTGGGATGGTTTACGGTACAGGTTAGGTTTCGACAACAGTTTTGTGTTAGCGTTCTTGACAAGGTATGGGCTAGTGTTAATTTACAGGTTAGGATTAGGGAACCGTTCAGGGTAAGGCTCCGGGTAAGGGTTAAGTTTAGGGTTAATGTAAGGCTTTGTGTTAGGGTTAGGGAATGGGGACAGTTTAGTGTACAGTTTACGGTAAGACGAAGTTTTGGGGTTAGCATACATGCTATGGTATGGGTTAGTGTTAGTGTATGGGTTAGGATTATGGCACGGGTTTGGGTAAGGCTTTATTTAAGGGTTAGGGTTAGGGTTAGGGTTAGGGAATGGGGATGGCTTAGGGTACAGTTTAGGGTACGACAACATTTTAGGGTTAGTGTACGTGTTATGGTATGGGTTAGTGTTATTGTACGGTTTAGGATTAGGGCATGGGTTAGGGTAAGGCTTCGGGTAAGTCTTAGGATTAGGGTTAGGGTTAGGTTTAGGGATTGGGGATGGTTTAGGGTACAGGGTACGGTGTGATAACGCTTTGGGGTTAGCGTACATGCCAGGGTACAATAATTTTCCTTTATAAATCTGCAGGTTTGTGAATTTCAGTGCACCTCAGCTCCATTATTCACCTTGCTTTTTTGTGAGCTGGCCGCAAAACCTCAGGATTGCTTCAGGCCCTATTTTCTTTCCCAAGTGTCAGGCTGAGCCTTTGGTTATTTCTTTCTCGTGTTGTGAAATTCGAGTGACTTGTGGCTGTCCAAAACCTTAGAGCTAATCTCTCATTGGTTCCCTTTTTTCCCTTTCATCCTCCACACAAATTGCAAACTGTCCGAAACAGGAGGCTAAATGTACTGATTCTCCAAGTGGGGAGATTCTTAGTAACATGGCTGGAATGGCGAACTCGAGCACCAGGAGATTAAAAATGAGGTGCATTTTAAACACGTTTCCTGATCACATGGTGTAGTGCCCTGGGTTTCCCGTGTATCATTTAGCTGTAGGAAGATTGCCTTGAACCTGCAGATTTGGGACCCATGGAATGGGTACCATGCAGTATTACTTTAAAGGGTGTCCATTTCCTCATTCAACCTCAGTAATTTTCTTAGCGTGAACGGTTTCCAGCCTTATGTCTCATCCTGCTGTGGGTCTAGATATGTTCTTTCCATGTTGCATCACAACCCCTGAGCAAAAGTTGTAAGAATTTTTCTCTTTCTCACTGTCTTTTTAAAAAATTTATTATTATATTGGTTACAACTGATTTTCAAAGCTCTGTTTCTTACTGCTGTACATCCACTTGATTCACGTACAGAGAGACATCAATAAATTCTTTTTCAGATTCTTACCAGTCGTATATTCTTTTGCGGTGACTTGAGCATGCTGAGTGCAGTGATTTTAGCTACCGTATAGGCCTGGTTGATTATCAATTTGGTATTTGGAATGGTATCTTTGCTAATTTCAACCTCCTGGATAATGCCACACCCCTCCCCACCTTTCCCGTTTAGCAGCCTTATGCTTGTTTTCTACATATTTGACTATGTCTTTATTTTGTAATTTATTTCATGTGTAGCCATTTTGAATTCCACCTTTAAGTGGTGTCTTATGATATGTGTTTTTTTCTTTTTGAAATATGTCACTTAGAATGATCATACGCAACTCCTCCAGAGTTGTTGCAACTGGTCATATTACATTGATTTCCAGACTGAGTAATATTCCACTCTATATAAGTACCACATCTCTATCCATTTCTTCCCTCCAGAGACATTTAAGTTATATCCTAGTCGAGGATCTTTTAAACAGAGAGGCAGTAAACATTGGGGTGCCTGTGTCCTCTCGATTTTTGTTTTTCCCAACATATACGCCCATGAGGGCAAGTGCCCTATGCTCTGTAGCTCATGTTTTAGATGTTTTAGTCAACACAATACACTTCTCCAGAGTGGCCGTTGGCAATATACATTTCCACTATAAGCCTCTCAGGGCTCCCTTTTCTCCTCGTCCTGTCCTCCTTTTCTGGTGTTTACACTTTATGAGGATGGCTCTTCGGAATCAAAGTGATATCCTTTTGTAGTATTGATTTCCAGTGCCCACCTGTTTGGTTGGCTAAAAAGGGTGTATGCCCTTTGCTTGAATATTTTCAGAAAAATCCCCATACACCCTTTTTGGCCAAGTGCAATTTTGGCAATGTTCAGCCCTTTTTCTTGTGCTTAATGGCAAGTCCTTTCTACCTCTTCAAATCCCTTTCTTGCCATTCTCCCTTACTTACAAGTCCTTTTCTCTGACTTTCCTCAATACATTTTTCAGTGATAGAAATTCTCAACTCTGGAATTTCGTGAATTTTAGTGCCCCTGAGTTCTATTTTTCAACTTGTGTTTTCACAAACTGGCCACAAAGCAGTGGGATTTCCTCAATTCCTATTCTGATTCCAGGGGCAATCCTAGCCTTTGGTCAATTCGTATTCCTGATTGGAAATTAGAGTGACATGTGCCTGTCCGAACACCTAAGACTTGTCTCTCATTGTTCCTCATCCTTCCACTTCATCCTCTGGACATATTGCAAACTGTATGCAACAGGATGTTGACAGTGTTGACATCTCCAAGTGGGGAGATTGTTAGTAAAGATGCTGGAGGGGTGAAACCGAGCACCAGGAGATGAGGAGATGAGATGCCTTTTCCAAACTCTTCCCGATCAGACGGTTTACAATCGTCTGGGAGTGACAGGCATGTTTTAGCAGTAGGAAGGGTCCCGTTCATGTAAGGAGAACACCAGGGCGTTTTCCAAATCAGTGTTGCCCCGAAACCCAAACTGGAGAATTTTTTAAGCTACGGCTACACCTATGTTCATTAAGTGCCTTGGGAAGTGGGCAGAGTCCGAACTTTAGATGATTGAAGTCTTCAGGGTCAGAAGCACTCACCATCGGCTTCCCTCAGGTTACATTTTAACTGTCATTGATAGATGATGTCAATAAAAATATCTATTCTTTTTCAGATTATTTCCCCTTGTAGGTTATTGCCAAATATTTAGAGTAGTTCCCTGTGCTATACAGTTGTTCCTTGTTGATGATCTGTTTTATACATAGCAGTGTGTATGTGCTAATCCCAAACTGTTAATTTATCCCTCCTCCCACCTTTCCCCTTTGGTAATAATAAATTATAAGATTTTATACTTCTCAGAAATGGGGGAGCTGGAAGAGAGGGATCATTTTCAATAGAAAAGCATTTAAAAGAAGATTGAAGCTTTAACCAAGATTATTAGATACACATCCTTGGAAAAAAATCACTTCATTTCTCTTATATTGACCTGACAAATAAGACAAACCTTTTCACTGAACTTGCTTATAATTAAGTGATGGAAATATCAAATGGAAGTGTTAGAAACATCTTACTTTACCCGAGCTTTATACACTGTTCTATGTTAATTACAGTTTGGCTCACACATCTGTTCATTGAAATTACAATGTTCTCAATTTCTGTTACTGATCCTCGAGAGTGGACCCCAACAAGTGTCCCCCTGCCCAGTGTCATTGGAGCCAACAGATGGAGACTGAGTTTGGTTCAGAAGCAAAGGAAACTTTATATTTTGAACAGAGAATGTAGAGGTGAGGGCATGCCCTACCCTGCGGGCTGTGGGCTGGGCTGCTGTGTAGAGATGCTGTCAGAGTCAGTGGGAGGGAGGGAACGGAGCTATCAAGGGCCAGGTTGGTTGCAGCTCAGGCTCTATATCACGGAGTCTGCACAGCGCCCCGCGAGCTGAGGTGTCGACCCAGCTGTTCTGCACTAGGAAATCTGGTGTGACGTGCCGGGTGTGGGACCTCTGCATGCGGGACCCTAGGAGCATGTGAAATTAGACAAAGCACAAAGGATAAAACAGGATAGACTTTATTTTATTGCGCAGATTCTATTTTTATCTCCCAGGGATTTTTAATGTGGTTTGCCAGTGGCAAACTCCTTCTCTGCCTTTTGTCCCGTTCCTTATTCTTGGAGTGCTGAGTGTAGAGACCACTCTTCTGTAACTGCTGAGTGCTGAGTTGGGAGCCCTCATACCTGGGGGCTAGGGTCAGAACTTCTCCCAGCAACCTCCATGTGTCGTTGATTGTCCCCAGGTCTCCTGCCTCACTGCTCGTCCGCCTGAGCACCAGCTTTGGAAGTGTTACAGATTCTAATGACCTTTAAGGTTTCAGGAAAGAGTTATGCAGAGACACTGTGGGGGCTGGTTTTACCCCACCCCACATTTGTTCAGCCACCTTAGGCTGACCATTTCTGCCAGCCTAGATGCTCTGACCAGTAGTCTGTGCTTTCTTCAATTAGGCCCCTGAATTAATGTAAAAACAGCACCAGGTGTTAGAGCCCTTCCTGCTCAACTCCCACACAGTCCAAGGTCAGTGCTGATCAAGGAACATGATGGCCACTGAGTCAACAGCTTTTTGAAGTAGCCAGGATTCCAGCCGGTCTTATTGGCCACCATCATCACGGTGTCTGTAGGCTTTTCTATGGTGACAGCGTGATATACGGTTCCCCCGGCCAAGCTTATTAGCTACCCTCTGGGTGCAGTAAGTCCTGAAAGCAATAGTCTACTGTTTTGGGACACACTCTTCTTGCTTTCTGAGAGAAACTCCAGGTCAAGTGATGGTCACACAAGTCGACATGGTGCCCCGTTGTCCCTGGTTGTCTCTCTGCAGGTTGGAGTTGGAGGGCCTCCTCACTCGAGTTCATTGTGTCCATGGAGCGAACCCTGCAACTTCAGGGCATCGTTGGTGGTTAGGATAACCACGTGGGGTCCTTTTCCCTTGGGAGGGAGGTGGCCTTTCGTGCTGCTGATTTCCAGGTTTTTAGATACCGCCCGTATCTTGGCCAGATATGCCGGTGGGCCAAGCCCCTTGGTGACTGTTGTTTATCCTACGTGGATGGCATTGTTGCGTTGTTCTATTTCAAGTGGTCCCAGTTTTTGCACTAATACTCCAAAGGCAATTCACGTTTCACCATGTATGTAAAGGTCAAAGGGTTTAGCTAAATGAGGGATTTCCAGGGCAAGGGTCTGAATTGGCTGCTCTTTCCATTCTTGAAAGGCCACTTCTGTTTTCTATTCAAAAGCATCATCATCTTTTCCTTTCAGAGTTTTATATAGAAGCCCAGCTATTAGACTGTAGTTAACGTTACAGATGCAGCAAACCATGGTCTCCCCAGGAACCCCTAAGCTGTCTTCTAGTTTTAGAAAGGGGTAAGGCTGCAAATGGTTTCTTCCCTTTCCTGGGATGGGCTTCTCTGACCTTCTGTGAGAATGAAGCCCAGGCAGGTCACCTTAGTCTGTGATATTTGAGCTTTTTCTTGGACAACTTCTATCCTTTATTGGCTTGGTAGTTCATAGGCCTGCTTAGTAGGGCTGGCAATCAGAATGTCGTCTGCATATTGAAGGAGGGTTTCCTTTTCCAGAGGTAGAAATGTTAGGTCTTTAGCTAAGCTTTCCACAAAGATGGTGTGGGAATTTTTGAACCCTTGGAGCAAGACGGCCCGGAAGTGTTGTGTTTGTTGTATGTTAAGTCCTATAACTCACAAGCCAAAATTTCTTGTGACTCTTGGACTAATGGAATACAAAAGAAGGCATCATTGAAGAATAATACAGAATACCATGTCCTGGGGTTTGGTAGAATGACCAGCAAATGTGTAGAAATTAAGAACTACTGGAGGTATATCCTCAGTGACTTCACTGACTGTCCTGACATCCTTCATCAGGTCCCCAGCAGCCCATGGGTCTCTCGGGGTCAGGCCAACCCAGGATATGGAGCTCAACTGGACAGGTACCCCACCCTCACCCCAGCCCTTGGGGCCCTTGTGGTCAGGTCCCTACCAGGATATGGTGTTCCCTGGGCAGGTCCCCTGCAGCACATGGGGCTCTCGTGGTCTGGCCCATCCCAGGATACAGAGCTACACTTGCAGGTACCGTGGCAGGGCTGGGCACACAGCAACCGTGCACATAGCCCTCATTGCAGAGCGTCCCCAGCTCACCTGTCACTCAGAGCTGACACAGAGCACCTCAGAGCAGGACTTGAACTAACAAACAGCAGCTCTGACAGGTCTGTGACCCTGGGCATCACTCTGTGAGGCCTCCCTCCGCCTGGTCTTCCAGAGACTTCCACTGCACCTGGGGCACCTGGCCTCTGTCTCCAACCACCACCCACCTCTCCTCTCCCTGACTCCTGGGTTCCTCTCATTAGGAAAGTGTTTTCTTGAAGTTGTCTCCCACTCATGGGCCAGATAAAATGATTAGAAAACAAGCCAGAGCTGCAGTCCCTTTTCTATCCTGACTCTCAGGAGCCCACCCCTATTCCTTAGAACTGGCCGGTTCAGTAACTTCCATTTTCTGCAACTGTGAGACCTTGAGGGCTGATGATTGGCTGACCAGAACAGCCTAACCGTGCTGGCCAGCCCTCCCCAGGTGTGCCTCAGTTGAGATCAATATAAACACCCAGGCAGCAAGAGCCCCTGCAGCTGTGCCTGACGCCATGTTCCCTGTCCTGACAGCAGTCTCGGGGCTGGGCTGTGGGAGGGAGTGAGAGGCCACGGCTTTGTGGGTGGCCCAGTATGAGTGGGGCTCTTCTGGACTTTCTGCAGCAGTTGCCAGACTGCCACCTGCTAAACAAGAGGTTGTGTCACCCATAGCTGCCACTGGAATTTCTCCCTGGGCAGAGGTGAGGAAGGAAAAAAGCATTGGGGGCCGACACAGGAGGGCTAACACAGGCAGGAAAATGGAAAGCTTCCAGAAGAGTGCCCAGGGCCAGGAGTGTCCTGGCTGTCCTGCAGGCACCAAGTGGGCCAGCATGCTGTCACTCACGTGGCTCCATGGCCCTTCCTCTAGGCTTTCAAGTCCTTGTGCATATTCAGGTGTTTTTCCTGGGTAGGGTGGGAACAGTTCAGCAGCAGCTGGCCTGGGGACCAGCTCACATTTACTCACAGATGCCTCGGCACTGTCCCCCAGCTTTTCAATGATGTCACTTGTTGTGTGGTATTTACTGGCTGAATGGGAGAAGATTCCCCACCACTGACTAACTTCAGAATTATTTACAACTGGAGTAAGTGCCCTGATACGGTTTTCCTCTGTGTAACTTGTGGGTTCTGTTTATTATTTTTTTCTTTTTTTCGTTTTTGGTTCAAGGTAGATTTTATTCTTCTTTTTGGTATTTACAGATATAAGCATGGAAAGAATTTATTCATATAAATACATGTATGTCAATAGAAGAACATTTTTTTCTGTGTTACATTTTTTAATTTTATTTTTTTAAGTTTGAATTTTATTTAAATTTTTTCTACAACAGGTTCTTATTGGTTATCTATTTTATACATATAAATGTATACATACAAATCTCAATCTCTCAAATCCTCCCACCCCCACCCCCCACAGCTTCCCCCTTTGCTGTCCATACGTTTGTTCTCTACATCTGTTGCTCTATTTCTGCCTTGCAAAACGGTTCATCTGTACAATTTTTCTAGGTTCCACATATATGCATTAATATACAATATTTGTTTTTCTCTTTCTGACTTACTTCACTCTATATGACAGTCTCTAGATCCATCGACGTCTCTACACTTGGCCCCAATTCATTCCTATTTGTGGCTTAGTAATTTTCCGTTTTATATATGTACCACATCTTTATGCATTCATCTGTCTGTGGGCATTTAGGTTGCTTCCATTACCTGGCGATTGTAAATAGTGATGCAATGAACATTGCAGTGAATGTCTCTTCTTGATATATGCTTTTTCCCTGGGTATATGTCCAGTAGTGGGATTGCTGGATTATATGGTAATTCTATTAGTTTTTTAAGAAACTACATACAATTCAATATAGTGACTGTGTCAATTTACATTCACAACAATAGTGAAAGAGGGTTCCTTTTCTCCACACCTTTTCCAGCATTTGTTGTTTGTAGATATTCTGAGGATGCAGAATCTAACAGGTGTGAGGTGATACCTAATTGTTGAGTTTATTTCGTTGAGCAAGAAGTCGATCTTATCTATTATATATTGGCTTATGGAATGGTATCTGTGCTAATTTCAATATCTGGTTTTATGCAGGATCGCAACTCAACTTTCCACTTAAGCAAGCATATGTTTGTTTTCTAAATGTGAGACTCTGTTATGTTTTGTAATTCAGTTCATGTGTAGCCAAGTTAACACTCCCTCTATCAGTGATAACTTATGATGTTTAATTTTCTGTGTGACTTATTTCACTTAGACTCGTCATACCTACATCCATTCATTATGCTGCTATGGGCCTGATGACATTGATTTCATTGCTAAGTGACATTCTATAGTACATAAGGACCACAACTTCTTTATCCCTTTTTCTGTTTCTGGGATATTTAAATTGTACCAAAGATGAGGTTCTTGTAAACAGAGCACCCCGAAACATTGGGGTGGCTGTGTCTTTTTTATTTTAATTTTCCTAAGCTATAGGACCATAAGTGGAAGTGCCCTAGGCTATGTAGCTTTGTTGTTTAGATGTTTCAGGAAATACCATACACTTCTCCAGAGTGGCAATTGGCAATTTACATCCTGCCCATAAGCATAAAAAGTCTTCCTGTTCTCCATGGCTTCTCCTGCCTTTCTGGTTTTTACAGTTTTTTCAGATCGCCCTTTTGACCTGGTGGAAGTGACACATCATTGTAACGCAGATTTCCATGGCAAGCTTGCTTGGTTGGCCAAAAAGGGCATATGAGTTTTTTCCTGAATATATCCTGGAAAAAATGCATACGCCCTTTTTGGCCAAGGGCATCCTGCTAAACGTTCTGTCTATTTTCCTAGGCTTTAAATGCAATTGCAAACTACCTCCTGAAATCGGTTTCCTGCAATTCTGCCTCGCTTTCAAGTCCTCTTTGCAGCCTTACTTCAATATATTTTTGGACTAAGCTGTCAATTATAACTCTGCAGGTTTGTGAATTACAGTGCCCCTGAGCTCCTTTTCTCCTCTCGCTTTATTGTTAGCTGGCCACAATACCACAGGATTGTTTCAAACCCTAGTTTTGTTCAGGCACGGCATGCTGAGGTTTTGGTGTATTCTTCTTGCAGGTGGGAAATTAGAGTTAAATGTACCCGTCCAAACACCTACAACTAGTCTCTCATTGGTTCCCCCTCTTCCTGTCCATCTTGCGCAGAAATTGCAAACTGTGCAAACAGGAGGTTAAAGGGACTGACTCTCCAAGTGTGGAGAGTGTCAGTAAAGTGTCTGGAATGGCCAACATGAGTACCAGGGCACGTAAACTGAGATGTGTTTTAGAAACTTTGCCCGGTCACACGGAGGACCATACTCTGGGTTTCCCATGCATGTTTTAGATGAAGGAAGAATCCCTTAAACCTGGAGAGTTGGGGGCCGTGGAGTGGGTGCCATGCAGCCTGACTTCAAAGGGTCTGCATTTGCTCTCAGAACCTCACCAATCCTGTCAGACCCAAGTGTCTAGCCTTATGTCTCACACAGCTGTGGGTGTAGATGTGGTAAATCCAGGTTTCATCACAAGCCCTGAATGAATTATGGAAGAATGTCTCTCTATTTCATTGCCATTGTGTTGTGTTTTTGAAATTTATTTTTATAATGGGATTTAGCTGATTCTCACTGTTGCATTTATGCTGCTCTACACACACTTGATTCTCTTACGGAGACATATAAATACGTAGGTTTTAAGATTCGTATCAGTCAGGTATATTCTTATGCGTTGAATAAGGGGTGGTGAGTCCATTTCATTGAACAAGGTGTAGGTCTTGTCTATTACATATTTGGCTTATGGATTGGTATCTATACTAATTTCAATCTCTGATTTTCTACAGTCCACCCACTCACCTTTTCCCTTATGTAAGCATAATATTTTTTTCTAAATGTGAGACTCTCTTCTCTTTTGTAATTCAGTTCACGTGTAGCCACGTTTCCATTCCCTGTATTAGTGATATCTTATGATGTTTATTTTTCTGTGTGACTTATATCACTTAGAATCAATATACCCTAATCCACTCATTATTGTTCTTCAGGCCTGATGAGATTGATTTCATTGCTGAGTGATATTCCATTGCACGTAAGTACCACAACTTCGTGATCCATTTTTTGCTTTCTGGGATATTTAACGTGTACTGTAGACGAGATTCTTGTAAACAGAGCACTCCCTAAATTTGGGGTGGCTGTGTATTTTTTATTTTAATTTTCCTAAGCTATAGGACCACAAGTGGAAATGCCCTAGGCTATGTAGCTTTGTTTTCTAGATGTTTCAGGAAACACCGTACACTTCTCCAGAGTGGCTGTTGTTAATTTTTATCCTGCCCATAATCATAACAACGTTCTCTGTTCTTCTTGGCCTGTACTGCCTTTCTGGATTTTACACTTTTTTCTGATGGCCCTTTTGACCGGGGGGAAGTGAGACTTCATCGTATTGTGGATTTCCTTTGCAAGCTTGCTTGGTTGGCCAAAACGGGCGTATGCGTTTTTCCTGATTATATTCAGTAAATAATCAGGAAAAAACGCATACACCCTTTTTAGTCAAGTGCATCATTTTCGACGTTCTGCCTATTTTCATGAGCTTTAAATGCAATTCCAAACTACCTCTTGAAATTGGTTTCCTGCAATTCTGCCTCCTGTACTAGTCCTCTTCACAGCCTTACTTCGATATAATTTTGGATGAATGCTGTCATTTATAACTCTGAAACTTTGTGAATTACAGTGCCACTGAGTTCCTTTTCTCCACTCGCTTTCTTGTGAGCTGGCCACAATACTGCAGGATTGCTTCAGACCCTGGTCTGGTTCAGGCATAGCATGCTGAAGCTTTGGTGAATTCTTCTTGCTGGTGGGAAATTAGAGATAAATGTGCTCCTCCAAACACCTACAGCTAGTCTCTCATTGTTTGTCCCCATTCCTGTCCTTCTTCCGTAGATATTGCAAACTGTGCCAAACAGGAGGTTAAAGGCACTGACTCTCCAAATGTGGAGAGTGTCAGTAAAGCATCTGGAATGTCCAACACGAGTACCAGGGGATGAAACTTAGTTGCGTTTTAGAAACGTTGCCCGATCACATGGAGGACCAAACTCTGGGTTTCCCATGCATGTTTCACCTGAAGGAAGAATCCCTTAAACCTGGAGAGTTGGGACCCATGGAATGGGTACCAGGCAGTATGACTTCAAAGGGTCTGCATTTGCTCTCTGAACCTCACCAATCCTATCAGCCCCAAGTGTCCAGCCTTATGTCTCACACAGCTGTGGGTGTAGATGTGGTAAATCCAGATTTCATCACAAGCCCAGAATGAATTATGTAAGAAGGCTCACTGTTCTCCATGGCCTGTCCTACCTTTCTGGATTTTACACTTTTTTCAGATGGCCGTTTTGACCGCGTCAGACTTTAGGGTACAGGTAAGGGTCCGACAACAGTTTAGGGTTAGCCTACGTGTTAGAGCACAGGTTAGTGTTAGTGTATGGGTTATGATTACATCACGGGTTAGTGTAAGGCTTCGGGTAAGGCTTAGGGGTAGGGTTACAGTTAGGGAACGGAGACGGTTGAGGGTACATGTTAGGGTACGTCAACAGGTTAGGATTTGCGTACTTGTTACGGCATGGGTTAGTGTTAATATATGGGTTAGAATACGGCATGGGTTAGTGTAATGCTTTGGGTATGTGTTAGGTTTCGGGTTAAGTTTAGGGTTAGAGTTAGTGGACGGGGATTGTTTGGGTACAGGTTAGAGTACGACAACGGTTTAGGGTTACCGTACATGTTAGGGTATGGGATAGTGTTAGTGTACGGGTTAAGATTAGGGCACGACTTCGGGTTAGGGTTAGGGTTAGGGAGCCTGGAATGTTTAGCGTACCGGTTAAGTTATGACAACGGATTAGGGTTAGCGTATGTGTTAGGGCATGTGTTAGTGTTAGTGTATGGGGTAGGATTAAGGCACAGTTTAGGGCAAGGCTTCGGGTTAGGGCAAGGGTTATAGTTAGGTTTAGGGATAGGGTTAGGGAACGGGGACGGTTTAGGGTACAGTTTAGGGTCTGACAACTGTTTAGGGTTAGCGTATGTGTTAGAGCATGTGTTAGTG
This sequence comes from Lipotes vexillifer, assembly GCF_000442215.2. NCBI lineage: Eukaryota > Metazoa > Chordata > Mammalia > Artiodactyla > Lipotidae > Lipotes > Lipotes vexillifer. The sequence continues at coordinate 90,399 of NW_006792846.1, read as the reverse complement.
TTAGTGTACAGTTTAGGATTTGGGCACGGGTTAGGGTAAGGCTTCAGATAATAGCAAGGGTTAGGGTTAGGGTTAGGGTAAGGGTAAGGGAACAGGGACGGTTTACGGTACAGGTTAGTGTACAACAATGGTTTAGGGTTAGCGTACGTGTTAGGGAACAGGTTAGTGTTAATGTACTGGTTAGTATTAGGGCACGGGTTAGTGTAAGACTTCAGGTAAGGGTTAAGTTTAGGGAACGGGGACGGTTTAGGGTACAGGTTCGGGTACGACAATGGTTTAGGGTTAGCGTACGGGTTAGAATAAGGGCTCGGGTTAGGGTAAGGCTTCTGTTTAGGGTTAGGGTTAGGTAACAGGGACGGTTTATGGTACAGTTTAGGGTAAGACAAAGGTTTAGGGTTAGCGTACGTGTTAGGGCATGGGTTAGTGTTACTATACGGGTTAGGATTAGGGCACAGTTTAGGATAAGGCTTCAGGTAAGGATTAGGGTTAGGGTTTGGTTTAGGGTTAGGGTTAGGCAACTCGGACCGTTTAGGGTACAGGTTAGTGTACAACAGCAATTTAGGGTTAGCGTAGTTGTTAGGGCTCATGTTAGTGTTAGCGTAAAGGTTAGGATTAGGGCACGGGTTAGTGTAAGGCTGTGGGTAAGGGTTAGGATTAGGTTTAGAGTTAGGGTTAGGGAACGGGGACACTTTAGGTTACAGGTTAGGATTCGACAATGGTTTAGGGTTAGCGTATGTGTTAGGGCACATGTTAGTGTTAGCGTATGGGATAGAATTAGGGCACGGGTTAGGGTGAGGCTTCTGGTAAGGGTTAGGGTTAGGGTTAGGGTTAGGGTTAGGGAAAGGGGACGGTTTAGGGTGCAGTTTAGGGTACTACAACGTTTTAGGTTTAGCGTACGTTTTAGGGCACGGGTTAGTGTTAGCGTACGGGTTATGACTAGGGCAAGGGTTAGGGTAAGGCTTCGGGTAAGTGTTAGGGTTAGGGTTATGGTTAGGGTTTGGCAACGGCGACGGTTTAGGGTACAAGTTAGTGTACGACAACGGTTTAGGGTTAGCATGCGTGTTAAGGCACGGGTTAGTGTTAGCGTATGGGTTAGGATTAGGGCACGGGTTAGGGTAAGGCTTCGGGTAAGTGTTAGGGTTAGGTTTAGGGTTAGGGTTAGGGTTAAGGAACGGGGACGGTTTAGGGTACAAGTTAGGGTACGAAAACCTTTTAAGGTTAGCGTACGTGTTAGGGCACCGGTTAGTGTTAGTGTACGGGTTAGGATTAGGACACAGGTTAGGGAAAAGCTTCGGGTAAGGGTTAGGGTTAGGGTTAAGGTTAGGGAACAGGGACAGTTTAGGGTACAGGTTAGGGTATGACAATGGTTTAGGGTTAGCGTACGTGTTAGGGCACGGTTTAGAATTAGCGTACCGGTTAGGATTAGGGCACTGGATAGGGTAAGGCTTCAGGTAAGGGGTAGTGTTAGGTTTAGGTTTACAGTTAGGGAACGGGGACGGTTTAGGTTACAGGTTCAGGTTCGCCAACGGTTTAGGGTTAGCATACGTGTTAGGGCACAGGTTAGTGTTAGCGTACGGGTTAGGATTAGGGCACGGGTTAGGGTAAGGCTTCGGGTAAGGGTTAGGTTTAGGGTTAGGGAACGGGGACGCTTTAGGGTATAGATTAGTGTACGACAACAGTTTAGGGTTAGCGTACGTGTTAGCACACGGGTTAGTATTAGCCTACGGGTTAGGATTAGGGCACGGGTTAGGGTAAGGCTTCAGGTAAGGGTTACAGTTAAGGTTAGGGTTAGAGTTAGTGTTAGGGAATGGGGACAGTTTAGGGTACAGTTTGGGGTACAACAAATGTTTAGGTTTAGCGTACGTGTTAGGGCACAGGTTAGTGTTAGCGTGTGGGTTAGGATTAGTTCTCAGTTTAGGGTAAGGCTTCAGGTAAGATTTAAGGCTATTGTTAGGGTTAGGCTTAGGGAATGGGGACGGTTTAGGGTACAGATTAGTGTACGACAACAGTTTAGGGGTAGCGTACGTGTTAGGGCATGGATTTGTGTTAGCTTACGGGTTAGGATTAGGGCACGGGTTAGGGTAAGGCTCCGGGTGAGGGGTAGGTTTTGGGTTAGGGTTAGGGTTATAGAAGGGGGACGGCTTAGGGTACAGGTTTGTGTACGACAACGATTTAGAGTTAGCGTACTTGTTAGGGCATGGGTTAGTTTTAGCATACGGGTTAGGATTAGAGCACGTGTTACTATCTGCCTTCGGGTAATGGTTAGTGTTAGCATTAGGGTTAGGGTAAGAGATCGGGGATGGTTTAGGGTACAGGTTAGTGTACGGCAACAGTTTAGGGTTAGCATATGTGTTAGGGCATGGGTTAGTGTTAGCGTACGGAACAGGATTAAGGCACGGGTTAGGGTAAGGCTGAGGTAAGAGTTAGGATTAGCGTTAGGGTTAGGGTTAGGGTTAGGGAATGGGGACAATTTAGGGTACAGGTTAGGATATGACAGTGTTTTAGGGTTAGTGTACATGTTAGCGCATGGGTTAGTGTTAGCATACCAGTTAGGATTAGGGCACGGGTTATGGTAAGGCTTCAGGTAAGGGTTATTGTTAGGTTTAGAGTTAGGGTTAGGGTTAAGGAAAGGGGACGGCTTAGGGTACGACAACGGTTTAGGGTTAGCGTACGTGTTAGGGCACTGGCTAGTGTTAGCATACAGGTTAGGATTAGGGCACTGTTTAGGGTAAGGCTATGGGTAAGGGTTAGGTTTAGGGTTAGGGTTAGGGAACGTGGACGGTTTAGGGTACAGGTTAGGATACGACAACGGTTTAGGGTTAGCGTATGTGTTAGGGCACTGGTTAGTGTTAGCGTATGGGTTAGGATTAGGACAAGGTTTAGGGTAAGGCTTCGGTTAAGGGTTAGGTATAGGCTTACAGTTAGGTAACGGGGACGATTTAGGGTACAGGTTAGGGTACGACAACGTTTTAGGGTTAGCGTACGTGTTAGGGCATGGGTTAGTGTTAGCGTATCAGTTAGGATTAGGGCACGGGTTAGGGTAAGGCTTTGGGTAAGTGTTAGGGTTAGGGTTAAGGTTAAGGAACGGGGACGGTTTAGGGTAAAGGTTAGGGTATGACAATGTTTTAGGGTTAGCGTATGTGTTAGGGCACAGGTTAATGTTAGCATACGGGTTAGGATTAGGACGCAGTGTAGGGTAAGGCTTCAGGTAAGGGTTAGGTTTAGGGTTAGTGTTAGGGAACAGGGACAGTTTAGAGTACAGTTTAGGTTACAACAATGGTTTAGTGTTAGCGTACGTGTTAGGGCACTGGTTAGTGTTAGCGTACGGGTTAGGATTAGGGCACGGGTTAGGGTAAGGCTTCGGGTAAGTGTTAGGTTTAGTGTTAGGGTTAGGGTTAGGGTTAAGAAATGGGGATGGTTTAGGGTACAGGTTAGGGTACGACAACGTTTTAAGGTTAGTGTACGTTTTAGGGCATGGGTTAGTGTTAGCATAAGGGTTAGGATTAGGACAGAGGTTAGGGTAAGGCTTCGGGTAAGGGTTAGGTTTAGGGTTAGGTTTAGGGAACAGGGACGGTTTAGGGTACATGTTAGTTTACGACAACAGTTTAGTGTTAGCGTACGTGTTAGGGCACGGGTTAGTGTTAGTGTATGGGTTAGGATTAGGGTACGGATTAGGGTAAGACTTCAGGTAATGGTTAGGGTTAGAGTTGGGGTTAGGGTTAGGGTTAAGTAATGGGGACGGTTTAGGGTAAATTTTAGGGTACGACAAAAATTTACAGTTAACGTACATGTTAGGGCACGGGTTAGTGTTAGTGTATGGGTTACGATTCGGGCACGGGTTAGGGTAAGGCTTCGGGTAAGGGTTAGGGTTATGGAAAGGGGAAGGTGTAGGTTACAGGTTAGGGTACAACAATGGTTTATGGTTAGCGTACATGTTAGGGCATGGATTAGTGTTAGCGTACAGGTTAGGTTAGGGCATGGGTTAGGGTAAGGCTTTGGGTGAGTTTTAGGGTTAGGGTTAGGGTTAGGTAATGGGGACGGTTTAGGGTACAGTTTAGGGTACATAAAGGATTTAGGGTTAGTGTATGTGTTAGGGCACTGGTTAGTGATAGCGTACGGGCTAGGATTAGAACAAGGGTTAGGGTAATGCTTCGGGTAAGGGTTAGGGTTAGGCTTATGGAATGGGGACGGTTTAGGGTAAAATTTATGGTACAACAATGGTTTAGGGTTAGCGTACGTGTTAGGGCACGGGTTAGTGTTAGCGTACGGGTTAGGATTAGGGCACAGGTTAGGGTAAGGCTTCAGGTAAGTGTTAGGGTAAGGGTTAGGGTTAGGGTTAAGGAACGGGGACGGTTTAGGGTACAGGTTAGGGTACGACAACGTTTTAAGGTTAGCGTATGTGTTAGGGCACAGGTTAGTGTTAGCGTATGGGTTAGGATTAGGACACAGGTTAGGGTAAGGCTTTGGGTAAGGGTTAGGTTTAGGGTTAGGGAACGGGAATGGTTTAGGGTACAGGTTAGTGTACGACAATGGTATAGGGTTAGCATACGTGTTAGGGCACGGTTTAGTGATAGTGTACATGTTAAGATTAGGGCACGGTTTAGGGTACTGCTTCGGGTCAGTGTTAGGGTTAGGGAGTGGGGATGGTTTAGGGTACATGTTAGTGTACGACAACTGTTTAGGGTTAGCGTACATGTTAGGCCACGGGTTAATTTTAGTGTATGGCTTAGGATTAGGGCACGTTTTAGGTTTAGTCTTTGGGTAAGGGTTAGGTTTAGGTTAGGAATAGGGAACGGGGACAGTTTAGGGTACAGCTTAGTGTAGGACATCGTTTTAGGATTAGTGTTCGTGTTAGCGCATTGTTTAGTGTTAGTGTACAGGTTAGGATTAGGGCACGCGTTAGTGTAAGGCTTTGGGTAAGCATTAGGTTTAGGGTGAGTGTTAGGTATCTGAGATGGTTTAGGGTACAGTTTAGGTTATGACAATGGTTTAGGGTTAGTGTACCTGTTAGGGCATGGGTTGGTGTTAGTGTACGGGTTAGTATTAGGGCATGGGTTAGGGTAAGGCTTCGTGTATGGGTTAGGGTTAGGGTTAGGGAACTGGGATGGTTTAGGGTACAGGTTGGGTTTGACAACAGTTTTGGGTTAGCGTACTTGACAGGGTATGGGCTAGTGTTAGTTTATGGGTTAGGATTAGGGAATGGTTCAGGGTAAGGCTCCGGGTAAGGGTTAAGTTTAGGGTTAATGTAAGGCTTTGTGTTAGGGTTAGGGAATGGGGACAGTTTAGTGTACAGTTTATGGTACGACAATGTTTTAGGGTTAGCATACATGCTATGGTATGGGTTAGTGTTAGTGAATGGGTTAGGATTATGGCACGGGTTTGGTTAAGGCTTTATTTAAGGGTTAGGTTTAGGGTTACGGATAGGGAACGGGGATGGTTTAGGGTACAGTTTAGGGTACGACAACTCTTTAGGGTTAGCGTACGTGTTATGGTACTGGTTAGTGTTGTTGTACGGCTTAGGATTAGGGCATGGGTTAGGGTAAGGCTTTGGGTAAGTCTTAGGATTAGGTTTAGGGTTTGGGTTAGGGATTGGGGTTGGTTTCGGGTACAGGGTAGGGTGTGATAACGGTTTTGGGTTAGTGTACATGCTAGGGTACGATAATTGTAATTTATAACTCTGCAAGTTTGTGAATTTCAGTGCACCTCAGCTCCATTTTTCACCTCGATTTTTGTGAGCTGGGCGCAAACCCTCAGGATTGCTTCAGGCCCTATTTTCTTTCCCAAGTGTCAGGCTGAGCCTTTGGTTATTTCTTTCTCGTGTTGTGAAATTAGAGTGACTTGTGCCTGTCCAAAACCTTACATCTAGTCTCTCATTGGTTCCCTCTTTTCCCTTTCATCCTCCACACAAATGGTAAACTGTCCGAAACAGGAGGCTAAATGTACTGATTCTCCAAGTGGGGAGATTCTTAGTAACGTGGCTGGAATGGCGAACTCGAGCATCAGGAGATTAAAAATGAGGTGCATTTCAAACACATTTCCTGATCACATGGTGTAGTGCCCTGGGTTTCCCGGGTATCATTTAGCTGTAGGAAGATTGTCTTGAACCTGCCGATTTGGGACCCATGGAATGGGTACCATGCAGTATTACTTTAAAGGGTGTCCATTTCCTCCTTCAACCTCACTAATTCTCTTAGTGTGAACGGTTTCCAGGCTTATGTCTCATCCTGCTGTGGATCTAGATATGTTCTTTCCATGTTGCATCACAACCCCTGAGCAAAAGTTGTAAGAATTTTTCTCTTTCTCACTGTCTTTTTAAAAAATTTATTATTATATTGGTTACGGCTGATTTTCAAATCTCTGTTTCTTGCTGCTGTACATCCACTTGATTCACCTACAGAGAGACATAAATAAATTCTTTTTCAGATTCTTACCAGTCGTATATATTCTTTTGCGGTGACTTGAGTGTGCTGAGTGCAGTTCTTTTAGCTACCATATAGGTCTTGTTGATTATCAATTTGGTATTTGGAATGGTATCTTTGCTAATTTCAAACTCCTGGATAATGCCTCACCCCTCCCCACCTTTCCCGGTTAGCAGCCTTATGCGTGTTGTCTACATATTTGACTATGTTTTTGTTTTGTAATTTATTTCATGTGTAGCCATTTTGGTTTCCCCCTTTAAGTGATATCTTATGATATGTGTTTTTTTCTTTTTGAATGATGTCACTTAGAATGATCATACGTAACTCCTGTGGAGTTGTTGCAACTGGCCATATTTTATTGATTTCCAGGCTGAGTAATATTCCACTCTACAAAATACCACATCTCTATCCATTTTTTCCCTCCAGAGACATTTAAGTTATATCTTAGTCGAGGATCTTTTAAACAGAGAGGGAGTAAACATTGGGGTGCCTGTGTCCTCTCGATTTTTGTATTTCCCAACATATACACCCATGAGGGCAAGTGCCCTATGCTCTGTAGCTCATTTTTTAGATGTTTTAGTCAACACAATACACTTCTCCAGAGTGGCCGTTGGCAATATACATTTCCACTATAAGCCTCTCAGGGCTCCCTTTTCTCCTCGTCCTGTCCTCCTTTTCTGGTGTTTACACTTTATGAGGATGGCTCTTCGGACTGATGCAAAGAGATATCTTTTGTAGTATTGATTTCCAGTGCCCACCTGTTTGGTTGGCTAAAAAGGGTGTATGCCCTTTGCTTGAATATTTTCAGAAAAATCCCCATACACCCTTTTTGGCCAAGTGCAATTTTGGCAATGTTCAGCCCTTTTTCTTGTGCTTAATGGCAAGTCCTTTCTACCTCTTCAAATCCCTTTCTTGCCATTCTCCCTTACTTACAAGTCCTTTTCTCTGACTTTCCTCAAGATATTTTTCAGTGATAGATATTTTCAACTCTGCAATTTCGTGAATTTTAGTGCCCCTGAGTTCCATTTTTCAACTTGTGTTTTCACGAATTGGCCACAAAGCAGTGGAATTTCCTCAATTCCTATTCTGATTCCAGGGGCAATCCTAGCCTTTGGTCAATTCGTCTTCCTGAATGGAAATTAGAGTGACATGTGCCTGTCTGAATACCTAGGACTTGTCTCTCATTGTTCCTCATCCTTCCACTTCATCCGGTGGACAAATTGCAAACTGTACGCAACAGGATGTTGACAGTGTTGACATCTCCAAGTGGGGAGATTGTTAGTAAAGACGCTGGAGGGGTGAACCCGAGCACCAGGAGATGAGGAGATGAGATGCCTTTTCCAAACTCTTCCCGATCAGACGGTGTACCATCCTCTAGGTGTGACAGGCATATTTTAGTAGTAGGAAAGGTCCCATTCATGTAAGGAGAACACCAGGGCGTTTTCCAAATCAGTGTTGCCCCGAAACCCAAACTGGAGAATTTTTTAAGCTACGGCTACACCTATGTTCATTAAGTGCCTTGGGAAGTTGGCAGAGTCCGAACTTTAGATGATTGAAGTCTTCAGGGTCAGAAGCACTCACCATCGTCTTCCCTTAGGTAACATTTTAACTGTCATTGATAGATGATGTCAATAAAAATATCTATTCTTTTTCAGATTATTTCCCCTTATAGGTTATTGCCAAATATTGAGAGTAGTTCCCTGTGCTACACAGTAGTTCCTTGTTGATGATCTGTTTTATACATAGCAGTGTGTATGTGCTAATCCCAAACTGTAAGTTTATCCTTCCTCCCAGCTTTCCCCTTTGGTAATAATAAATTTTAAGATTTTATACTTCTCAGAAATGTGGGGAGCTGAAAGAGAGGCATCATTTTCAATGGAAAAGCATTTAACACAAGATGGAAGCTTTAACCAAGAATATTAGATACACATCCTTGGAAAGAAATCACTTCATTTCTCTAATATTGACCTGACAAATAAGACAAACCTTTTCACTGAACTTTCTTATAATTAAGTGATGGAAATATCCAATGGAAGTATTAGAAACATATTACTTTACCCGGGCCTTATACATTGTTCTATGTTAATTACAGTTTGGCTCACACATCTGTTCTTTGAAGTTACAATGTTCTTAATTTCTGTTACTGATCCTCCAGAGTGGATCCCAACAAGTGTTCCCCTGCCCAGTGTCATTGGAGCCAACAGATCGAGAATGAGTTTGGTTCAGAAGCAAAGGAACATTTATATTTTGATCAGAGAATGGAGAGGTGAGAGCATGCCCTACCATGCGGGCTGTGGGCTGGGCTGCTGTGTAGAGATGCTGTCAGAGTCAGTGGGAAGGAGGGAGTGGAGCTATCAAGGGCCAGGTTGGTTGCAGCTCAGGCTCTATATCACGGAGTCTGCACTGGGCCCCGCGAGCTGAGGTGTCGACCCAGCCATTCTGCACTAGTAAATCTGGTGTGAAGTGCTGGTTGAACGACCTCTGCCTGCGGGAACCTAGGAGCATGTGGAATTAGACAAAGCACAAAGGATAAAACAGGTTAGACTTTATTTTATTGCGCAGATTCTATTTTTATCTCCCAGGGATTTTTAATGGGATTTGCTGGTGACTAACTCTTCCTCTGCCTTTTGTCCCGTTCCTCATACTTGGAGTGCTGAGGGTAGAGACCACCCTTCTGTAACTGCTGAGTGCTGAGTTGGGAGTCCTCATACCCGGGGGCTAGGGTCAGAACTTCTCCCAGAAGCCGCCATGTGCCGTTGATTGTCCCCAGGCCTCCTGCCTCCCTGCTTGTCCGCCTGAGCACCAGCTTTGGAAGTGTTATAGATTCTACTGACCTTCAAAGGTTCAGGAAAAAGTTGTGCAGAGACGCTGTGGGGGCTGGTTTTACCCCACCCCACATTTGTTCAGCCACCTTAGGCTGCCCATTTCTGCCAGCCTAGATGCTCTGACTAGTAGTCTGCGGTTTCTTCATTTAGGCCCCTGAATTAATATAAAAACAGCACTAGGTGTTAGAGCCCTTCCTGCTCAACTCCCACACAGTCAAGGGTCAGTGGTGATCAAGGACCATGATGGCCACTGTGTCAACAGCCTTTTGAAGTAGCCAGGAGTCCAGCCGGTCTTATTGGCCACCACCATCATGGTGTCTGTAGGCTTTTCTATGGTGACAGCATGATATACGTTTCCCCAGGCCAAGCTTATTAGCTCCCATCTGGGTGCAGTAAGTCCTTCAAGAAATAGTGTACACTTTGGGACGCCCTTTTGTTGTTTTCTGAGAGAAACTCTAGGTCAAGTGATGGTCACATGAGTCGACATGGTGCCCCATTGTCCACGGTTGGGTCTCTGGATGTTGGAGTTGGAGGGCCTCCTCACTCGAGGTCAGTGTGTCCATGGAGCGAACGCTGCAACTTCAGGGCATGGTTGGTGGTTAGGATCACCACGTGGGGTCCTTTTCCCTTAGGAGGGAGGTGGCCTTTCGTGCTGCTGATATCCTGGTTTTAGATACCGCCCGTATATTGACCAGATGTGGCGGTGGGCCAAGCCCCTTGGTGACTGTAGTTTATCCTACCTGGATGGCATTGTTGCGTTGTTTCATTTCAAGTGGCCCCAGTTTTTGCACTAGTACTCCAATGGCGATTCACCTTTCACCATGTATGTAAAGGTCAAAGGGTTTAGCTAAATGAGAGATTTCCAGGGCAAGGGTCTGAATTGACTGCTCTTTCCATTCTTGAAAGGCCACTTCTGGATTCTGTTCAAAAGGATCATCATCTTTTCCTTTCAGTGTTTCATATAGAAGTCCAGCTATTAGACTGTAGTTAGCGATCCAGATGCAGCAAACCCTGGTCTCCCCAGGAACCCTTAAGCTGTCTTCTAGTTTTAGAAATGGGTAAGGCTGCAAATGGTTTCTTCTCTTTCCTGGGATGGGCTTCTCTGACCTTCTCTGAGAATGAAGCCCAGGCAGGTCACCTTAGTCTGTGACATTTGAGCTTTTTCTTGGACAACTTCTATCCTTTATTGGCTTGTTAGTTCATAGGCCTGCTTAGTAGGGCTGGCAATCAGAATGTCGTCTGCATATTGAAGGAGGGTTTCCTTTTCCAGAGGTAGAAATGTTAGGTCTTTAGCTAAGCTTTCCACAAAGATGGTGTGGGAATTTTTGAACCCTTGGAGCAAGACGGCCCGGAAGTGTTGTGTTTGTTGTATGTTAAGTCCTATAACTCACAAGCCAAAATTTCTTGTGACTCTTGGACTAATGGAATACAAAAGAAGGCATCATTGAAGAATAATACAGAATACCATGTCCTGGGGTTTGGTAGAATGACCAGCAAATGTGTAGAAATTAAGAACTACTGGAGGTATATCCTCAGTGACTTCACTGACTGTCCTGACATCCTTCATCAGGTCCCCAGCAGCCCATGGGTCTCTCGGGGTCAGGCCAACCCAGGATATGGAGCTCAACTGGACAGGTACCCCACCCTCACCCCAGCCCTTGGGGCCCTTGTGGTCAGGTCCCTACCAGGATATGGTGTTCCCTGGGCAGGTCCCCTGCAGCACATGGGGCTCTCGTGGTCTGGCCCATCCCAGGATACAGAGCTACACTTGCAGGTACCGTGGCAGGGCTGGGCACACAGCAACCGTGCACATAGCCCTCATTGCAGAGCGTCCCCAGCTCACCTGTCACTCAGAGCTGACACAGAGCACCTCAGAGCAGGACTTGAACTAACAAACAGCAGCTCTGACAGGTCTGTGACCCTGGGCATCACTCTGTGAGGCCTCCCTCCGCCTGGTCTTCCAGAGACTTCCACCGCACCCGGGCACCAGGTCTCTGTCTCCAACGACCACCCACCTCTCCTCTCCCTGACTCCTGGGTTCCTCTCATTAGGAAAGTGTTTTCTTGAAGTTGTCTCCCACTCATGGGCCAGATAAAATGATTAGAAAACAAGCCAGAGCTGCAGCCCCTTTTGTATCCTGACTCTCAGGAGCCCACACCTGTTCCTTGGAACTGACCAGTTCAGTAAGTTCCATTTTCTGCAACTGTGATACCCTAAGGGTTGATGATTGGCTGACCTGGACAGCCTAACCGTGCCGGTCAGCCCTCCCCAGGTGTGCCTCAGTTGAGATCAATATAAACATCCAGGCAGCCAGAGCCCCTGCAGCTGTGTCTGATGCCATATTCTCTGCACTGTCAGCAGTCTCGGGGCTGGGCTTGTGTGACAGAGTGAGAGGCCACGGCTCTGTGGGTGGCACAGTGTGAGTGGGGCTCTCCTGGACTTTCTGCAGCAGTTGCCAGACTGCCACCTGCTAAAGAGGAGGATGTGTCAACGTACCTGCTGCTGGAGTTTCTCCCTGGGCAGAGGTGAGGAAGGAAAAAAGCACTGGGGGCCGGGACAGGAGCGCTGTCTCAGGCAGGGAAATGGAAAGCTTCCAGAAGAGTGCCCAGGGCCAGGAGCATCCTGGCTGGCCTGCAGGCACCAAATCGGCCGGCATGCTGTGGCTCATGTGGCTCCATGGCCCTTCCTCTAGGCTTTCAAGTCCTTGTACATATTCAGGTGTTTTACCTGGGTAGGGTGGGAACAGTTCAGCAGCAGCTGGTCTGGGGCTCAGCTCAAGTTTACTCACAGATGTCTTGGCACGGTCCCCCAGCTTTTCAATGAGGTCGCTTGTTGCATGGGGTTTGCTGGCTGAATGGGAGACGATTCCCCACCACTGACCAAATTCAGAATTGTTTACAACTGGAGCAAGTGCCCTGATACGGTTTTCCTCTGTGTAACTTGTGGGTTCTGTTTGTTTTTTGTTTTTTTTATTCTTTTTTTCGTTTTTGGTTCAACGTAGATATTATTCCTCTTTTTTGTATTTACAGATATAAGCATGCCAATAATTTATTCATGTATTTGAAGGGAAGAACTTTTTTTTCTGTTTTATTTTTTTTATTTAATTTTTTTTTATTTTGAATTTTATTTTATGTTTTTCTACAACAGGTTCTTATTGGTTATCTATTTTATACATATAAATGTATACATGCCAATCCCAAACTCTCAACTCATCCCACCCCCCCCCGAAGCTTCCCCCCTTGTTGTCCATACATTTGTTCTCTACATCTGTTGCTCTATTTCTGCCTTGCAAAATGGTTCATCTGTACAATTTTTCTAGGTTCCACATATATGCATTAATATACAGTACTGGTTTTTCTCTTTCTGACTTACTTCACTCTGTATGACAGTCTCTAGATCCATCGACATCTCCAAAAATGACCCAATTTCATTCCTTTTTATGGCTTAGTACTATTCCATTTTATATATGTACCATATCTTTATGCATACTTCCATTACCTGGCGTGCTTCCATTACCTGGTGATTGTAAATAGTGATGAAATGAACATTGCAGTGAATGTCTCTTTTTAATTTACGGTTTTGTCTGGGTATATGCCCAGTAGTGGGATTACTGGATCATATGGTAATTCTATTGTTAGTTTTTTAAGAAACTCAATACTGTTCTCCAGAGTGAGTGTATTGATTTACATACACAACAGTAGTGGAAGAGGGTTCCTTTTGTCCACACATTTTCCATCATTGTTGTTTGTAGATTTTCTGATGATGCCCATTCTAAAAGGTGTGAGGTGAACCTAATTGTTGAGTTTGTTTCAATGAGCAAGGAGTAGATTTTGTCAATTATATATTTGGCTTATGGGACGGTATCTGTGCTAATTTCAATCTCTACTTCTATGTAGCACCCCAACTCACATTTTACCTTAAGCAAGCATAAGTTTTTTTCTAAGTGTGAGACTCTGTTATGTTTTGTAATTCAGTTCGTCTTTAGCCAAGTTTACACTCAGTCTATTTGTGATATCTTACGATGTTTCATTTTCTGTTTGATTTATTTCACTTAGAATCATCATACCTAAATCCACTCATTATGTTGCTATGGGCCTGATGACATTGATTTCATTTCTATGTTATATTCCATAGTAGGTAAGTATCACAACTTCTTTATCCATTTTTATTTTTCTGGTGTATTTGACTTGTACTGAAGACGAGGTTCTTGTAAACAGTGCAGCCCCAAACTTTGGGGTGGCTTTGACATTTTTATTTTAATTTTCCTAAGCCTAGTGCCCTAGGCTATGTAGCTTTGTTTTTTAGATGTTGCAGGAAACACCATACATCTCTCCAGAGTGGCTGTTGGCAATTTACATCCCACCCACCAGCAAAACAAGGCTCCCTGTTCTCCATGGCCTGTGTGCCTTTCTGGGTTTTACACTTTTTTCAGATGACCATTATGACCGGGGTGAAGTGAGGCTATATTGTAGTGCGAATTTCCATTGCACACTTGCTTGGTTGGAGAAAAAGGGCGTATGCATTTTTTCCTGAATATATACAGGAAAAAACCCATATGCCCTTTTTGGCCAAGTGCATCATTGTCGAAGTTCTGCCTCTTTTCATATGCTTTAAAAGCAAATCCAATCTACCTCCTGAAATCAGTTTCCTACAATTCTGCCTCGCTTCCAAGTCCTTGTCGCAACCTTACTTCAATATATTTTTGGACGATAGCTGTCATTTATAACTCTGCAGGTTTGTGAATTACAGTGCCCCTGAGCTCCTTTTTTCAACTCGATTTCTTGTGAGCTGGCCGCAAAACTGCACGATTGCTACAGACCTTACTCTGGATGAGGCACGGGATGCTGAGCCGTTGCTGAATTCTTCTTGCTGGTGGGAAATTAGAGTTAAATGTACCCGTCCAAACACCTACCGCTTGTCTCTCATTGGTTCTCCCCATTCCTGTCCATCTTCCGCAGAAATTGCAAACTGTGCTAAACAGGAGGTTGAAAGCACTGACTCTCCAAGTGTGGAGAGTGTCAGGAAAGCGTCTGGAATGGCCAACACGAGTACCACTGGATGTAAACTGAGGTGCGTTTTAGGAATTTTGCACGGTCACACAGTGCACCATACTCTGGGTTTCCCATGCATGTTTTAGCTGTAGGAAGATCCCTTGAACCTGCAGATTTGGGACCTATTGAATGGGTACCAGGTAGTATTACTTTAAAGGGTGTGCATTTCCTCATTCTACCTCACATTTCTCTTAGTACAAACCGTTTCCAGCCTTATGTCTCATCCTGCTGTGGGTCTAGATGTGTTCAATCCATGTTGCTTCCCTGCTCCTGAGGAAAAGTTGTGAGAGGTTGTCTCTGTCTCTCTGTCGTTTATTTTTTTAATTTATTATTATATTGGTTATAGCTGATTTTCAAAGCTCTGTTTCTTGCTGCTGTACATCCACTTGATTCACGTACAGAGAGACATAAATAAATTCTTTTTCAGATTCTTACCAGTCGTATATAATCTGTTGTGGTGACTTGACTGTGCTGAGTGCAGCTCTTTTAGCTACCGTGTAGACCTGGTTGATTATCAGTTTGGTATTTGGAATGGTATCTTTTGTAATTTCAACCTCCTAGATAATGCCACACCACTCCTCACCTTTCTCGTTTAGCAGCCTTATGCTTGTTTTCTACATATTTGACTATGTCTTCATTTTGTAATTTATTTCATGTGTAGCCATTTTGGATTCCACCTTTAAGTGGTATCTTATGATATGCGTTTTTTTTTCTTTTTGAATTATGTCACTTAGAATGATCATATGTAACTCCTGTGGAGTTGTTGCAACTGGCCATATTTCATTGATTTCCAGGCTGAGTAGTATTCCACTCTATATAAGTACCACATCTCTATCCATTTCTTCCCTCCAGAGACATTTAAGTTATATCCTAGCTGAGGATCTTTTAAACAGAGAGATGGTAAACATTTGGGTGCCTGTGTCCTCTCGATTTTTGTTTTTCCCAAGATATACGCCCATGAGTACAAGTGCCCTATGCTCTGTAGCTCATTTTTTAGATGTTTTAGTAAACACAATACACTTCTCCAGAGTGGCCGTTGGGAATATATATTTCCACTATAAGCCTCACAGGGCTCCCTTTTCTCCTCGTCCAGTCCTGCATTTCTGGTGTTTACACTTTATGAGGACGGCTCTTTTGACTAATTCAAAGCGATATCTTTTGTAGTATTGATTTCTAGGGCCCACCTGTTTGGTTGGCTAAAAAGGGTGTATGCCCTTTTCTTGAATATTTCCAGAAAAATCCCATACATCCTTTTTGGCCAACTGCAATGTTGGTAATGTTCAGCCCCTTTTCTTGTGCTTAATGGCAAGTCATTTCTACATCTTTAAATCCCTTTCCTGCCTTTGTCTCTTGCTTACAAGTCCTTTTCTGTGACTTTCCGCAAGACACTCTTCAGTGATAGATATTTTCAACTCTGCAGTTTCGTGAATTTTAGTGCCCCTGAGTTACATTTTTCAACTTGTTTTTATGGGAACTGACCACAAAGCAGCGGGATTTCCTCAAGCCCTATTCTGTTTTCATGGGGAATCCTAGCCTTTGGTCAATTCGTCTTCCTGATTGGAAATTAGAGTGACATGTGCCTGTCCGAACACCTAGGACTTGTATCTCATTGTTCCTCATCCTTCCACTTCATCCTCTGGACATTCCAAACTGTATGCAAGAGGATGTTGACAGTGCTGACATCTCCAAGTGTGGAGATTGTTAGTAAAGATGCTGGAGGGGTGAACCCGAGCACCAGGAGATGAGGAGATGAGATGTCTTTTCCAAACTCTTCCCAATCAGACGGTGTACCATCCTCTGTGTGTGACAGGCATGTTTTAGCAGTAGGAAGTGTCCCGTTCATTTAAGGAGAACACCAGGGCTTTTTCCAAGTCAGTGTCTGTCTGAAACACATACTGGGGAATTTTTAATGACAGCTACACATATGTTCATTAAGGGCCTTGGGAAGTACACAGAGCCCGAACTTTAGATGATTGATATCTTCAGGGTCAGAAGCACTCACCATCATCTTCCCTTAGGTTACATTTTAACTGTCATTGATAGATGATGTCAATAAAAATATCTATTCTTTTTCAGATTATTTCCCCTTATAGGTTATTGCCTAATATTGTGAGTAGTTCCCTGTGCTATACAGTAGTTCCTTGTTGATGATCTATTTTATACATAGCAGTGTATATGTGCTAATCCCAAACTGTTAATTTATCCCTCCTCCCACCTTTCCCCTTTGGTAATAATAAATTATAAGATTTTATACTTCTCAGAAACGGGGAAGCTGGAAGAGAGGTATCATTTTCAATGGAAAAGCATTTAAAAGAAGATTGAAGCTTTAACCAAGATTATTAGATGTATATCCTTGGAAAGAAATCACTTCATTTCTCTAATATTGACCTGACAAATAAGACAAAACTCTTCACTCAACTTGCTTATAATAAAGTGATGGAAATATCCAATGGAATTGTGAGAAACATCTTACTTTGCCCGAGCCTTATACCGTGTTGTATGTTAATTACAGTTTGGCTCACACATCTGTTCATTGAAGTTACAATGTTCTCAGTTTCTGCTACTGATCCTCCAGATTGGACCCCAACAAGTATCCCCCTGCCCATTATCATTGGAGACAAAAGATCAAGACTGAGTTTGGTTCAGAAGAAAAGGACACTTTATATTTTGATCAGAGAATGGAGAGTTGAGAGCATGCGATACCCTGCGGGCTGTGGGTTGGGGTGCTGTGTAGAGATCCTGTCAGAGTCAGTGGGAGGGAGGGAGCAGAGCTATCAAGGGCCAGGTTGGCTGAAGTTCAGGCTCTATATCGCAGAGTCTGCACTGTGCCCCGCCAGCTGAGGTGTCGGCCCAGCCATTCTGCGCTATGAAATTTGTTCTGAAGTACCGGGTGTGTGACCTCTGCATGCGGGACCCTAGGAGCATGTGAAATAAGACAAAGCACAAAGGATAAAAAATGTTAGACTTTATTTTATTGCCAGATTCTATTTTTATCTCCCAGGGATTTTTAATGGGCTTTGCTGGTGACAAATTCCTCCTCAGCCTTTTGTCCCGTTCCTCATTCTTGTAGTGCTGAGCGGGCAGACCCCTTTTCGGTAACTGCTGAGTGCTGAGTTCGGAGCCCTCATACCCGGGGGCGAGGGTCAGAACTTCTCCCAGAAGCCAACATGTGCCGTTGATTGTCCCCAGGCCTCCTGCCTCCCTGCTCGTCTGCCTGGGCACCAGCATTGGAAGTGTTATAGATTCTAATGTCCTTTAAGTGTTCAGGAACGAGATGTGCAGAGACGCTGTGGGGGCCGGTTTTACCCAGCCCACGTTTGTTCGGCCACATTCGGCTGACCGTTTCTGCCAGCCTAGATGCTCTGACCAGTAGTCAGCGCTTTTTTCAATTAGGCCTCTGAATTAATATAAAAGCAGCACCAGGGGTCACAGCACTGCCCGCTCAACTCCCAGACAGTCCAGGGTCAGTGGTGATCAATGACCATGATGGCCACTGAGTCAACAGCCTTTTGAAGTAGCCAGGAGTCCAGCCAGTCTAATTGGCCACCATCATCATGGTGTCTGTAGGCTTTTCTATGGTGAGAGCATGACATACGGTTCCCCTGCCAAGCTTATTAGCTCCCATCTGGGTACAGTAAGTCCTGCAAGGAATAGTCTACTCTTTTGGGACACACTCTTGTTCTTTTCTGAGAGAAACTGCAGGTCAAGTGATGGTCACACAAGTCATCATGGTGCCCTGTTATCCCCGGTTGTCACTCTGGAGGTGGGAGTTGGAGGGCCTCCTCACTCAAGGTCAGTGTGTCCATGAGGCGAACCCTGCAACTTCAGGACATGGTTGGTGGTTAGGATCACCACGTGGGGTCCTTTTCCCTTAGGAGGGAGGTGGCCTTTTGTTCTGCTGATTTCCAGTTTTTTAGATACCGCCCGTATCTTGGCCTGATGTGGCGGTGGGCCAAGCCCCTTGGTGACTGTAGTTTATCCTACCTGTATGGCATTCTTGCATTGTTCCATTTCAAGTGGTCAAAATTTTTGCACTAATACTGCAATAGCGATTCACCTTTCACCGGGTATGTAAAGGTCAAAGGGTTTAGCTAAATGAGGGACTTCCAGGGCAAGTGTCTGAACTGACTGCTCTTTCCATTCTTGAAAGGCCACTTTTGGATTCTATTCAAAAGGATCATCATCTTTTCCTTACAGTGTTTCATGTAGAGGCCCAGCTATTAGACTGTAGTTAGCGATCCAGATGCAGCAAACCCTGACCTCCCCAGGAACCCCTAAGCTGTCTCTAGTTTTAGAAAGGGGTAAGGCTGCACATGGTTTCTTCCCTTTCCTGAGATGGGCTTCTCCGACCTTCTGTGAGAATGAAGCCCAGGCAGGTCACCTTAGTCTGTGATATTTGAGCTTTTTCTTGGAAAATTTCTATCCTTTATTGGCTTGGTAGTTCAGAGGCCTCCTTCGTAAGGCTGGCCATCAGAATGTTGTCTGCATATTGAAGGAGGGTTTCCTTTTCCAGAGGTAGAAATTTTAGGTCTTTAGCTAAGCTTTCCGCAAAGATGGTGTGGGAATTTTTGAACACTTGGGGCAAGATGGCCCAGAAGTATTGTGTTTGTTGTATGTTGAGTCCTCCCACTCACAAGCCAAAATTTCTTGTGACTCTGGGACTAATGGAACACAGAAGAAGGCATCATTTAAGACTAATACCGAATACCATGTCCTGGTGGTTGGTAGAATGACCAGCAGTGTGTAGGAATTAGGAACTACTGGATGTATAACCTCAGTGGCTTCACTGACTGTCCTGACATCCTTCCCCAGGTCCCCAGCAGCCCATGGGTCTCTCCTGGTCAGGCGAATCCCAGGATATGGAGCTCAACTTGGCAGGTACTCACTCCCAACCCAGCCCATGGGTCTCTCCTGGTCAGGCCCCTCCCAGGATATGGGGTTCCCTGGGCAGGTCCCCTGCAGCCCATTGGGTTCTCGTGGTCAGGCCACTCCCAGGATACAGAGCTACACTTGCAGGTACCGTGGCAGGGCTGGGCACACAGCAACCGTGCACATAGCCCTCATTGCTGAGCACCCCCAGCTCACCTGTCACTCAGAGCTGACACAGAGCCCTTCAGAGAAGGACTTGAACTAACAACAGCAGCTCTGACAGGTCTGTGACACTGAGCATAACTCTGTGCGGCCTCCCTCCTCCTGGTCTTCCTGAGACTTCCACTGCACCCAGGGCATGAGACCTCTCTCTCCACCCACCCCCCACCCCCCACCCCTCCTCTTCCTGACTCCTGGGTTGCTCTCATTAGGAGACGGTTTTCTTGAAGATGTCTCCCACTCATGGGCCAGATAAAATGTTTAGAAAAGAAGCCAGGGCTGCAGCCCCTTTTGTATCCTGACTCTCAGGAGCCCACACCTGTTCCTTGGACCTGGCCGGGTCAGCAAGTTCCATTTTCTGCAACTGTGAGCCCCTGAGGGGTAATGATTGGCTGACCTGGGCAGACTGACTGTGTCGGCCAACTCTCCACAGGTGTGCCTGTGTTGAAATCAATATAAATACCCAATCAGCAAGAGCCACTGCAGCTGTGCCTGACGCCATATTTTCTGCCCTGTCAGCAGTCTCGGGCTGGGCTGGTGGGAGGGAGTGAGAGGCCACGGCTTTGTGGGTGGCCCAGTGTGGGTGGGGCTCTGCTGCACTTTCTGCAGCAGTTGCCATAGTTCCACCTGCTAAAGAAGAGGATGTGTCACCCATACCTGCCGCTGGAATTTCTCCCTGGGCAGAGGTGAGGAAGGAAAAAAGCAGTGGGGGCTGGGACAGGAGGGCTATCTCAGGCAGGGAAATGGGAAGCTGCCAGAAGAGCACCTAGGGCCAGGACCACCGTGGCTGGCCTTCAGGCACCACGTCGGCCAGCATGCTGTCGCTCATGTGGCTCCATGGCTCTTCCTCTAGTCTTTCAAGTCCTTGTACATATTCAGGTGTTTTACCTGGGAAGTGTGGAAACAGTTCAGCAGCAGCTGGTCTGGGGCTCAGTTCACGTTTACTCACAGATGCCTAGGCACGGCCTCCCAGCTTTGCAATGAGGACGCTTGTTGCCTGGGGGCTGCTGGCTGAATGGGAGATGATTCCCTACCACTGACCAACTTCAGAAGTGTTTACAACTGGAGCAAGTGCCCTGATATAGTTTTCCTCTGTTTAACTGGTGGGATCTGTTGTTTTATTTTTTCCTTTTTTTTGTTTTTGGTTCAAGGTAGATTTTATTCCTCTTTTTGGTATTTACAGATATAAGCATGGAAATAATTTATTCATATAAATACATGTATGTGAAGGGAAGAAATTTTTTTCTGTTACTTTTTTAAATTTTATTTTTCATTAAGTTCGAATTTTATTTAAATTTTTTCTACAGCAGGTTCTTAATGGTTATCTATTTTATACATATAAATGTATACATGCCAATCCCAATCTCTCAACTCCTCCCACCCCCACCCCTCACAGCTTCCCCCATTGCTGTCCATATGTTTGTTCTCTACATCTGTTGCTCTATTTCTGCCTTGCAAAACGGTTCATCTGTACAATTTTTCTATGTTCTACTTATATGCATTAATATAAAATATTTGTTTTCCTCTTTCTGACTTACTTCACTCTGTTTGACAGTCTCTAGATCCATCGACGTCTCTACAAATGACCCAAATTCATTCCTATTTATCACTTAGTAATAGTCCATTTTATATATGTACCACTTCTTTATGCATTCATCTGTCTGTGGGCATTTAGGTTACTTCCATTACCTGGAGATTGTAAATAGTGATGCAATGAACATTGCAGTGAATGTCTCTTTTTGATATATGCTTTTTACCTGGGTATATATCCAGTAGTGGGATTTCTGGATCATATGGTAATTATATTGTTAGTTTTTAAGAAATTAATACAATTCTATATAGTGACTGTATCAATTTACATTCACAACAATAGTGGAAGAGGGTTCCTTTTCTCCACACATTTTCCAGCATTTGTTGTTTGTAGATATTCTGGTAATGCACAATCTAACAGGGTGAGGTGATACCTAATTGTTGAGTTTATTTCATTGAGCAAGAAGTAGACCTTATCTATTACATATTTGGCTTATGGAATGGTATCTATGCTAATATCAATCTCTGGTTTTATGCAGGACCACAACAAAACTTTCCCCTTAAGCAAGCATAAGGTTGTTTTCTAAATGAGAGACTCTCTTCTGTTTTGTAATTCAGTTCATGTGTAGCCAAGTTAACACTCCCTCTAATAGTGATATCTTATGATGTTTCATTTTCTGTGTGACTTATTTTAGTTAGAATCATCATAGCTAAATCCATTCATTATGCTGCTATGGGCCTGATGACATTGATTTCATTGCTGAGTGATATTCCATTGCTCATAAGTACCACAAATTCGTGATCCATTTTTCGCTTTCTGGGACATTTAACTAATACCGTGGACGAGGTTCTTGTTAACAGAGCAGCGTGAAATTTTGGGGTGGCTGTGTCTTTTTTATTTTAATTTTTCTAAATTATAGGACCATAGTGGAAGTGCCCTAGGCTATATAGCTTTGTTATTTAGATGTTTCAGGAAATACCATACACTTCTCCAGAGCGGCAGCTGGCAGTTTACATCCTGCCCATAAGCATAACAAGTCTCCCTCTTCTCCATTACCTCTCCTGCCTTTCTGGATTTTATACTTTTTTCAGATGGCCCTTTTGACTGGGGGCGAGTGAGACTTCATTGTAGTGCTCATTTCCATTGCATGCCTGTTTGGTTGGCCAAATAGGGCGTATGCGTTTTTTCCTGAATATATTCAGGAAAAAACGCATACACTCTTTTTGGCCAAGGGCATCCTGGACGATGTTCTGCCTATTTTCATAGGTTTTAAATGCAATTCCTAACTACCTCCTGAATTCGGTTTCCTGCAATTCTGCCTCACTTTCAAGTCTTCTTTGCAGCCTTACTTCGATATATTTTTGGATGAAAGCTGTCATTTATAACTGTGCAGTTTTGTGAATTACAGTGGCCCTGGGCTACTTTTCTCCACTCGCTTTCTTGTGAGCTGGCCGCAATACCGCAGGATTGCTTCAGACCCTAGTCTGGTTCAGGCACGGAATGCTGAGCCTTTAGTAAGTTCTTTTTCCTGGTGGGAAGTTACGGTTAAATGTGCCCGTCCAAACACCTACAGCTAGTCTCTCATTGGTTCTCCCCATTCCTGTTCATCTTCCGCAGAAATTGCAAACTGTGCCACACAGGAGGTTAAAGGCACTGACTCTCCAAGTGTGGAGACTGTTAGTAATAAGTTTGGAATGGCCAACACGAGTACCAGGGGACGTAAACTGAAATGATTTTGAGAAACGTTTCCCGATCACAACGTGGACCATACACTGGGTTTCCCATGCATGTTTTAGCTGAAGGAATAATCCCTTCAACCTGGAGAGTTGGGACCCATGGAATGGGTACCATGAAGTATGACTTCAAAGGGTCTGCATTTGCTCTCTGAACATCACCAACCCTATCAGCCTCAAGTGTCCAGCCTTATGTCTCACATAGCTGTGCATGTAGATTTGATAAATCCAGGTTTCATCACAAGCCCTGAATGAATTATGTAAGAATGTCTCTCTATTTCACTGTCATTGTGTTTTGTTTTTGAAATTTATTTTCATAATGGGATTTAGCTGAGTTTCACTGCTGCGTTTATGCCACTGGACACACACTTGAATCTCTTACGGAGACATATACATATATAGGTTTGAAGACTCCTACCAGTCAGGTGTATTCCTATGCGTTGAATATGGGGTGTTGAGTCCATTTCGTTGAGCAACAGTAGGTCTTCTCTGTTACATATCTGGCTTATGGAATGGTTTCTGTGCTAATTTCAATCTCTGGTTTTATGCAGCATCCCTACTCACCTTTCCCCTTAAGTAAGCCTAAGTTTATTTTCTAAATGTGTGACTCTGTTCTGTTTTGTAATCCAGTTCCTGTGTAGCCAAGTTTACATTCCCTGTATTAGTGATATCTTATAAAATATCTTTTTCTGTGTAACTTATTTCACTTACAATCATCGTACCTAAAGCCATTCATGATGCACCTATGGGCCTGATGACATTCATTTCATTGCTGAGTGACATTCAGTTGTACATAAGTAGCACAATTTCTTTATCCATTTTTTGCTTTCTGGAATATTTAACTTGAACCGTAGGTGAGGTTCTTGTAAACAGAGCAGCCCCAAACTTTGGGGTGGCTCTGTCTTTTTGCTTTTAAATTTTCTAAGCCCACTGCCCTAGGCTATGTATCTTTGTTTTTTAGATGTTTAAGGAAACACCATACACTTCTCCAGAGTGGCTGCTGGCAATTTATCTACCGCCCATCAGCATAACAATGCTCCCTGTTCTCCATGGCCTGTCCTGCCTTTCTGGATTTTACACTTTTTTCACATGGCCCTTTTGATGGGGGGGGGGGAGTGAGACTTCATTGTAGCGCAGATTTCCATTGCAAGCTTGCTTGGTTGGTCAAAAAGGGCGTATGCATTTTTTCCTGAATATATTGAACAAAAAACGCATATGCACTTTTTGTCCAAGGGCATCAGGGTCGACGTTTTGCCTATCTTCATAGGCTTTAAATGCAATTCCAAACTATCTCCTGAAATGGGTTTCCTGCAATTCTGCCTCGCTTTCAAGTCCTCTTTTCAGCCTTACTTCAATATATTTTTGGAGGAATGCTGTCAATTGTAACTCTTCAGTTTTGTGAATTACAATGCCCCTGAGCTCCTTTTCTCCTCTCGCTTTATTGTGAGCTGGCTGCAATACCACAGGATGTTTTCAGACCCTAGTCTTTTTCAGGCACGGCATGCTGAGGTTTTGGTTAATTCTTCTTGCTGGTGGGAAATTAGAGTTAAATGTGCCCTTCCAAACACCTACAGCTAGTCTCTCATTGGTTCTCCCCATTCCTGTCCATCTTCCACAGAAATTGCAAACTGTGCCGAACAGGAGGTTAAAGGCCCTGACTCTCCAAGTGTGGACAGTGTCAGGAAGGAGTTTGGAATGGCCAACACGAGTACCAGAGCATGTAAACTGAGATGCATTTTGAAACTTTGCCCGATCACACGGTGGACCATACTGTGGGTTTCCCATGCATGTTTTAGCTGAAGGAAGAATCCCTTAAACCTGGAGAGTTCGGACCCATGGAATGGGTAGCATGCAGTATGACTTCAAAGGGTCTGCATTTGCTCTCCGAAACTCACCAGTCCTATCAGCCCCAAGTGTCCAGCCTTATGTCTCACACAGCTGTGGGTGTAGATGTGGTAAATCCAGGTTTCATCACAAGCCCTGAATGAATTATGTAAGAATGTCTCTCTATTTCACTGTCATTGTGTTTTGTTTTTGAAATATATTTTTATAATGGGATTTAGCTGATTTTCACTGCTGTGATTATGCCACTGTACACACACTTGATTCTCTTACGGAGACATATAAATACATATGTTTTACGATTCGTACCAGTCAGGTATATTTTTATGAGTTGACTATGCGGTGTTGAGTACATTTTATTGAGTAAGGAGTAGGTCTTGTCTGTAACATATTTGGCTTATGGAACGGTATCTGTGCTAGTTTCAACCTCTGGTTTTATGCAGCACCCCCAGTCACCTATCCGCTTACGCAAGCATAAGTTTGTTTTCTAAATGTGAGACTCTCTTCTGTTTTGTAATTCAGTTCATGTGTAGCCAAGTTTACATTCTCTGTATTAGTGATATCTTATGAAGTTTCTTTTTCTGTGTGACTTATTTCACTTAGAATCATCGTACCTAAATCCACTCATTATGCTGCTCCGGGCCTGATGACATTGATTTCATGGCTAAGTTATATTCCGTTACGCGTAAGTACCACAACTTTGTGATCCATTTTCCGCTTTCTGGGATATTTAACTTGTACCATAGACGAGGTTCTTGTAAACAGAGCAGCCCCAAACTTTGGGGTGGCTCTGTCTTTTTGCTTTAAAATTTTCTAAGCCTAGTGCTCTAGGCTATGTACCTTGTTTTTTCAATGTTTCAGGAAACACCATACACTTCTCCAGATTGGCTGTTGGTAATTTACCTGCCGCACGTCAGCATAACAATGTTCCCTGTTCTCAATGGCCTGTCCAGCCTTTCTGGATTTTCCACTTCTTTCAGATGGCTCCTTTGACCAGGGGAAGTGAGACTTCATTGTAACGCGGTTTTCCATTCCAAGCTTGCTTGATTGGCCAAAAAGGGCGTATGCGTTTTTTCCTGAATATATTCAGGAAAAAACGCAAAAGCTCTTTTTGCCAAAGGCATCATTTTCGACTTTCTGCCTATTTTCATAGGCTTTAACTGCAATTCCAAACTACCTCCTGAAATTGGTTTACTGCAATTCTGCCACACTTTCAATTCCTCTTCCCATCCTTACTTCAATATAATTTTGGCCGAAACCTGTCATATATAACTCTGCAGGTGTGTGAATTACAGTGCCCCTGAGCTCCTTTTCTCCACTCACTTTCTTGTGAGCTGGCCACAATACCGCGGGATCGCTTCAGACTATAGTCTGGTTCAGGCAAGGCATGCTGTGTCTTTGGTTAATTCTTCTTGCTGGTGGGAAATTAGAGTTAAATGTGCTTGTCCAAAACCCTACAGCTAGTCTGTCATTGGTTCTCCCTATTCCTGTCCATCTTCCCCAGAAATTGCAAACTGTGCCAAACAGGAGGTTAAAAGCACTGACTCTCCACGTGAGAACAGTGTCAGGAAAGCATCTGGAATGGGCACTATGAGTATTATGGCTCGTAAACTCTGAGGCATTTTAGAAACTTTGCCTGATCACACAGTGGATCATACTCTGGGTTTCCCATGCATGTTTTAGCTGAAGGAAGAATCCTTTAAACCTGGAGAGTCAGTACCCATGGAATGGTTACCATGCAGTATGACTTCAAAGGGTCTGCATTTTCTCTCCAAACCTCACCAATCCTATGAGCCCCAAGTTTCCAGCCTTATGTCTCACACAGCTGTGGGTGTAGATGTGGTAAATCCAGGTTTCATCACAAGCCCTGAATGAATCATGTAAGAATGTCTCTCTATTTCACTGTCATTGTGTTTTGTTTTTGAAATTTATTTTTATAATGGGATTTAGCTGATTTTCACTGCTGCGTTTATGCCGCTGTACACACACATGATTCTCTTACAGAGACATATAAATACATATGTTTTACGATTCCTACCAGTCAGCTATATTCTTATGTGTTGAATATGGGCTGTGGAGTCCATTTTGTTGAGCGAGGAGTAGGTCTCGTCTATTACATATTTGGCTTATGGAACGGTGTCTTTTCTAATTTCAATCTCTGGTTTTATGCAGCACCCCAACTCACCTTTCTCCTTATGCAAGCATAAGTTCGTTTTCTAAATGTGAGACTCTCTTCTGTTTTGTAATTCAGTTCATGTGTAACCAAGTTTACATTCCCTCTATTAGAGATATCTTATGATGTTCCTTTTTCTGTGTGACTTATTTCACTTAGAATCATCGTACCTAAATCCACTCATTATGCTGCTATCGGACTGGTGCCATTGATTTCATTGCTGAGTGATATTCCATTTTACGTAATTCCACAACTTCGTGATCCATTTTTCGGTCTCTGGGATCTTTAACTGGTACCGTAGATGAGGTTCTTGTAAAGGGAGTAGCTCCAAGATTTGTGGTGGCTGTGTCTTTTTGATTTTAATATTCCTAAGCTACAGGACCATAAGTGGACGTGCCCTAGGCTATGTAGCTTTGTTTTTTGGATGTTTAAGGAAACACCATACACTTCTCCAGAGTGGCTGTTGGCAATTTACATCCCGCCCATCAGCATAACAATGCTCCCTCTTCTCCTTGGCCTGTTGAACATTTCTGGATTTTCCACTTTTTTCAAATGGCTCTTTTGACAGGAGGGAAGTGAGACTTCATTGTAGCACGGATTTCCATTGCAAGCCTTCTTGGTTGGCCAAAAATGGTGTCTGCGTTTTTTCCTGAATATATTCTGGAAAAAACGCATATGCTCTTTTTGCCAAGGGCATGATTGTCGACATTCTACCTATTTTCGTAGGCTTTAAATGCAATTGCAAACTACCTCCTGAAATCGGTTTCCTGTAATTCTGCCTCGCTTTCAAGTCCTCTTTGCAGCCTTACTTCAATATATTTTTGGATGAACGCTGTCATTTATAACTCTGCAGCTTTGTGAATTGCAGTGCCCCTGAGCTACTTTTCTCCACTCGCTTTCTCATGAGCTGGCCGGAATACCACAGGATTGCTTCAGACCCTAATCTGGTTCAGGCACGGCATGCTGAGGCTTTTTTAAATTCTTCTTGCTGTTGGGAAATTAGAGATAAATGTGCCCGTCCAAAAACCTACATCTAGTCTCTCTTTGGTTCTCCCTATTCCTGTCCTTCTTCCACAGAGATTGCAAACTGTGCAAAACAGTAGGTTAAAGGCACTGATTCTCCAAGTGTGGAGAGTGTCAGTAAAGTGTCTGGAATGGCCAACACGAGTACCAGGGGACGTAAACTTAGATGCGTTTTAGAAACATTGCCCGATCACATGGTGGACCATACTCCTGGTTTCCCATGCATGTTTTCCCTTAAGAAAGAATCCCTTAAACCTGGAGAGTGGGGACCCATGGAATGGGTACCATGCAGTATGACTTCAAAGGGTCTGCATTTGCTCTCCGAACCTCACAGATCCTATCAGCCCCAAGTGTCCAACCTTATGTCTCACACAGCTGTGGGTGGAGATGTGGTAAATCCAGGTTTCATCACAAATCTTAAATGAATTATGTAAGAAGGCTCCCTGTTCTCCATGTCCTGTCCTGCCTTTCTGGATTTTACACTTTTTTCAGACGGCTGTTTTGACCGAGTCAGGGTTTAGGGTACAGGTTAGAGTCCAACAATGGTTTAGGGTTAGCCTACGTGTTAGGGCACATGTTAGTGTTAGTGTATGGGTTAGGATTAGGTCACGGGTTAGTGTAAGGCTTCGGGTAAGGCTTAGGGTTAGGGAACGGGAAGGGTAACAGTTTAGGGTACAGGTTAGGGTATGACAACTGGTTAGGGTTCGCATATGTGTTAGGGCATGGGTTAGTTTAGTGTACAGGATAGGATTATGGCACAGGTTAGTGTCAGGCTTCCGGTATGTGTTAGGGTTCGGGTTAGGTTTAGTGTTAGAGTTAAGGGACAGGGACGGTATAGGGTACAGATTAGAGTACGACAATGGTTTAGGGTTATCATACGTGTTAGCATATGGGTTAGTGTTAGTGTACTGGTTAGGATTAGGGCACAACTTCGGATAAGGTTTAGGGTTAGGGTTAGTGTTAGAGAGTGGGGACGGTTTCAGGTACATGTTAGGGTACAACAATGGTTTAGGTTTACCATACGTGTTAGGGAACAGGTTAGTGTTAGTGTACCGGTTAGTATTAGGGCACGGGTTAGGGTAAGACTTCATTTAAGGGTAAGGGTTAGGGAACGGGGACGGTTTAGGGTACAGGTTAGGGTCCGACAATGGTTTACCGTTAGCGAACATGGTTGGGCATGGGTTAGTGTTACTGTACGGGTTAGGATTAGGGCACGGGTTAGGGTAAGGCTTCGGGTAAGGTTTAGGGTTAGGGTTAGGGAACGGGGATGGTTTAGGGTACAGGTTAGGGTACGACAAAATTTTAGGGTTAGTGTACATGTTAGGGCATGGGTTAGTGTTAGCGTACGGGTTAGGATTAGAGCACGGGTTAGTCTAAGGCTTCAGGTAAGGGTTAGGGATAGGGAATGGAGACAGTTTAGGGTACATGTTAAGGTATGACAACGGTTTAGCATGATCATACTGTTTAGGATTATGGCACATGTTAGAGTAAGGGTTTGGGTAAGGGTTAGCGTTAGGGTTAGGGTTAGGGAATGGGGACAGTTTAGAGTACGGTTTAGGGTACGTCTACCGTTTAGGGTTAACGTACTTGTTAGGGCACGGGTTAGTGTTAGTGTACGGGTTAGGATTTGGGCACGGGTTAGGTTAAGGCTTCGGGTAAGTTTTAGGGTTAGGGTTAAGGAACTGGGACGGTTTAGGGTACAGGTTAAGGTACGACAACGGTTTAGCATTAGCCTACGTGTTAGTGCACATGTTAGTGTTAGTATATGGGTTAGAAATAGGGCACGTGTTAGGGTAATGCTTCAGGTAAGGGTAAGGCTTAGGGTTAGGGAACGGGGACCGTTTAGGGTACAGGTTAGGCTACGACTACGTTTTAGGATTAGCATAATTGTTAGTGCATGGGTTAGTGTTAGTGTGCATGTTAGGATTAGGGCATGGTTTAGGGTAAGGCTTCAGGTAAGGGTAAGGGTTAGGAATAGGTTTAGGTTTTGTGTTAGGTAATGGGGACGGCTTAGGGTACAGGCTAATGTACAACAATGGTTTAGGGTTAACATTCGTGTTAAGGCATAGGTTAATGTTAGTGTGTGGGTTCGTATTAGGGCACGGGTTAATGTAAGGTTTCAGGTAAGGGTTAGGTTTAGGGTTAGGCTTAGGTAACGGGGCGGTTAAGGGTACAGGTTAGGGTACGACAAAGTTTATGTTTAGTGTATGGGTTATGATTAGGGCAAGGGTTGGGTAACGCTTTGGGTAAGGTTTAGGGTTAGGGTTAGGGTTAGGGGATCATTTAGGGTACAGGTTAGGGTAGGACAATGGTTTAGGGTTAGCATACGTGTTAAGGCACTGGTTAGTGTTAGTGTACGGGTTAAGTTTAGGGCACAGGTTAGGGTAACGCTTCCCAGTAGTTTTAGAGTTAGGGTCAGGGTTAGGGTTAGGGTTAGGGAATGGAGATGATTTAGGGTACAGGTTAGGGTACGACAACAGTTTCAGGTTAGGGTACGTGTTAGGGCACAGTTTTGTGTTAGTGTACGGGTTAGGATTAGGGCACGGGTTAGTGTAAGGCTTCGGATAAGGGTTAGGGAACGGGAACGGTTTAGGGTACAGGTTAGGGTACGACAACGGTTTAGGTTTAGTGTACGTGTTAGGGCATGGGTTAGTGTTAGCGTACCGTTTAAGATTAGGGCACGGTTTAGGGTAAGGCTTCGGGTAAGGTTTAGGTTTAGGATTAGGGTTAGGGCATGGGAATGGGGACGGTTTAGGATACAGCTTAGGGTACGACAACGGTTTATGGTTAGCCAATGGGTTAGGATTACGGCACGGGTTTGCTTAAGGCTTCGGGTAAGGGTTAGGGTTAGGTAATGGGGACGGTTTAGGGTACAGTTTATGGTACGACAGCTTTTTAAGTTTCGTGTTTGTGTTAGGGCACAGATTAGTGTTAGTGTATGGGTTAGGATTAGGGCACGGGTTAGTGTAAGGCTTCGGGTTAGGGTTAGGGTTAGGGAACGGGGACGGTTTAGGGTACAGGTTAGGGTACGACAACAGTTTAGGGTTAGTGTACGTGTTAGGGCATGGGTTAGTGTTAGCGTACCTTTTAAGTTTAGGGCACGGTTTAGGGTAAGGCTTCGGGTAAGGTTTAGGTTTAGGATTAGGGTTAGGGCTAGGGAATGGGGACGGTTTAGGATACAGCTTAGGGTACGACAACGGTTTATGGTTAGCCAATGGGTTAGGATTACGGCACGGGTTTGCTTAAGGCTTTGGGTAAGGGTTAGGGTTAGGGAATGGGTGCGGTTTAGGGTACAGTTTATGGTACGACAGCTTTTCAAGTTTCGTGTTTGTGTTAGGGCACGGATTAGTGTTAGTGTATGGGTTAGGATAAGGGCACAGGTTAGGGTAAGACTTCGGGTAAGGTTTAGGGTTAGTGTTTAGTTTAGCGTTAGGGAATGGGGATGGTTTAGGGTACGGTTTAGGGAACGATAATGGTTTATGTTTAGCATACGCGTTAGGATTAGGGCACGGGTTTGGTTAAGGCTTTGGGTAAGTGTTAGGCTTAGGGTTATGGTTAGGCAACGGGGCCGGTTTAGGGTACAGGTTAGAGTATGACTACAGTTTAGGGTTAGCCTACGTTTTAGGGCATGGGTTCATGTTAGTGTACGGGTTAGGATTAGTTCACGGGTTAGGGTAAGGCTTCGGGTAAGTGTTAGGGTTAGGGATAGGGTTAAGTTTCTGGAACGGGGACCGTTTAGGGTACAGGATAGAGTATGACAATGATTTAGGGATAGCATACGTGTCAGGGCACGGGTTAGTGTAAGTGTATGGGTTAGGATTAGGTCACGGGATAGTGTAAGTCTTTGGTTAAGGCTCAGGGTTAGGGTTAGGGTTAGGGAACGGGGATGGTTTAGGGTACAGGTTAGGGTACGACAACGGGTTAGGGTTCGTTTACATGTTAGGGCATGGGTTAGTGTTAGTGTATGGGTTAGGATTAAGGCATGGGTTAGTGTAATGCTTCGGGTATGTGTTAGGTTTAGGGTTAGATTTAGAGGACGGGGACAGTTTAGGGTACAGTTTAGAGTACGATAACGGTTTAGGGTGAGCGTACATTTTAGGGCATTGGTTAGTGTTAGTGTATGGGTTCTGATTAGGGCATGGCTTCGGGTAAGGGTTAGGGTTAATGTTAGTGTTAGGGTTAGGGAATGGGGACTTTTTTAGGTACAGTTTAGTGTACGACAACGATTTTGCTTTAGCATACGTGTTAGGGCATGGGTTAGTGTTAGTGTACAGGTTAGGATTAGGTCACGGGTTAGTGTAAGGCTTCCGGTAAGGGTTAGGTTTAGGGTTAGGGTTAGGGAATGGGGACGGTTTGGGGTACAAGTTAGGGTATGACCACGGTTTAGGTTTAGCGTACTTGTTTGGGCATGGGTTAGTGTTAGTGTACGGTTTAGGATTAGGGCACGGGTTAGGGTAAGGCTTTGGTTAAGGGTTAGGTTTAGGGTTAGGATTAAAGTTAGGGAACGGGGACAGTTTAGGGTACAGGTTAGATTACAACAATTGTTTAGGGCTAGCATACGTGTTATGGCACGGGTTAGTGTTAGTGTATGGGTTAGGATTAGGGCACGGGTTAGGGCAAGGCTTTGGATAAGATATAGCTTAATGTTACGGTTAGGGTTAGGGTTAGGGTACGGGGACAGTTTAGGGTACAGGTTAGGGTACGACAATGAATTAGGGTTAGCGTATGTGTTAGGGCACAGGTTACTGTTAATGTACGGGTTAGAAATAGGGCACAGTTTTGGGTAAGGCTTCAGGTAAGTGTTACGGTTAGGGATAGGGTTAAGGTTCAGGAACGGGGTCAGTTTAGGGTACAGGTTAGGGTACAGCAACAGTTTGGGGTTAGTGTACATGTTAGGGCCTTGGTTAGTGTTAGTTTATGGGTTAGGATTAGGGCACGGGTTAAGGTAAGGCTTTGGGTATGGGTTAGGATTAGGGTTAGGATTAGTGTTACGGAATGGGGATGGTTTAGGGTACAGGTTACGGTACGATAACAGTTTAGGTTTAGCGTACATGTTAGGGTACGATTGTTGTCATTTATAACTTTGCAGGTTTGTGAATTGCAGTGCACCTCAGCTCCATTTTTCACGTCGCTTTTTTGTGAGCGGGCCGCAAAACCTCAGGTATGCTTCAGGCCCTAATTTGTTTCCCAGGTGGCAGGCTGAGCCTTCGGTTATTTCTTTCTCGTGTCGTGAAATTAGAGTTACTTGTGCCTGTCCAAACCCTTACAACTAGTCTCTCATTGGTTTCCCCGTTCCCGTTTTTCCTCCACACAAATTACGAACTGTGTGAAACAGCAGGTTAAATGTACTGATTCTCCAAGTGGGGAGATTCTTAGTAATGTGGCTGGAATGGTGAACTCGAGCACCAGGAGATTAAAAATGAGGTGCATTTTAAACACGGGTCCTGATCACATGGTTTATTGTCCTCTGGGTTTCCCATGTATCTTTTAGCTGTAGGAAGATTGCCTTGAACCTGCAGATTTGGGACCCATGGAAAGGGTACCATGCAGTATTACTTTAAAGGGTGTCCATTTCCTCATTCAACCTCAGTAATTCTTTTAGCGTGAACGATTTCCAGCCTTATGTCTCATCCTGCTGTGGGTATAGATATGTTCTATCCATGTTGCCTCGGAACCCCTGAGCAAAAGTTGTAAGAATTTTTCTCTTTCTCACTGTCTTTTAAAAAATTTATTATTATATTGGTTACAGGTGATTTTCAAATCTCTATTTCTTGCTGCTGTACATCCACTTGATTCATGTAAAGAGAGATATAAATAAATTCTTTTTAAGATTCTTACCAGTCGTATATATTCTTTTGTGCTGACTTGAGTGTGCTGAGTGCAGTTCTTTTAGCTACCGTGTAGGCCTTGTTGATTATCAATTTGGTATTTGGAATGGTATCTTTGCTAATTTCAACTTCCTGGATAATTCCACACCCCTCCCCACCTTTACTGTTTAGCAGCCTTATGTGTGTTTTCTACATATTTGACTATGTCTTTATTTTGTAATTTATTTCATGTGTAGCCATTTTGGATTCCACCTTTAAGTGGTATCTTATGATATGTGTCTTTTTCTTTTTGAATTATGTCACTTAGAATGATCATACGTAACTCCTCCGGAGTTGTTGCAACTGGCCATATTTCATTGATTTCCAGGCTGAGTAATATTCCACTCTGTATAAGTACCACATCTCTATCCATTTCTTCCCTCCATAGACATTTGAGTTATTTCCTAGTTGAGGATCTTTTAAACAGAGAGGTGGTAAACGTTGGCGTACCTGTGTTCTCTCGATTTTTGTTTTTGCCAAGATATACGCCCATGAGTGCAAGTGGTCTATGCTCTGTAGCTCACTTTTTAGATGTTTTAGTAAACACAATACAATTCTCCAGAGTGGCTGTTGGCAATATATATTTCCACTGTAAGCCTCACCGGTCTCCCTTTTCTCCTCACCCAGTCCTGCATTTCTGATTTTTACACTTTATGAGGACAGCTCTTCTGACTGAGGCAAAGTGATACCTTTTGTAGTATTGATTTCCAGTGCCCACCTGTTTGGTTGGCTAAAAAGGGTGTATGCCCTTTTCTTGAATATTTTCAGAAAAAACGCATACACCCTTTTTGGCCAACTGCAATGTTGGCAATGTACAGACCCTTTTCTTGTGCTTAATGGCAAGCCCTTTCTGCCTCTTCACATCTCTTTCCTGCCATTGTCTCTTGCTTACAAGTCCTTTTTTGTGACTTTCCTGAAGACATTTTTTAGGTGATAGATAGATATTTTCAACTCTGCAGTTTCATGAATTTTAGTGGCCCTGAGTTCCATTTTTCAACTTTTGTTTATGGGAACTGACCACAAAGCAGCGGGATTTCCTCAAGCCCTATTCTGTTTCCATGGGCAATCTTAGCCTTAGGTCAATTCGTCTTCCTGATTGGAAATTAGAGTGACATGTGCCTGTCCGAACACCTAGGACTTGTCTCTCATTGTTCCTAATACTTCCACTTCATCCTCTGGACAAATTGCAAATTGTACGCAACAGGATGTTGACAGTGCTGACATCTCCAAGTGAGGAGATTGTTAGTAAAGACGCTGGAGGGGTGAACCAGAGCACCAGGAGATGAGGAGATGAGATGCTTTTTCCAAACTCTTCCCGATAAAACAGTGTACCATCCTCTGGGTGTGACAGGCATGTTTTAGCAGTAGGAAGGGTCCCGTTCATGTAAGGAGAACACCAGGGCTTTTGTCAAATCAGTGTCTCCCTGAAACCCAAACTGGGGAAAATTTTAAGCTATGGCTACACATATATTCATTAAGGTCCTTGGGAAGTAGGCAGAGTCTCAACTATACATGATTGAAATCTTCAGGGTCAGAAGCACTCACCATCATCTTCCCTTAGGTTACATTTTAACTGTCATTAATAGATGATGTCAATAAAAACATCTCTTCTTTTTCAGATTCTTTCCCCTTATAGGTTATTGCCAAATATTGAGAGTAGTTCCCTGTGCTATACAGTAGTTCCTTGTTGATGATCTATTTTATACATAGCAGTGTGTATGTGCTAATCCCAAACTGTTAATTTATCACTCCTCCCACCTTTCCCCTTTGGTAATAAAAAATTATATGATCTTATACTTCTCAGAAGTGAGGGAGCTGGAAGAGAGGTATCATTTTCAATGGAAAAACATTTAAAAGAAGATTGAAGTTTTATCCAAGATTATTAGATACACACCCTTGGAAAGAAATCACTTCATTTCTCTAATATTGACCTGACAAGTAAGACAAACCTCTTCACTGAACTTGTTTATAATAAAGTGATGGAAATATCCAAACGAGTTCTGAGAAACATCTTACTTCACCCGAGCCTTATACACTGTTCTATGTTAATTACAGTTTGGCTCACACATCTGTTCATTGAAGTTACAGTGTTCTCAATTTCTGTTACTGATCCTCCAGAGTGTACCCCAACAAGTGTCCCCCTGCCCAGTGTCATTGGAGCCAACAGATCGAGACTGAGTTTTGTTCAGAAGCAAAGGAAACTTTATATTTTGATCAGAGAATGGAGAGGTGAGAGCATGCGTTACCCTGCGGGCTGTGGGCTGGGCTGCTGTGTAGAGATCCTGTCAGAGTCAGTGGAAGGGAGGGAGTGGAGCTATCAAGGGCCAGGTTGGCTGCAGCTCAGGCTCTATATCACGGAGTCTGCACTGGGCCCCGCATGATGAGTTGTCGACCCAGACATTCTGCACTACGAAATCTGGTCTGAAGTGCCGGGTGTGGGACCTCTGCATGCGGGACCCTAGGATCACGTGAAATTAGACAAAGCACAAAGGATAAGAATGGTTAGACTTTTTTTATTGCCCAGATTCTATTTTTATCTCCCAGGGATTTTTAATGGGCTTTGCTGGTGACAAACTCCTCCTCTGACTTTTGTCCCGTTCCTCATTCTTGGAGTGCTGTGTAGTTGCTGTGTAGTGCCCTTTATGTAACTGCTGAGTGCTGAGTTCGGAGCAATCATACCCGGGTGCGAGGGTCAGAACTTCTTCCCAGCAGCCTGCATGTGACGTTGATTGTCCCCTGGCCTCCTGCCTCCCTGCTCATCCGCCTGAGCAACAGCATTGGAAGTGTTATAGATAGTAATGACCTTTAAGGGTTCAGCAAAGAGTTGTGCAGAGACACTGTGTGGGCCTGCTTTACCCCACCCCACATTTGTTTGGACACCTTAGGCTGACTTTTCTGCCAGCCTAGAGGCTCTGACCATTAGACTGTGCTTTTTTCATTTAGGCCGCTGAATTAGTGTAAAACCATCACCAAGTGTCACAGCCCTGCCTGCTCAACTCCCAGAGAGTCCAGGGTCAGTGGTGATCAAGGACAATGATGGTCACTGTGTCAACACCCTTTTGAAGTAGCCAGGAGTCCAGCTGGTCTTATTGGCCACCATCATCACAGTGTCTGTAGGCTTTTCTATGGTGACAGCGTGATATACATTTCTCTAGCCAAGCTTATTAGCTCCCCTTTGGGTGCAGTAAGTCCTGCAAGCAGTAGTCTACTGTTTTGGGACACACTCTTGTTTTCTGAGAGAAACTCCCGGTCAAGTGATGGTCACATGAGTCGTCCTGGTGCCCCGTTGTCTCCAGTTGTCTCTCTGGAGGTTGGAGTTGGAGGGCCTCCTCACTCAACGTCACTGTGTCCATGGAGCGAACCCTGAAAGTTCAGGGCATGGTTGGTGGTTAGCATCACCACGTCGGGTCCTTTTCCCTTAGGAGGGAGGTGGACTTTTGGGTTGCTGATTTCCAGGTTTTTAGATAACGCCCATATCTTGGCCAGATGCGGCGGTGGGCCAAGTCCGTTGGTGACAGTACTTTATCCTACCTGGATGGCATTCTTGCCTTTTTCCCCTTCAAGTAGTCAAAGGTTTTGCACTAATACTCCAATGGCGATTCACCTTTCACTGGGTATGTAAAGGTCAAAGAGTTTAGCTAAATGAGGGAGTTCCAGGGCAAGGGTCTGAGTGACTGCTCTTTCTATTTTTGAAAGGCCACTTCTGGATTCTATTCAAAAGAATCGTCATCTTTTCTTTTCAGTGTTTCATATAGAGGTTCAGCTATTAGACTGTAGCGATCCAGATGCAGCAAACCCTGGCCTCCTCAGGAAACCCTAAGCTGTCTTCTAGTTTCAGAAATGGGTAAGGCTGCAAATGGTTTCTTCCCCTTCCTGGGATGGGCTTCTCTGACCTTCTGTGAGAATGAAGCCCAGGCAGGTCACCTTAGCCTGATATTTGAGCTTTTTCTTGGACAACTTCTATCCTTTATTGGCTTGGTAGTTCAGATGACTCCTTAGTAGGGCTGGCAATCAGAATGTCATCTGCATATTGAAGGAGGGTTTCCTTTTCCAGAGGTAGAATTTTTAGGTCTTTAGCTAAGCTTTCCGCAAAGATGGTGTGGGAATTTTTGAACCCTAGGGGCAAGACGGCCCGGAAGTATTGTGTTTGCTGTATGTTGAGTCCTGCCACTCACAAGTCAAAATTTGTTGTGACTCTGGGACTAATGGAATACAAAAGAAGGCATCATTGAAGACTAATACAGAATACCATGCCATGGTGGTTGGTAGAATGACCAGCAGTGTGTAGGAATGAGGAACTACTGGAGGTATATCCTTGGTAGCTTCACTGACTGTCCTGACATCAATCACCAGGTCTCCAGCAGCCCATGGGGCTCTTGTAGTCAGGCCAATCCCAGGATATGGAGCTCAGCTGGGCAGGTACCCCACCACAACTCCAGCCCACGGGGCTCTCTTGGTCAGGGACCTCCCAGGATATGGGGTTCCCTGGGCAGTTCCCCTGCAGCCCATTGGGTTCTCGTGGTCAGGCCCCTCCCAGGATACAGAGCTACACTTGCAGGTACAGTGGCAGGGCTGGGCACACATGAACCGTGCACATAGCCCTCATTGCTCAGCACCTCCAGCTCACCTCCAGCACCTTCAGCAGCAGCTGGCCTGGGGCTCAGCTCACGTTTACTCACAGATGCCTTGGCATGGCTCCCCAGCTTTGCAATGAGGACGCTTGTTGCCTGGGGGCTGCTGGCTGAATGGGAGACGATTCCCCACCACTGACCAACTTCAGAATTGTTTACAACTGGAGCAGGTGCCCTGATACGGTTTTCCTCTGTGTAACTGGTGGGATCTGTTTTTTTTATTTTTTTATTTTTTTCGTTTTTGGTTCAAGGTTGATTTTATTCCTCTTTTTGCTATTTACAGATATAAGCATGGAAATAATTTATTCATATAAATACACATATGTGAAGGGAAGAACGTGCTGACACACAGCACCTCAGAGCAGGACTTGAACTAACAAACAGCAGCTCTGACAGTTCTGTGACCCTGGGCATCACTCTGTGCAGCCTCCCTCCGCCTGGTCTTCCTGAGACTTCCACTGCACCCGGGACACCAGGCCTCTGTCTCCACCTACCACCCACCCCTCCACTCCTTGACTTCTGGGTTCCTCTTATTAGGAGAGGGTTTACTTGAAGTTGTCTCCCTCTCATGGGCCAGATAAAATGATTAGAAAACAAGCCAGAGGTGCAGCCCCTTTTCTATCCTGACTCTCAGGAGCCCACACCTGTTCCTTGGACCTGGCCAGTTCAGCAAGTTCCATTTTCTGCAACTGTGAGCCCCTGAGGGGTGATGATTGGCTGACCTGGGCAGCCTGACTGTGTCGGCCAGCCCTCCCCAGGTGTGCCTGGGTTGAGATCAATATAAACACCCAATCAGCAAGAGCCAGTGCAGTTGTGCCTGACGCCATATTCTCTGCCCTGTCAGCAGTCTCAGACTGGGCTGGTGGGAGGGAGTGAGAGGCCACGGCTTTGTGGGTCGCCCAGTGTGAGTGGGGCTCTGCTGGACTTTCTGCAGCGGTTGCCATACTGCCACCTGCTAAAGAAGAGGATGCGTCACCCATACCTGCCGCTGGAATTTCTCCCTGGGCAGAAGTGAGGAAGGAAAAAAGCAGTGGGGGCCGGGACAGGAGGGCTATCTCAGACAGGGAAGTGGAAAGCTTCCAGAAGAGTGCCCAGGGCCAGGACCATCCTGTCTGGCCTGCAGGCACCAAGTCGGCCGGCATGCTGTCACTCATGTGGCTCCATGGCTCTTCCTCTAGGCTTTCAAGTCCTTGTACATATTCAGGTGTTTTACCTGGGAAGTGTGGGAACAGTTCAGCAGCAGCTGGCCTGGGGCTCAGCTCACGTTTCCTCACAGATGCCTTGGCATGGCTCCCCAGCTTTGCAATCAGGACGCTTGTTGCCTGGGGGCTGCTGGCTGAATGGGAGACGATTCCCCACCACTGACCAACTTCAGAATTGTTTACAACTGGAGCAGGTGCCCTGATACGGTTTTCCTCTGTGTAACTGGTGGGATCTGTTTTTTTTATTTTTTTATTTTTTTCGTTTTTGGTTCAAGGTTGATTTTATTCCTCTTTTTGCTATTTACAGATATAAGCATGGAAATAATTTATTCATATAAATACACATATGTGAAGGGAAGAACGTTTTTTTCTGTTAATTTTTTTTTTAAGTTTGAATTTTATTTTAATTTTTCTACAGCAGGTTCTTATTGGTTATCTATTTAATACCTATAAATGTATACATGTCAATCCAAATCTCTCAACTACTTCCACCCCCACCCCTCACAGCTTCCCCCCTTGCTGTCCATACGTTTGTTCTCTACATCTGTTGCTCTATTTCTGCCTTGCAAACGGTTCATCTGTACAATTTTTCTAGGTTCCACATACATGCATTAATATACAATATTTGTATTTCTCTTTCTGACTTACTTCACTCTGTATGACAGTCTCTAGATCCATCGACATCTCTACAAATGACCCAAATTCATCCCTATTTATGGCTTAGTAATATTCCATTTTATATATGTACCACACCTTTATGCATTCATCTGTCTGTGGGCATGTAGGTTGCTTCCATTACCTCGCGATTGTAAATAGTGATGCAATGAACATTGCAGTGGATGTCTCTTTTTGATATATGCTTTTTGCCTGGGTATATGTCCAGTAGTGGGATTGCTGGATAATATGGGAATTCTATTGTTAGTTTTTTAAAAAACTAAATACAATTCTATACAGTGACTGTATCAATTTACATTCACAAAAATAGTGGAAGAGAGTTCATTTTCTCCACACCTTTTCTAACATTTATGGTTTGTAGATATTCTGATGATGCACAGTCTAACAGGTGTGAGGTGATACGTAATTGTTGAGTTTATTTCATTGAGCAAGAAGTAGATCTTATCTATTACATATTTGGCTTATGGAACGGTATCTGTGCTAATTTCAATCTCTGGTTTTATGCAGGACCACAACTCAACTTTTCCCTTAAGCAAACATAATTTTGTTTTCTAAATATGAGACTCTGTTATGTTTTGTACTTCAATTCATGTGTAGCCATGTTAACACTCCCTCTATTAGTGATATCTTATGATATTTCATTTTCTGTGTGACTTATTTCACTTAGAATCGTCATACCTAAATCCATTCATTATGCTGCTATGGGCCTGATGAGATTGATTTCATTGCTGAGTGACATTGTATAGTATGTGAGGACCACAACTTCTTTATCCATTTTTCTCTTTTTGAGATATTTAACTTGTACCGAAGATGAGATTTTTGTAAACAGAGCAGTCCAAAAGATTGGGGTGGCTGTGTCATATTTATTTTAATTTTCCTAAGTTATAGGACCATAAGTGGAAGTGCCCTAGGCTATGTAGCTTTGTTATTTAGATGTTTCAGGAAATACCATACACTTCTCCAGAGTGGCAGTTGGCAATTTACATTCTGCCCATAAACATAACAAGTCTCCCTGTAATCCATGGCCTCTCCTGCCTTTCTGGATTTTACACTTTTTTCAGATGGCCCTTTTGACTGTGGGGGAGTGAGACTTCATTGTAGTGCTCATTTCCGTTGCTTGCTTGTTATGTTGGCCAAAGAGGCCGTATGCGTTTTTTCCTGAATATATTCAGGAAAGACCGCATACGCACTTTTTGGCAAAGGGCATCCTGGTCCACATTCTGCCTATTTTCATAGGCTTTAAATGCAATTCCAAACTACCTCCTAAAATCAGTTTCCTGCAATTCTGCCTCACTTTCAAGTCCTCTTCGCAGGCTTACTTCAATATATTTTTGGATGATAGATGTTATTTATAACTTTGAATGTTTGTGAATTACAGTGCCCCTGCACTCCTATTCTCCACTCGCTTTCTCGTGAGCTGGCCGCACTACCGCAGGATTGCTTCAGACCCTAGTCTGGTTCAGGCAGGGCATGCTGAGCCTTTGGTTAATTCTTCTTCCTGGTGGGAAGTTAGGGTTAAATGTGCCTGTCCAAACACTAACAGCTAGTCTCTCATTGGTTCTCCCTATTCCTGTTCAGCTTCTGCGGAAATTGCAAATTGTGCCACACAGGAGGTTAAAGGCACTGAGTCTCCACGTGTGGAGAGTGTTAGTAATGTGTTTGGAATGACCAACTGGAGTACCAGGGGACATAACTGAGATGTGTTTTAGATACGTTTCCTGATTTCACGGTGGACCATACTCTGGTTTTCCCATGCATGTTGTAGCTGAGGAAGAATCCCGTAAACCTGGAGAGTTGGGACCCATGGAATGGGTACCATGCAGTATGACTTGAAAGGGTCTGCATTTGTTCTCCGAACCTCACCAATACTATCAGCCCCAAGTGTCCAGCCTTATGTCTCACACAGCTGTGGGTGTAGATGTGGTAAACCAAGCTTTCATCACAAGCCCTGAATGCATTATGTAAGAATGTCTCTCTATTTCACTGTACTTGTGTTTTGTTTTTGAAATTTATGTTTATAATGGGATTTAGGTAATTTTCACTGCTGCGTTTATGCCGCTGGACACACACTTGATTCTCTTACGGAGACATATAAATACATAGGTTTGAAGATTCCTACCAGTCAGGTCTATTCCTATGTGTTGAATATGGGGTGTTGAGTCCATTTCGTGGAGCAAGGAGTAGGTCTTGTCTATTACGTGTTTGGCTTCTGGAACGGTATCTGTGCTGATTTCAATCTCTGGTTTTATGCAGCGCCGCAACTCAGCTTTCCCCTTACGCAAGCATAAGTTTGTTTTCTAAATGAGAGACTCTCTTCTGTTTTGTAATTCAGTCCATGTGTAGCCACGTTTACATTCCCTGTATTATTGATATCTTATGATGTTTCTTTTTCTGTGTGACTTATTTCACTTACAATCATCGTACCTAAACCACTCATGATGCTGCTACGGTCCTGATGACATTGATTTCATTGCTGAGTGATATTCAATTGTCCATAAGTTCCACAGTTTCGTTATCCATTTTTCGCATTCTGGAATATTTAACTTGTACCCTAGATGAGGTTCTTGTAAACATAGCAGCCCAAAATTTTCGGTGGCTGTGCCTTTTTCATTTTAATTTTCCTAAGCTATAGAATCATAAGTGGAAGTGCCCTAGGCTATGTAGCTTTGTTTTTTAGATGTTTCAGGAAACACCATACACTTCTCAAGAGTGGCTGTTGGCAATTTTCATCCCGCCCATCCGCATAACAATGCTCCCTGTTCTCCCTGGCCTGTCCTGCCTTTCTGGATTTTACACTGTTTTCAGATGGCCTTTATGACCACTGGGAAGTGAGACTTCATTGTAGTGCAGATTTCCCTTGCAAGCTTGCTTTTTTGGCCAAAAAGGGCGTATGCGTTTTTTTCTGAATATATTCAGGAAAAAAGTCATACACCCTTTTTGGTCAAGGGCATCCTGGTCGACGTTCTGCCTATTTTCATAGGCTTTAAATGCAATTCCATACTACCTCCTGAAATCGGTTTCCTTCAATTCTGCCTCACATTCAAGTCCTCTTCACAGCCTTACTTCAATATATTTTTGGACGAAAGCTGTCATTTATAACTCTGCAGGTTTGTGAATTACAGTGCCCCTGAGGTCCTTTTCTCCACTCGTTTTCTTGTGAGCTGGCCACAATACCGCAGAATTGCTTCAGACCCTAGTCCGGTTCAGGCACGGCATGCTGAGGATTTGGTTAATTCTTCTTGCTGGTGGGAAATTAAGGTTAAATGTGCCCGTTCAAACACCTACAGCTAGTCTCTCATTGGTTCTCCCCATTCCTGTCCATCTTCCACAGAAATTGCAAACTGTGCCAACCAGGACGTTAAAGGCACTGACTCTCCAAGTGTGGGGAGTGTTTGGAAAGCGTCTGGAATGGCCAACATGAGTACCAGGGCACGTAAACTGAGATGCATTTTAGAAACGTTGCCCGATCACGTGGTGGACCATATTCTGGTTTTCCTATGTATGTTTTAGCTGAAGGAGGAATCCCTTAAATCTGGTGAGTTGGGACCCATGGAATGGGTACCATGCAGTATGACTTGAAAGGGTCTGCATTTGCTCTCCAAACCTCACCAACCCTATCAGCCCCAAGTGTCCAGCCTTATGTCTCACACAGCTGTGGGTGGAGATGTGGTAAATCCAGGTTTCATCACAAGTCCTGAATGAATTATGTAATCATGTCTCTCTATTTCACTGTCATTGTGTTTAGTTTTTGAAATTTATTTTTATAATGGGATTTCGCTGATTTTCATTGCTGCATTTATGCCACTCTACACACACTTGATTCTCTTACGGAGACATATAAATATATAGGTTTTAAGACTCCTACCAGTCAGTTATATTCCTATGCGTTGAATATGGGGTGTTGAGTCCATTTCGTTGAGCAAGGAGTAGGTCTTGTCTATTATATGTTTGGCTTATGGAATGGTATCTTTGCTAATTTCAATATCTGGTTTTATGCAGCACCCTCACTCACCTTTCCACTTACACAAGCACAAGTTTGTTTTCTAAATGAGAGACTCTCTTCTGTTTTGTAATTCAGTTCACATGTAGACAAGTTTACATCCCCTGTATTAGTGATATCTTATGATGTTTCTTTTACTTTGTGACTTACTTCACTTAGAATCATCATACCTAAATCCACTCATTATGCTGCTACGGGCCTGATGACATTGATTTTATTGCTGAGTGATATTCAGTTGCACGTAAGTACCACAACTTCTTGATCCATTGTTCGCCTTCTGGGTTATTTAAGTTGTACAGTGGCTGAGGTTCTTGTAAACAGAGCAGCCTCAAACTTTGGGGTGACTCTGTCTTTTAGATTTTAATTTCCCTAAGCCTAGTGCTCTAGGCTATGTACCTTTGTTTTTTCAATGTTTCAGGAAACGCCATAAATTTCTCCAGAGTGGCTGTTGTCAATTTACATCCCGCCCATCAGCATAACAATGCTCCCTGTCCTCCATGGCCTGTCCTGCCTTTCTGTATTTTGCACTTTTTTCAGAAGGCGCCTTTGACCAGGGGAAGTGAGACTCCATTGTAGTGCAGATTTCCATTGCTAGCTTGCTTGTTTGGCC
Source organism: Lipotes vexillifer (assembly GCF_000442215.2). NCBI lineage: Eukaryota > Metazoa > Chordata > Mammalia > Artiodactyla > Lipotidae > Lipotes > Lipotes vexillifer. Next base: position 45,729 of record NW_006792846.1, on the reverse strand, counting down.
AAAAAGTGCGTATTCGTTTTTTCCTGAATATAATCAGGAAAAAAACTCATACTCCCTTTTTGGCCAAGGGCATCCTGGTCGGCGTTCTGCCTATTTTCATAGGCTTTAAATGCAATTCCAAACTACCTCCTGAAATCGGATTCCTGCAATTCTGCCTCACTTTCAAGTCCTCTTCACAGCCTTACTTCAATATATTTTTGGATGAAAGCTGTCATTTATAACTCTGCAGCTTTGTGAATTTCAGTGTCCCTGAGCTACTTTTCTCCACTCGCTTTCTTTTGAGCTGGCCGATATACCACAGGATTGCTTCAGACCCTAGTCTGCTTCAGGCACGTCATGCTGAGGCTTTCGTTAATTCTTCTTGCTGGTGGGAAATTAGAGTTAAATGTGTCCGTCCAAACACCTACAGCTAGTCTCTCATTGTTTGTCCCCACTCCTGTCAATCTTCCGCAGAAATTGCCAACTGTGCCAAACAGGAGTTTAAAGGCACTGATCCTCCAAGTGTGGAGAGTGTCAGGAAAACGTCTGGAATGGCCAACATGAGTACCAGGGCACGTAAACTGAGACGCATTTTAGAAACGTTGCCCGATCACACGGTGGACCATACTGCGGGTTTCCCATACATGTTTTAGCTGAAGGAAAAATCCCTTAAACCTGGAGAGTTGAGACCCATGTAATGGGTACCACGCAGCATGACTTCAGAGGGTATGCATTTGCTCTCCAAATCTCACCAACCCTATCAGCCCCAAGTGTCCAGCCTTATGTCTTACACAGCTGTGGGTGTAGATGTGGTAAATCCAGGTTTCATCACAAGCCCTGAATGAATTATGTAAGAATGTCTCTCCATTTCACTGTCATTGTGTTTTGTTTTAGAAATTTATTTTTATAATGGGATTTAGCTGATTTTCCCTGCTGTGGTTATGCCCCTTTACACACACTTGATTCTCTTATGGAGACATATAAATACATAGGTTTTATGATTCCTACCTGTCAGGTATATTCCTATGCGTTGAATATGGGGTGTTGAATCCATTTCGTTGAGCAACGAGTAGGTCTTGTCTATTACATATTTTGCTTATGGTCAGTATCTGTGCTAATTTTAATCTCTAGTTTTATGCAGCACCTCAACTCACTTTTCCCCTAAAGCAAGCATAAGTTATTTTCTAAATGTGAGACTCTGTTCTCTTTTGTTATTCAGTTCATGTGTAGACTCGTTTACATTCCCTGTATTACTGACATCTTATGATGTTTCTTTTTCTTTGTGACTTATTTCACTTAGAATCATTATACCTATATCCACTCATTATGCTACTACTGGCCTGATGACATTGATTTCATTGCTCAGTGATATTTCATTGTATATAACAACCACAACTTCTTTATTCATTTTTCACATATTTGGATATTTTTCTTGTACCGTGGATGAGGTTCTTGTAAACAGAGCAGCTGCAATCTTTAGGGTAGTCGTGTCTTTGTGATTTGATGGGTTAGGGCAAGGCTTCGGGTAAGTGTTAGGGTTAGGGTTAGGTTTAGGGTTAGGGTTACTGAAAGTGGACGGTTTACGTACAGATAATTGTAGACAATGGTTTACAGTTAGCGTACATGTTAGGGCATGTGTTAGTGTTAGTGTACGGGTAGATTTAGGGGACGGGTTAGTGTAAGGCTTCAGGTGTACATTAGGTTTAGGGTTAGGTTTAGGGAACTGGGACGTATAGGGTACAGTTTAGGGTACGACAACAGTTTAGTGTTGGCGTATGTATTAGGGTATGGGTTAGTGTTAGTGTACGTGTTAGCATTAGGGGACGGGTTGGGTAAGGTTTCGGGTAAGGGTTAGTGTTAACTTTAGGGAACGGGAACATTTTAGATTACAGGTCAGTGTAAGACAACAGTTTAGCGTTAGCATACGTGTTAGGATATGTGTTAGTGTTACTGTATGATTTAGGATTAGGGGACAGGTTAGGGTAAGGCTTCAGGTAAGTATCAGGGTTAGGTAGGGTGTGGGAATTGGGACGGTTTAGGATACAGGTTAGTCTATGACAAATGTTTAGGGTTAGCGTATGTGTTACAATAGGGGTTAGCATTAGGGTACTGATTAGGTTTAGCCCACGGTTTAAGGTAAGGCTTCTGGTAAGGTTTAGGGGTAGGGTTAAGGAAGGGGGACGGTTTAGAGTACAGGTTAGGATACAACAATGGTTTAGTGTTAGCGTACGTGTTAGGGTACGGGTTACTGTTAGTGTAAGGGTTAGGATTAGGGCACGAGTAGGGTAAGGCTTCGGGTAAGTGTTAGGGTTAGTGTTAGGGAACGGGGACGGTTTAAGGTACAGGTTAGGGTATGGCAACAATTTAGGGTTAGCGTACGTGTTAGGGACGGGTTAGTGTTAGTGTACGGGTTAGGATTTGGGCATGGGTTAGGGTAAGACTTCGGGTAAGTGTTATGGTTAGCATTAGGTTTAGGGTTAGGGTTAGGGTGAGGGAACGGGACAGTGTAGGTTACAGGTTAGGGTACGACTAAGATTTAGTGTTAGCGTACGTGTTAGGGCATGGGTTAGTGTTAGTGTATGGGTTATGATTAAGGCATGGGTTAGGGTAAGGCTTCGTGTAAGGGTTAGGGTTAAGGTTAGGGTTAGGGAACAGGGACAGTGTGGGGTTCAGGCTAGTGTATGAAAAAGGTTTTGTGTTAGCGTATGTGTTAGGGAATGGTTTACTGTTAGAGTACGGTTTAGGATTACGGCATGTGTTAGGGTAAGGCTTCGGGTAGTGTTAGGTTTATTGTTAGGGTTAGGGTTAGGGATAGGGAAAGGGGATGGTTTAGGGTACAGGTTAGGGCGTTAGGGTTAGGGTTAGGGGATGGTTTAGGGTAAAGGTTAGGGTAGGACAACAGCGTTAGTGTTAGTGTACGGGTTAGGATTAGGGCACGGGTTAGGGTAAACCTTCGGGTAAGGGTTTGGGTTAGGGTTAGGGTTAGGGAAAGGGACGGTTGAGGGTACAGGTTAGGGTACGACAACTGTTTAGGATTAGCATACGTGTTAGGGCCTGGGTTAGTGTTAGTGTACGGGTTAGGATTACGGCACGGGTTAGGGTAAGTCTTTGGGTTAGGTTTCGTGTTACCTTTAGGCAATGGGGACGGTTTACGGTACTGGTTAGGGTATGACAAAGGTTTACGGTTAGCGTACGTGTTAGGGCACGGGTTAGTATTAGCGTACTGTTTAGGATTAGGGCACAGGTTAGGGTAAGGCTATGGGTAGCCTTAGGGTTAGGCTTATGGAACTGGGATGGTTTGGGGTACAGGTTATTGTACGAAAATGGTTTAGGGTTAGCATATGTGTTAGGGAACGGGTTAGTGTTAGCGTACTGTTTACTATTAGAGCACAGGTTAGGGTAAGGCTTCGGATAAGGTTTTAGGGTTAGGTTTAGGGTTAAGGTTAGTGTTAGGGTTAGGTAACGGGGAAGGTTTAGGGTACATGTTAGGGTACAACAACGGTTTAGGGTTAGCGTACGTGTTAGGGCACGGGTTAGTGTTAGCGTACAGGTTAGGATTAGGGCAAGGGTTAGGGTAAGGCTTCGGGTAAGGATTAGGGTTAGGGTTAGGCAACGGGGACGGTTTAGGGTACAGGTTAGGGTACAACAACGGTTTAGTGTTAGCATATGTGTTCGAGCATGGATTAGTGTTAGCGTACGGGTTAGGATTAGGGTACGGGTTAGGGTAAGTCTTTGGGTAAGTGTTAGTGTTAGGGTTAGGATTAGGTTTAGGGTTAGGGTTAAAGAATGGGGAAGGTTTAGGGTATAGGTTAGTGTACGACAACAGTTTATTGTTAGCGTACGTGTTAGGGCTCAGTTTAGTGTTAGCATACCGGTTAGGATTAGGTCACAGTTTAGGGTAAGGCTTTGGGTAAGGTTTCGGGTCAGGGTTAGGGTTAAGGAACGGGGACGGTTTAGTGTACAGGTTAGGGTACGACAATGGTTTATGGTTAGCGTACGTCTTAGGGCCTGGTTAGTGTTAGCATACTGGTTAGGATTAGGGCACGGGTTAGAGTAAGGCTTCGGGTAAGGGTTATGGTTAGGGTTAGGGTTAGTGTTAGAGTTAGGGATAGCGCACGGTTTAGGGTAAAGGTTAGTGTACGACAATGGTTTATGGTTAGCGTATGTGTTAGGGCACTGCTTAGTTTTAGCATGTGGGTTAGGTATAAGACACGGGTTAGGGTAAGGCTTTGGCTAATGGTTAGGGTTAGGTTTAGTGTTAGTGTTAGGGTTAGGGAACAGGGAAGGTTTAGGTTACAGGATAGGGTACGACAATGGTTTAGGGTTAGTGTATGTGTTAGGGCACGGATTATTGTTAGCGTACGGTTTAGGATTAGAGTACGGTTTAGGGTAACGTTTCGGGTAAGGATTTGTTTTAGAGTTTGGGTTAGGTTTAGGGTTAGGGAATGGGGATTGTTTAGGATACAGGTTAGTGTACGACAATGGTTTAGGGTAAGCGTATGTGTTAGGGAATCGGTTAGTGTTAGCTTACTCGTCAGTATTAGGCCACGGGTTACAGTAAGGCTTCGGGTAAGGGTTAGGGTTAGGGTTAGTGTTAGGGTTAGGGAATGGGGACGGTTTAGGGTACAAGTTAGGGTACAACAACGGTTAGTGTGAGCATATGTATTGGGGCACGGGTTAGTAATAGCGTATGGGTTAGGATTAGGGCACGTATTAGGGTAAGGCTTCGGGTAAGGATCAGGGTTCTGGTTAGGTTTACGGTTAGGGTTAGAGAACAGGGACAGTTTAGGGTACAGTTTAGGATACGACAACGTTTTAGGGTTAGCATATGTGTTAGGGCACGGTTTAGGGTTAGCGTACCAGTTAGGATTAGTGCACGTGTTAGGGTAAGGCTTCGGGTAAGTGTTAGTGCTAGGGTTAGTGTTAGGTTTAGGGTAATGGAAAGGGGACTGTTTAGGGTACAGGTTAGTTTACGACAACTGTTTAGGGTTAACGTACGTGTTAGGCCACGTGTTAGTGTTAGCGTACAGGTTAGGATTAGGTCACAGGTTAGGGTAAGGCTTCGGGTAAGCGTTAGGGTTAGGCTTAGGGTTAGGGTTAGGGAACGGGAACAGTTTATGGTACAGGTTAGTGTATGACAACACTTTAGGGTTATCGTACTTGTTAGCGCACAGGTTAGTGTTAGCATACTGGTTAGGATTAGGGCACGGTTTAGGGTAAGGCTTCAGATAAGGGTTAGTGTTGGGGTTACGGTTAGTGTAAGGGAATGGGGACGGTTTAGGGAACAGGTTATGGTACAACAACGGTTTAGGGTTAGCATATGTGTTAGGGCACGGGTTAGTGTTAGCGTACGGGTTAGGATTAGGGCACGGGTTAGAGTAAGGCTTTGGGTCATGTTTAGGGTTAAGATTTGGGTTAGGGTTGTGGTTAGGGAATGGGAACGTTTTAGTGTACAGGTCAGTGTACAACAACAGTTTAGGGTTAGCGTACATGTTAGTGCATGGGTTGGTGTTAGCGTATCTGTTAGGATTAGATAATGGGTTAGAGTAAGGCTTCGGGTAAGTGTTCGTGTTAGGGTTAAGGTTAGGGTTAGGGAACGGGGACAGTTTAGGGTATAGGTTAGTGTACAACAATGGTTTAGTGTTAGTGTACGTGTTAGGGCATGGATTAGTGTTAGCGTACGGGTTAGGATTAGGTTATGGTTTACGGTAAGGCTTCGGGTAAGTGTTAGGGTAGGGTTAGGGTTAGGATTGGGGTTAAGGAATGGGGACGTTTTAGGGTACAGGTTAGGGTACGACAACGGTTTAGGATTAGCGTACGTGTTAGGGCTCATGTTAGTGTTAGCGTATGGGTCAGGATTAGGGCATGGGTTAGGGTAAGGCTTCAGGTAAGGGTTAGGTTTAGGGTTAGGGTTAGGGAATGGGGACAGTTTAGGGTACCGGTTAGGGTACGACATCGTTTTAGGTGTAGTGTACGTGTTAGGGCATGGGTTAGTGTTAGCGTACGGGTTAGGATTATGGCACGGGTTAGGGTAAGGCTTCAGATAAGGTTTAGGTTTAGGGTTAGGGTTAGGGTTAGAGTAAGGGAACGGTGATGGTTTAGGGTACAGGTTAGGCTACGACAATGGTTTAGGGTTAGCTTGTGTGTTAGGGCACAGGTTAGTGTTAACGTACCAGTTAGTATAAGGGCACGGGTTAGGGTAAGGCTTCGGGTAAGGGTTAGTGTTAAGATTAGCGTTAGGGTTAGGGTGAGGGAACGAGGACGGTTTAGGGTACAGGTTAGTATACGACAACGGTTTAGGGTTAGCGTACGTGTTAGGGCATGGGTTAATGTTAGCGTACGGTTTAGGATTAGGGCACGGGTTAGGGTAAGGCTTCAGGTAAGGGTTAAGGTTAGGGTTTAGGTTAGGGTTAGTGTTACGTTTATGGAACTGGGAAGGTTTAGGGTACAGGTTAGGGTATGACAACAGTTTACGGTTAGCGTACGGGTTAGGATTAGGCTACGGGTAAGGGTAAGGTTTTGGGTAAGTGTTAGGTTTAGGCTTAGTGTTAGGGTTAGGCAATGAGGACGGTTTAGGGTACAGGTTAGGGAACAACAATGGTTTAGTGTTAGCCTACGTTTTAGGGTATGGATTAGTGTTAGTGTACGGGTTAGGATTATGGCACGGGTTAGGGTAAGGCTTCGGGTAAGTGTTACGGTTAGGGTTAGGGTTAGGGAACGGGGACGGTTTAGGGTACAGGTTAGGGTTCGACAAATATTTAGGGTTAGCATACGTGTTAGGGCCCGGATTAGTGTTAGCGTATGGGTTAGGATTAAGGCACGATTTAGGGTAAGGCTTCAGGTAAGTGTTAGGGTTAGGGTTAGGGTTAGGTTTAGTAAACGGGGAAGGTTTAGGGTACAGGTTAGGGTACGACATCGGTTTAGGGTTAACATACGTGTTAGGGCATGGGTTAGTGTTAGCGTACGGGTTAGGATTAGGGCCCAGGGTAGTGTAAGGCTTCAGGTAAGGGTTAGGGTTAGGGTTAGGGTTGGGTTTAGGGAACAGGGATGGTTTGGGGTACCGGTTAGGGTAGGACAACTGTTTAGGGTTAGCGTACATTTTAGGGCATGGGTTAGGGTTAGTGTACGGGTTAGGATTAGGGCACAGGTTAGGGTAAGGCTTTGGGTAAAGTTTAGGGTTAGGGTTAGGATTAGGGTTAGGTTTAGTTAACGGGAACATTTTAGGGTACAGGTTTGTGTACGACAACTGTTTAGGGTTAGCGTACGGGTTAGGGTAAGGCTTCAGGTAAGGGATAGATTTACGGTTAGGTTTAGGGTACGGAGACAGTTTAGGGTACAGGTTAGGCTACGATAACGGATTAGGGTTAATGTACGTGTTAGAGCACGGGTTAGTGTTAGCGTACTGGTTAGATTAGGACACGGGTTATGGTAAAGCTTCGGGTAAGTGTTAGGGTTAGGGTTAGGGAAGGGGGACAGTTTAGGGTTCAGGTTAGGGTAGGACAACGGTTTAGGGTTACCGTACATGTTAGGATTAGGGCTCGGGTTAGGGTAAGGCTTCGGGAAATGGTTATGGTTAGGTTTAGGGTTAGGCTTATGGTTAGGGAAGGGGGAATGTGTATGGTACAGGTTAGGTTACGACAGCGGTTTAGGGTTAGCGTACGTGTTAGGGCATGGGTTCGTGTTAGCTTACAGGTTAGTATTAGTAAACGGGTTAGGGTTAAGCTTCGGGTAACGGTTAGTGTTAGGGTTATGGCTAGGGTTATGGTTAGGGAATGGGGAAGTTTTAGGGTACAGGTTATTGTACGGCAGCGGTTTAGTGTTAGTGTATGTGTTACGGCACTGGTTAGTGTTAGCATACGGGTTATGATTAGGGCACGGGTTAAGGTTAGGCTTCAAGTAAGGGTTAGGGTTAGGGAACGGGGATGATTTAGGGTACAGTTTAGTGTATGACGTTTTAGGTTTATTGTACGTTTTAGGGCATGTGTTAGTGTTAGCATATGGGTTAAGACTAGGTCACGGTTTAGCGTCAGGCTTTGGTTAAGGATTATGGTTAAATTTTGGGTTAGGGTTAGGGTTAGGAAACGGGGGCTGTTTAGGGTACAGGTTAGTGTACGACAATGGTTTAGGGTTAGCGTACGTGTTAGGGCATGGGTTAGTGTTAGCTTATGGGTTAGTATTAGGGCAAGGTTTAGGGAAAGGCTTCGGGGAAGTTTTAGGGTTAGGGATAGGGTTAGGGTAAGGGAATGGGGTTGGTTTAGGATACAGGTTAGGGTACGACAACAGTTTAGGGTTAGCGTACGTCTTACGGCACCGGTTAGTGTTACCGTACGGTTTAGGATTAGGGCACTGGTTAGGGTAAGGCTTCGGGTAAGGGTTAGGGTTAGGTTTAGGGTTAGGTTTAGGAAACAGGATTGGTTTAGTGTACAGGTTAGGGTACGACAATGGTTTAGGGTTAGCGTTTGTGTTAGGTCACTGGTTAGTTTTAGCGTACGGGTTAGGATTAGGGCATGGTTTAGGGTAAGGGTTCGGGTAAACATTAGGGTTTGGGTTAGGGTTAGGGTTAGGGAACGGGGACGGTTTAGGGTACATGTTAGGGTATGACAGTGGTTTACGGTTAGAGTACATGTTACGGCACGGGTTAGTGTTAGCATACGGTTTAGGATTAGGGCACGGTTTAGGGTAAGGCTTCGGTTAAGTGTTAGGTTTAGGGTTAGGGTTAGGGTTAGGGAACAGGGATGGTTTAGGGTACACGTTAGTGTACAACAAAGGTTTAGGGGTAGTGTACGTGTTAGGGCACAAGTTAGTGTTACCGTACGGGTTAGGATTAGGACATGGGTTAGGGTAGGCTTCGGGTAAGGGTTAGAGTTAGGGTTAGGGTTAGGGTTTGGGTTAGGGAACTGGGACGGTTTAGGGTATAGATTAGGGTACGACAACGGTTTAGGGTTATCATACGTGTTTAGGCACGGGTTAGTGTTAGCGTATGGTTTAGGATTAGGGCACGGGTCAGGGTGAGGCTTCGGGTAAGGTTTACGGTTAGGGTTAGTGTTAGGGTTAGGGAACGGGGATGATTTATGGTACAGGTTAGGATAGCTCAACGGTTTAGTGTTAGCGTATGTGTTAGGGCATGGGTTGGTGTTCGTGTACGGGTTAGGATTAGGGTATGGGTTAAGTTAAGGCTTTGGGTAAGGTTTAGGTTTACGTTTAGTGTTAGGGTTAGTGTTACAGAACGGGGATGGTTTAGAGTACAGGTTAGGGAATGACAGTGGTTTAGGGTTAGCGTACATGTTCGGGCACGGATTAGTGTTTGTGTATGGGTTAGGATTAGGCCACGGGTTAGGGTAAGGCTTCAGGTAAGGGTTAGGATTAGGGCACGGGTTAGTGTCAGTGTATGGGTTAGGATTAGGCCACGGGTTAGGGTAAGGCTTCAGGTAAGGGTTAGGATTAGGGTTAGGTTAAGGTTTAGGGTTAGGGAATGGGGACTGTTTAAGTTACAGGTTGGGGTACGACAACAACTTAGGGTTAGCATACGTGTTAGGTCACTGTTTAGTTTTAGTGTATGGCTTAGGATTAGGGCATGTATTAGGTTTAGGTTTCAGGTAAGTGTTAGGTTTAGGTTTAAGGATAGGGAACAGGGACAGTTTAGGGTACAGCTTAGTGTAGGACACTGTTTTAGGATTAGCGTACGTGTTAGCACATGGCTTAGTGTTAGTGTACGGGTTAGGGTTAAGGCACGGTTTAGTGTAAGGCTTCAGGTAAGCGTTAGGTTTAGGGTTAGTGTTAGGGATCTGGGATGGTTTAGGATACAGTTTAGGGTATGACAACTGTTTACCGTTAGTGTACCTGTTAGGGTACGCATTCGTTTTAGTGTACGGGTTAGTACTAGGGCATGGTTTAGGGTAAGGCTTCGTGTATGGGTTAGGGTTAGGGTTATGGTTAGGGTTAGGGTTAGGGAACTGCGACGGTTTAGGGTAAAATTTAGTGTTCGACAGCAGTTTCACGTTAGCGTACTTGACAGGGTATGGGCTAGTGTTACTTTATGGGTTAGGATTTGGTAACGGTTCCAGGTAAGGCTTCGGGTAAGGGTTAAGTTTAGGGTTAGGGTAAGGGTTTGTGTTAGGATTAGGGAATGGGGACAGTTCAGTGTACAGTTTATGGTACGACAACATTTTAGTGTTAGCATACGTGCTGTGGTACGGGTTAGTGTTAGTGTATGGGTTAGGATTATGGCACGGGTTTGAGTAAGGCTTTCTTTAAGGGTTAGGGTTAGGGAATGGGGATGATTTAGGGTACACCTTATGGTACAACTCTTTAGGGTTAGCGTACGTGTTATGGTACGGGTTAGTGTTATTGTACAGTTTAGGTTTAGGGCATGGGTTAGGGTAAGTCTTCGGGTAAGTCTTAGGATTAGGGTTAGTGTTAGGGTTAAGGATTGGGGATGTTTTAGGGTAGAGGTTAGGGTGTGGGAATGGTTTAGTGTAGCATACACGCTAGGGTACGATAATTGTCATTTATTACTCTGCAGGTTTGTGAATTGCTATGCACCTCAGCTCCATTTTTCACCTCGCTTTTTTGTGAGCTGGCCGCAAAACCTCAGGATTGCTTCAGGCCCTGTTTTCTTTCCCAGGTGTCAGGCTGAGCCTTTGGTTATTTCTTTCTTATGTTGGGAAATTAGAGTGACTTGTGCTTGTCCAAAACCTTACAGCTAGTCTCTCATTGGTTCCCTCTTTTCCCTTTCATCCTCCACACAAATTGCAAACTGTCCAAAACAGGAGGTTAAATGTACTGATTCTCCATGTGGGGAGAATCTAAGTAACGTGGCTGGAATGGCAAACTCGAGCACCAGGAGATTAAAAATGAGGTGCATTTTCAACACGTTTCCTGATCACATGGTGTAGTGCCCTGGGTTTCCCGTGTATCGTTTAGCTGTAGGAAGATTGCCTTGAACCTACCGATTTGGGACCCATGGAATGTGTACCATGCAGTATTACTTTAAAGGGTGTCCATTTCCTCATTCAACCTCACTAATTCTCTTAGCGTGAATGGTTTCCAGCATTATGTCTCATCCTGCTGTGGGTCTAGAGATGTTCTATCCATGTTGCCTCACAACCCCTGAGCAAAAGATGTAAGAATTTTTCTCTTTCTCACTGTCTTTTTAAAAAATTTATTATTATATTGGTTACAGCTGATTTTCAAAGCTCTGTTTCTTGCTGCTGTATATCCACTTGATTCACGTACAGAGAGACATCAATAAATTCTTTTTCAGATTCTTACCAGTCGTATATATTCTTTTGCGGTGACTTGAGTGTGCTGAGTGCAGTGCTTTTAGCTACCGTGTAGGCCTTGTTGATTACCAATTTGGTATTTGGAATGGTATCTTTGCTAATTTCAACCTCCTGGATAATGCCTCACCCCTCCCCACCTTTCCCCTTTAGCAGCCTTATGCGTGTTTTCTACATATTTGACTACGTTTCTGTTTTGTAAATTACTTCATGTGTAGCCATTTTGGATTCCACCTTTAAGTGGTATCTTATGATATGTATCTTTTTTTTTTGACTTATTTCACTTAGAATGATCATATGTAACTCCTCCGGAGTTGTTGCCACTGGCCATATTTCATTGATTTCCAGGCTGAATAATATTCCACTCTACAAGAGTATCACATCTCTATCCACTTTTTCCCTCCAGAGACATTTAACTTATATCCTAGTCGAGGATCTTTTAAACGGAGAGGCAGTAAACATTGGGGTGCCTGTGTCCACTTGATTTTTGTTTTTCCCAAGATATACGCCCATGAGTGCAAGTGCGCTATGCTCTGTAGCTCATTTTTTAGATGTTTTAGTAAACACAATACAGTTCTCCAGAGTGGCCGTTGGGATTATACATTTACACTATAAGCCTTACAGAGCTCCCTTTTCTCCTCACCCTGTCCTGCTTTTCTGGTGTTTACACTTTATGAGGCCAGCTCTTTGGACTGATGCGAAGTGATATCTTTTGTAGGATTGATTTCCAGTGCCCAGCTGTTTGGTTGGCTAAAAAGGGTGTGTACCCTTTTCTTGAATATATTCAGAAAAAAGCCATACACTCATTTTGGCCAACTGCAATGTTGGCAATGTTCAGCCCCTTTTCTTGTGCTTAATCGCACATCTTTTCTAACTCTTCAAATCCCTTTCCTGCCATTCTCCCTTGCTTACAAGTCATTTTCTGTGATTTTCCTCAAGACATTTTTCAGTGATAGATATTTTCAACTCTGCAGTTTCGTGAATTTTAGTGCTCCTGAGTTCCATTATTCAACTTGTGCTTATGCGAACTGGCCACAAAGCAGTGGGATTTCCACAAGCCCTGTTCTGTTTCCATGGGCAATCTTAGCCTTTGGTCAATTCATCTTCCTGATTGGAAATTAGAGTGACATGTGCCTCTCCGAATACCTAGGACTTTTCTCTCATCCTTCCACTTCATCCTCTGGACAAATTGCAAACTGTACATAACAGGATGTTGACAGTGCTGACAACTCCAAGTGGGGAGATAGTTAGTAAAGACTCTGGAGGGGTGAACCCGAGCTCTAGAAGATGAGGAGATGAGATGCCTTTTCCAAACTCTTCCCGATCAGTCAGTGTACCATCCTCTGTGTGTGACAGGAATGTTATAACAGAAGGAAGGGTCCTGTTCATGAAAGGAGAGCACCAGGGCGTTTTCCAAATCAGTGTCTCCCCAAAACAGAAACTGGGGAATTTTTTAGGCTACAGCAACACATATGTTCATTAAGGGCCTTGGAAAGTAGGCAGAGTCCGAACTTCAGATGATTGAAGTCTTCAGGGTCAGAAGCACTCACCATCGGCTTCCCTCAGGTTACATTTTAACTGTCATTGATAGATGATGTCAATAAAAATATCTATTGTTTTTCAGATAATTTCCCCTTATAGGTTATTGCCAAATATTGAGAATAGTTCCCTGTGCTGTACAGTAGTTCCTTGTTGATGATCTGTTTTATGTATAGCAGTGTGTATGTGCTAATCCCAAACTGTTAATTTATCCGTCTACCCTCCTTCCCCCATTTGTAATAATAAATTATAAGATTTTATACTTCTCAGAAATGGGGGAGCTGGAAGAGAGGGATCATTTTCAATGGAAAAACATTTAAAACAAGAATGAAGCTTTAACCAAGATTATTAGATACATATCCTTGGAAAGAAATCACTTCATTTCTCTAATATTGACATGACAAATAAGACAAATCTTTTCACTGAACTTGCTTATAATTAAATGATGGAAATATCCAATGGAATTGTGAGAAACATCTTACGTTACCCGAGCCTTATGCAATGTTCTATGTTAATTACAGTTTGGCTCACACATCTGTTCATAGAAGTTAAAATGTTCTCAATTTCTGCTACTGATCCTCCAGATTGGACCCCAACAAGTGTCATCCTGCCCAGTGTCATTGGAGACAACAGATCGAGACTGAGTTTGGTTCAGAAGAAAATGAAACTTTTTATTTTGATCAGAGAATGCAGAGGTGAGAGCATGCGCTACCCTGCGGGCTGTGGGCTGGGCTGCTGTGTATAGATCCTATCAGAGTCAGTGGAAGGGATGGAGTGGAGCTATCAAGGGTCTGGTTGGCTGCAGCTCAGGCTCTATATCGCAGAGTCTGCCCTGGGCCCCCTGAGCTGAGGTGTCGACCCAGCCATTCTGCACTAGGAATTTTGGTCTGAAGTGCTGGGTGTAGGACCTCTGCATGCGGGACCCTAGGAGCACATGAAATTAGACAAATCACAAAGGATAAAAAAGGTTAGACTATATTTTATTGCCCAGATTGTATTTTTATCTCCCAGGGATTTTTAATGGGATTTGCCAGTGACAAACTCCTTCTCTGCCTTCTGTCCCGTTCCTCATTCTTGGAGTGCTGAGGGTGCAGACCCCTCTTTTGTAACTGATGAGTGCTGACTTGGGAGCCCTCATACCTGGGGGTGAGGGTCAGAACTTCTCTCAGCAGCTTCCATGTGACGTTGATTGTCCCCAGGCCTCCTGTCTCCCTGCTTGTCCCACTGAGCACAATCATTGGAAATGTTATAGATTCTAATGACCTTTAAGGGTTCAGGAAAGAGATGTGCATAGACGCTGTGGGGGCTGGTTTTACCTTGCCCCACATTTGTTCAGCCACCTTAGGCTGACCGTTTCTTCCAGCCTAGATGCTCTGACCAGTAGTCTGTGCTTTCTTCAATTAGGCCCCAGAATTAATATAAAAACAGCACCAGGTGTCACAGCTCTACCCGCTCAACTCCCAGACAGTCCAGGGTCAGTGGTGATCAAGGACGATGATGGCCACGGAGTCAACAGCCTTGTGAAGTAGCCAGGAGCCCAGCCTGTCTTATTGGCCACCATCATCGTGGTGTCTGTAGGCTTTTCTATGTTTACAGTGTGATATACACTTACCCCGGCAAGCTTATTAGCTCCCTTCTGGGTACAGTAAGTCCTGCAAGCAGTAGTCTACTCTTTCAGGACACACTCTTGTTGTTTTCTGAGAGAAACTCCAGGTCAAGTGATTGTCACACGAGTTGTCATGGTGCCCCGTTATCCCAGGTTGTCTCGCTGGAGCTGGGAGTTGGAGGGCCTCCTCACTCGAGGTCAGTGTGTCAATGGAGCGAACCCTGCAACTTGTGGGCATGGTTGGTGATTAGGATCACAGTGTGGGGTCCTTTTCCCTTAGGAGGGAGGTGGCCTTCGGACTGCTGATTTCCAGGTGTTTAGATACCGCCTGTATCTTGGCCGTATGTGGCAGTGGGCCAAGTCCCTTGGTGACCATAGTTTATCCTACCTGGATGGCATTCTTGCGTTGTTCCTTTTCAAGTGGTACCAGGTTTTGCACTAAAACTCCAATAGCGATTCACCTTTCACTGGGTATGTAAAGGTCAAACGGTTTAGCTAAATGAGGGAGTTCCAGGGCAAGGGTCTGAATTGACTGCTATTTCCATTCTTGAAAGGCCACTTCTGGATTCTATTCAAAAGGATCATCATCTTTTCCTTTCAGTGTTTCATGTAGAGGCCCAGTTATTAGACTGTAGTTAGCGATCCAGATGCAGCAAACCCTGACCTCCCCAGGTACCCCTAAGCTGTCTCTAGTTTTAGAAAGGGGTAAGGCTGCAAATGGTTTCTTCCCTTTCCTGGGATGGGCTTCTCTGACCTTCTGTGAGAATGAAGCCCAGGCAGGTCACCTTAGTCTGTGATATTTGAGCTTTTTCTTGGACAACTTCTATCCTTTATTGGCTTGGTAGTTCAGAGGCCTCCTTAGTAGAGCTGGCAATCAGAATGTCTTTTGCATATTGAAGGTGGGTTTCCTTTTCCAGAGGTAGAACTTTTAGGTCTTTAGCTAAGCTTTCCACAAAGATGGTGTGGGAATTTTTGAACCCTTGGGCAATACGGCCCAGAAGTATTGTTTTTGTTATATGTTAAGTTCTGCCACTCACAAGCCAAAATTTCTTGTGACTCTGGGACTAATGGAATACAGAAGAAGGAATCATTGAAGACTAATACAGAGTACCATGTCCTGGTGGTTGGTAGAATGACCAGCAGTATGTAGGAATTAGGAACTACTGGAGGTATAACCTCGGTGGCTTCACTGACTGTCCTGACATCCTTCCCCAGGTCCCCAGCAGCCCTTGGGTCTCTCCTTGTCAGGCCAATCCCAGGATATGGAGCTCACCTGGGCAGGTACCCCACCCCCACCCCAGGCCATGGGGCTCTCCTAGTCAGGCCCATCCCAGGATATGGTGTTCCCTGGGCAGGTCCCCTGCAGCCCATGGTGTTCTTGTGGTCAGGACCCTCCCAGGATACAGAGCTACACTTGCAGATACCGTGGCAGAGCTGGGCACACAGGAACTGTGCACGTAGCCCTCATTGCTGAGCACCCCCAGCTCACAGGTCGCTCAGAGCTGACACAGAGGACCTCAGAGCAGGACATGAACTAACAAACAGCAGCTCTGACAGTTCTGTGACCCTGGGCAGCAGTCTGTGCGGCCTCCCTCTGCCTGGTCTTCCTGAGATTTCCACTGCACCCAGGGCACCAGGCCTCTGTCTCCACCTACCACCCAACCCTCCTCTCCTTGATTTCTGGGTTCCGCTTATTAGGAGACGGTTTTGTTGAAGTTGTCCCTCACTCATGGGCCAGATAAAATGATTAGAGAACAAGCCAGAGCTGCAGCCCCATTTCTATCCTGACTCTCAGGAGCCGACACCTGTTCCTTGGACCTGGCCCGTTCAGCAAGTTCCATTTTCTGCAACTGTGAGACCCTGAGGGGTGATGATTGGCTGACCTGGGCAGCCTGACTGTGTCCGCCAGCCCTCCCCAGGTGTGCTTGTGTTGACATCAATATAAACACCCAATCAGCTAGAGCCACTGCAGCTGTGCTTGATGCCATATTCTCTGCCCTGTCAGCAGTCTCAGGCTGGGCTGGTGGGAGGGAGTGAGAGGCCACGCTTTGTGTGTGGCCCAGTGTGAGTGGGGCTCTGCTGGACTCTCTGCAGCAGTTGCCAGACTGCCACCTGCTAAAGAAGAGGATGTGTCACCCATACCTGCCGCTGGAATTTCTCCCTGGGCAGAGGTGAGGAAGGAAAAAAGCACTGGGGGCCGGGACAGGAGGACTATCTCAGGCAGGGATATGGAAAGCTTACAGAGTAGCACCTAGGGCCAGCTCCATCCTGGCTGGCCTTCAGGCACCAAGACAGCCAGCAAGCTGTCGCTCATGTGGCTCCATGGCTCCTCCTCTAGGCTTTCAGTTCCTTGTACATATTCAGGTGTTTTTCCTGGGAAGTGTGGGAACAGTTCAGCAGCAGCTGGCCTGGGGCACAGCTCAAGTTTACTCACAGATGCCTCCGCACGGTGCCCCAGCTTTGCAATGAGGATGCTTGTCACCTGGGGGCTGCTGGCTGAATGGGAGATGATTCCCCACCATGGACCAAATTTAGTATTGTTTCCAACTGGAGCAAGTGCCCTGATACGGTTTTCCTCTGTGTAACTGGTAGGATCTGTTGTTTTATTTTTTCCTTTTTTTCGTTTTTGATTCAAGATGGATTTTATTCCTCTTTTTGTTATTTACAGATATAAGCATGGAAATAATTTATTCACATAAATACATGTATGTGAAGGGAAGAAATATTTTTCTGTGTTATTTTTTTAATTTTATTTTTCTTTAAGTTTGAATTTTATTTAAAATTTTTCTACAGCAGTTTCTTATTGGTTATCTATTTTATACATAAAAATGTATACATGCCAATCCCAATCTCTCAGCTCCTCCCACTCCCACCCCCACAGCTTCCCCCCTTGCTGTCCATACGTTTGTTCTCTACATCTGTTGCTCTATTTCTGCCTTGCAAAACTGTTCATCTGTACAATTTTTCTAGGTTCCACATATATGCATTAATATACAATATTTGTTTTCTCTTTCTGACTTACTTTACTCTGTATGACAGTCTCTAGATCCATCGACGTCTCTACACTTGGCCCCAATTCATTCCTATTTATGGCTTAGTAATAGTCCATTTTTTATATGTACAACATCTTTATGCATTCATCTGTCTGTGGGCATTTAGGTTGCTTCCATTACCTGGCGATTGTAAATAGTGATGTAATGAACATTGCAGTGAGTGTCTCTTTTTGATATATGCTTTTTCCCTGGGTATATGTCCAGTATTGGGATTGCTGGCTCGTATGGTAATTCTCTTGTTAGTTTTTTAAGAAACTAAATACAATTCAGTATAGTAACTGTATCAATTTACATTCACAACAATAGTGCAAGAGGGATCCTTTTCTCCACACCTTTACCAGCATTTGTTGTTTTTAGATATTCTGATGATGTACAGTCTAACAGGTGTGAGGTGATACCTAATTGTTGAGTTTATTTCGTTGAGCAAGAAGTAGATCTTATCTATTACATATTTGGCTTATGGAACGGTATCTATGCTAATTTCAATCTCTGGGTTTATGCAGGGCCACAACTCAACTTTCCCTTAAGCAAGCGTAAGTTTGTTTTCTAAATGTAAGACACTGTTATGTTTTGTAATTCAGTTCATGTGTAGCCAAGTTTACATTCCCTTTATTAATGATATCTTATGATATTTCTTTTTCTGTGTGACTTATTTCACTTAAAATCATCATACCTAAAGCCTTTCATGATGCTGCTATGGGCCTGATGACATTGGTTTCATTGCTGAGTGACATTCTGTAGTATGTAAGGACCACAACTTCTTTATCTATTTTTCTCTTTCTGGGATATTTAACTTGTACCGAAGACTAGGTTCTTGTAAACAGAGCAGCCCGAAACTTTTGGGTGGCTGTGTCTTTTTTATTTTAAATTTTCTAAGTTATAAGACCATAAGTGGAAGTGCCCTAGGCTATGTAGCTTTGATATTTAGATGTTTTAGTTAATACCATAGTCTACTCCAGAGTGGCAGCTGGCAATTTACATCCTGTCCATAAGCAGAAAAAGTCTCCCTGTTCGCCATGGCCTCTCCTGCCTTTCTGGATTTTACACTTTTTTCAGATGGCCCTTTTGACTGGTGGGGCGTGAGACTTCATTGTAGTGCTGATTTCCATTGCATGCCTGCTTGGTTCGCCAAAAGTGTATATGCGTTTTTTCCTGAATATATTCCGGAAAAAACGTATACGCCCTTTTTGGCCAAGGACATCCTGGTAGAAGTTCTGCCTATTTTCATAGGCTTTAAATGCAAATCCAAACTACCTCCTGAAATCTGTTTCTTGCAATTCTGCCTCACATTCAAGTCCTCTCTGCAGCCTTACTTCAATATATTTTTGGACGATAGCTGTCATTTATAACTGCAGGTTTGTGAATTACAGTGCCCCTGCGCTCCTTTTCTCCACTCGCTTTCTTGTGAGCTGGCCGCAATACCGGAGGATTGCTTCAGACCCTAGTTTGGTTCAGGCAGGGCATGCTGAACCTTTGGTTAATTCTTCTTCCTGGTGGAAGTTATGGTTAAATGTGCCCGTCCAAACACCTACAGCTAGTCTCTCATTGGTTCTCCTTACTCCTGTTCATCTTCCACAAAAATTTCAAACTGCGTCACACAGGAGGTTAAAGGCACTGACTCTCCAAGTGCGGAGAGTGTCAGTAATGCGTTTGGAATGGGCAACACGAGTACCAGGGGACGTAAACTGAGATGCTTTTGAGAAACGTTTCCTGATCACAATGTGGACCATACACTGGGTTTCACATGCATGTTTTAGCTGAAAGAATAATCCCTTCTACCTGGAGATTTGGGACCCATGGAATGGGTACCATGCAGTATTACTTCAAAGGGTCTTCACTTGCTCTCTGAACATCACCAATCCTATCAGCCCCAAGTGTCCAGCCTTATGTCTCAAACAGCTGTGTGTGTAGATGTGGTAAATCCAGGTTTCATCACAAGCCCTGAATGAATTATGTAAGAATATCTCTCTATTTCACTGTCATTGTGTTTTGTTTTTGAAATTTATTTTTATAATGGAATTTAGCTGATTTACACTGCTGCGTTTATGCCACTGGACTCACACTTGATTCTCTTACTGAGACATGTACATACATAGGTTTGAAGATTCCTACTAGTCAGGTATAATCCTATGCATTGAATATGGGGTGTTGAGTCCATTTCGTTGAGCAAGAGTAGGTGTTTTCTATTACATATTTGGCTTATGGAACGGTTTCTGTGCTAATTTCAATTTCTGGTTTTATGCAGCAACCCAACTCACCTTTCCCCTTAAGCAAGCCTGAGTTTGTTTTCTAAATGTGAGACTCTGTTCTGTTTTGTAATTCAGTTCATGTGTAGCCAGGTTTACATTCCCTGTATTAGTGATATCTTATGATGTTTCTTTTTCTGTGTGACTTATTTTACTTAAAATCATCACACCTAAAGCCATTCATGATGCTGCTACGGACCTGATGACATTGATTTCATTGCTGAGTGATATTCAATTGTACATAAGTACCACAATTTCTTTATCCATTTTATGCTTTCTGGAATATTGAACTTGAATGTAGATGAGGTTCTTGTAAACATAGCAACCCCAAATTTTATGGGGCTCTGCCTTTTTCATTTTAATTTTCCTAATCTATAGGACCATAAGTGGAAGTGACCCAGGCTATGTAACTTTGTTTTTTAGATGTCTCTGGAAACACCATACACTTCTCCAGAGTGGCTGTTGGCAGTTTACATCCTGCCCATCAGCATAACAATGCTCCCTGTTCTCCATGACCTGTCCTGCCTTTCTGGATTTTCCACTTTTTTCAGATGGACCATTTGACTGGAGGGAAGTGAGACTTCATTGTAGCGCAGATTTCCATTGCATGCTTGCTTGGTTGGCCAAAAAGGGCGCATGCGTTTTTTCCTGAACATATTCAGAAAAAAACGCATACGCCCTTTTTGGCCAAGGGCATCCTGGTCGACGTTCTGCCTATTTTCATAGGCTTTAAATGCAATTCCAAACTACCTCCTGAAATCGGTTTCCTGCAATTCTGCCTCTTTTTCAGGTCCTCTTCGCAGCCTTACTTCAATATATTTTTGGATGAATGCCGTCATTTTTAACTCTTTAGTTTTGTGAATTAAACTGCCCCTGAGCTCCTTTTCTCCACTTGCTTTCTTGTGATCTGGCCACAATACCGCAGGATTGCTTCAGACCCTAGTGTGGTTCAGGCACGGCATGCTGAGGCTTTGGTTAATTCTTCTTGCTATTGGGAGATTAGAGTTACATGTGCCCGTCCAAACACCTACAGCTGGTATCTCATTCATTCTCCCCATTCCTGTCCATCTTCCACAGAAATTGCAAACTGCCAAACAGGAGGTTAAAGACACTGACTCTCCAAGTGTGGAGAGTGTCAGAAAAGCGTCTGGAATAGCCAACACGAATACCATGGAACTTAATCTGAGATGCATTTTTGAAACGTTGCCCGATCACACGGTGGACCATACTCTGGTTTTTCCATGCATGTTTTAGCTGAAGGAAGAATCCCTTAAACCTGGAGAGTTGGGACCCATGGAATGGGTACCATGCAGTAAGACTTGAAAGGGTCTGCATTTGCTCTCTGAACCTCACCAATCCTATCAGCCCGAAGTGTCCAGCCTTATGTCTCAAACAGCTGTGTGTGTAGATGTGGTAAATCCAGGTTTCATCACAAGCCCTGAATGAATTATGTAAGAAAGTCTCTCTATTTCACTGTCATTGTGTTTGTTTTTGAAATTTATTTTTATAATGGGATTTAGCTGATTTTCACTGCTGCATTTATGCCTCTGTATACACACTTGATTCTCTTATGGAGTTATATAAATAAATAGGTTTTAAGATTCCTACCAGTCAGGTATATTCCTATGCGTTGAATATGGTGTGTTGAGTCCATTTCATTGAGCATGGAATAGGTATTGTCTATAATATATTTGGCTTATGGAACGGTATCTGTGCTAATTTCAATCTCTGGTTTTATGCAGCACCCCGACTCACCTTTCCCCTTACGCAAGCATAAGTTTATTTTCTAAATGGGAGTCTCTCTTCTGATTTGTAATTCAGTTCATATGTAGACAAGTTTACATTCCCTGTATTAGTGATATCTTATGATGTTTCTTTTTCTGTGTGACTTATTTCACTTACAATCATCATACATAAATCCACTCATTATGCTGCTATGGGCCTGATGACATTCATTTCATTGCTGAGTCGTATTCCATTGTACGTAAGTACCAAAACTTCGTGATCCATTGTTTGCTTTTTTGGATATTTACCTTTTAACGAGGACTAGGTTCTTATAAACTTAGCAGCCCCAAACTTTGGGGTGGCTCTGTCGTTTTGCTTTTAAATTTTCTAATCCTAGTGCCCTAGCCTTTGTAGCTGTCTTTTTTAGATGTTTCTGGAAACACCATACACTTCTCCAGAGTGGTTGTTCACAATTTACATCCCGCCCATCTGCATAACAACGCTCCCTGTTCTCTATGGCCTGTTCTGCCTTTCTGGGTTTTACAATTTTTTCAGATGTCCCTTTTGAACGGTGGTTAGGTGAGACTTCATTGTAGCGCAGATTTCCATTGCAAGCTTGCTTGGTTGGCCAAAAAGGGCGTATGCGTTTTTCCCTGAATATATTCAGGAAAAAACGCATACGCCCTTTTTGGCCAAGGGCATCCTGGTCTGCGTTCTGCCTATTTTCATAGGCTTTAAATGCAATTCCAAACTACCTCCTGAAATCGGTTTCCTGCAATTCTGCCTCACATTCAAGTCCTCTTCGCAGCCTTACTTCAATGTATTTTTAGACGAAAGCTGTCATTTATAACTCTGCCGGTTTGTGAATGACAGTGCCCCTGAGCTCCTTTTCTCCACTGTCTTTCTCGTGAGCTGGCCGCAATACCTCAGGATTGGTTCCGACCCTTGTCTGGTTCAGGCACGGCATGCTGAGGCTTTGGTTAATTCTTCTTGCTGGTGGGAAATTAGAGTTAAATGTGCCCGTCCAAACACCTACAGCTAGTCTCTCATTGGTTCTCCCCATTCCTGTCCATCTTCAACAGAAATTGCAAACTGTGCCAAGCAGGAGGTTAAAGGCCCTGACTCTCCAAATGTGGAGAGTGTCAGGAAAGCATCTGGAATTGTGAACACGAGTACCAGGGCAAGAAAACTAAAGTGCACTTTAGAAACTTTGCCCTATCGCACGGTCGACCATACTCTGGCTTTCCCATGCATGTTTTAGCTGAAGGAAGAATCCCTTAAACGTTGAGAATTGGGTCCCATGGAATGGGTATCATGCAGTATGACTTGAAAGGGTCTGCATTTGCTCTCCGAACCTCACCAATGCTATCATGCCCAAGTGTCCAGCCTTATGTCTCACACAGCTGTGGGTGTAGATGTGGTAAATCCAGGTTTCATCACAAGCCCTCAATGAATTATATAAGAATTTCTCTCTATTACTCTGTCATTGTGTTTTGTTTTTGAAATTTATTTTTATAATGGGATTTAGCTGATCTTCACTGCTGCGATTATGCTGCTGTACACACTTGATTCTCTTACGGAGACATGTAAATACATAGGTTTTAAGATTCCTACCAGTCAGGTATATTCCTTTGTGTTGAATAGGGGATGTTGAGTCCATTGCATTGAGCAAAGAGTAGTCTTGTCTATAATATATTTGGCTTATTGAACGGTATCTCTGCTAATTTCAATCTCTGGTTGTATGCAGCACCCCCACTCACCTTTCTCCTTGCGCAAGCATAAGTTTGTTTTCTAACTGAGAGACTCTCTTCTGTTTTGTCATTCAGTTCATGTGTAGCCAATTTTACATTCCATGTATTAGTGATATCTTATGATGTTTCTTTTTCTGTGTGACTTATTTCACTTAGAATCATCATACCTACATCCACTCATTATGCTGCTATGGGCCTGATGACATTGATTTCATTGCTGATTGATATTCCATTGCACGTAAGTACCACAACTTCGTGATCTATTGTTCGCTTTCTGGGATATTGAACTTGTACCGTGGACGAGGTTCCTGTAAAGAGTGTAGCCACAAACTTTGGGGTGGCACTGTCTTTTGGCTGTTAAGTTTCCTAAGCCTAGTGCCCTAGACTATGTACCTTTGTTTTTTAGATGGTTCAGGATACACCATACACTTATCGAGAATGGCTGTTGGCAATTTACATCCCCCCCATCAGCATAACAACACACACTGTCCTCCATGGCCTGTTCTGCCTTTCCGGATTTTACACGTTATTCAGATGTCCCTTATGACCGGCTTGTAGGTGAGACTTCATTGTATCACAGATTTCCATTGCAAGCTTACTTGGTTGACCAAAAACGGCGTATGCATTTTTTCCTGAATATATTCACGAAAAAACGCATACGCCCTTTTTGGCTAAGGGCATCCTGGTCCACGTTCTGCCTATTTTCATAGGCTTTAAATGCAATTCCAAACTACCTCCTGAAATCGGTTTCCTGCAATTCTGCCTCACATTCAAGTTCTCTTCGCAGCCTTACTTCAATATATTTGTGGACGAAAGCTGTCATTTATAACTCTACAGGTTTGTGAAGTACAGTGCCCCTGAGCTCTTTTTCTCCACTCGCTTTCTCCTGAGCTGGCCGCAATACCACAGAATTTTTTCAGACCCTAGTATGGTACAGGCACAGCATACAGAGGCTTTTGTTAATTCTTCTTGCTGGTGGGAAATTAGAGTTAAATGTGCCCGTCCAAACACCTACAGCTAGTCTCTCATTGGTTCTCCCTATTCCTGTTCATCTTCCGCAGAATTTGCAAACTGCCAAACAGGAGGTTAAAGGCCCTGATGATCCAAGTGTGGAGAGTGTCAGGAAAGCGTGTGGGATGGCCAACATGAGTACCAGGGCACGTAAACTGAGATGCATTTTAGAAACTTTGCCCGATCTCACGGTCGACCATACTCTGGGTTTCCCATGCATGTTTTAGCTGAAGGAAGAATCCCTTAAACCTTGAGAGTTGGGTCCCATGGAATGGGTATCATGCAGTGTGACTTGAAAGGGTCTGCATTTGCTCTCCAAACCTCACCAATACTATCAGCCCCAAGTGTCCAGCCTTATGTCTCACACAGCTGTGGGTGTAGATGTGGTAAATCCAGGTTTCCTCACACGCCGTGAATGAGTTATATATGAATGTCTCTCTATTTCACTGTCATTGTGTATTGTTTTTGAAATTTATTTTTATAATGGGATTTAGCTGATTTTCACTGCTGCGCTTATGCCGCTGTCCACACACTTGATTCTCTTACGGAGACATATAAATACATAGGTTTTAAGATTACTACCGGTCAGGTATAATCCTATGCGTTGAATATGTGGTGTTGAGTCCATTTCGTTGAGCAAGGAGTAGTCTTTTTTATAATATATTTGGCTTATGGAACGGTATCTGTGCTAATTTCAATCTCTGGTTTTATGCAGCAACCCCACTCACCTTTCGCTTTACAGAAGCATAAGTGTGTTTTCTAAATGAGAGACTCTCTTCTGTTTTGTCATTCAGTTCATGTGTAGCCAAGTTTACGTTCCCTGTATTAGTGATATCTTCTGATGTTTCTTTTTCTGTGTGACTTATTTCATTTAGAATCATCGTACCTACATCCACTCATTATGCTGCTACGGGCCTGATGACATTGATTTCATTGCTGAGTGATATTCCATTGCACGTAAGTGCCACAAATTCGTGATCTATTGTTCTCTTTCTGGGATATTTATCTAATACCATGGACGAGGTTCTTGTAAAGAGAGCAGCCCCAAACTTTGGGGTAGCTCTGTCTTTTGGCTGTTAAATTTCCTAAGCATAGTGCCCTACACTCTGTACCTTTGTTTCGTAGATGGTTCAGGATACACCATACTCTTCTCCAGAGTGGCGTTTTGCAGTTTACATCCCGCCCATCAGCATTAACAACGCTCCCTGTTCTCCATGGCCTGTTCTGTCTTTCTGGATTTTACACGTTTTTCAAATGTCCTTTTTGACCGGGGGGTAGGTGAGACTTCATTGTCGTGCAGATTTCCATTGCAGGCTTGCCGGGTTTGGTCAAAAAGGGCGTATGCCTTTTTTCTTGAATATATTCAGGAAAAAACGCATACACCCTTTTTGGCCAAGGGCATCCTGGTCGACGTTCTGCCTATTTTCATAGGCTTTAAATGCAATTCCAAACTACCTCCTGAAATCGGTCTCCTGCAATTCTGCCTCACTTTCAAGTCCTCTTCGCAGCCTTACTTCAATATATATTTGGACGAAAGCTGTCATTTATAACTCTGCATGTTTGTGAATTACAGTGTCCCTGAGTTGCATTTCTGCACTCTCTTTTTCGTGAGCTGGCCGCAATACCACAGGATTGCTTCAGACCCTAGTCTGGTTCAGGCACGGCATGCTGAGGTTTTGCTTAATTCTTCTTGCTGTTGGGAAATTAGAGTTAAATGTGCCCATCCAAACACCTACAGCTTGTCTCTCATTGGTTCTCCACATTCCTGTCTATCTTCCGCAGAAATTGCAAACTGTGCCAAACAGGAGGTTAAATGCACAGACTCTCCAAGTGTGGAGAGTGTCAGGAAAGCGTCTGGAATGGCCAACACGAGTACCAGTAGACGTAAACTGAGGTGCGTTTTAGAAGCTTCGAACGATCTCACAGTGGACCATACTCTGCGTTTCCCATGCATGTTTTAGCTGTAGAAGATCCCTTGAACCTGCAATTTTGGGACCCATTGAATGAGTACCAGGTAGTATTACTTTAAAGGGTGTGCATTTCCTCATCCAACCTCACATTTCTCTAAGCACAAACCTTTTCCAGCCTTATGTCTCATCCAGCTGTCGGTCTTGATGTGTTCAATCCATGTTGCATCACTGCCCCTGAGGAAAAGTTTTAAGAGGTTTTCTCTGTCTCTCTGTCGTTTATATTTTTCAATTTATTATTATATTAGTTTAGCTGATTTTCAAAGCTCTCTTTCTTGCTGCTGTACAACCACTTGATTCACGTACAGAGAGACATCAATAAATTCTTTTGCAGATTCTTACCAGTCGTATATATTCTGTTGTGGTGACTTGAGTGTGCTGAGTGCAGTTCTTTTAGCTACCGTGTAGGCCTGGTTGATTATCAATTTGGTATTTGGAATGGTATCTTTGCTAATTTCAACCTCCTGGATAATGCCACACCCCTCCCCGCCTTTCCCGTTTAGCAGCCTTATGCTTGTTTTCTACATATTTGACTATGTCTTTATTTTGTAATATATTTCATGTGTAGCCGTTTAGGATTCCACCTTTAAGTGGTATCTTATGATATGTGTTTTGTTCTTTTTGAATTATGTCACTCAGAATGATCGTACGTAACTCCTCCGCAGTTGTTGCAACTGGCCATATTTCATTGATTTCCAGGCTGAGTAATATTCCACTCTATATAAGTACCACATCTCAATCCGTTTCTTCCCTCCAGAGACATTTAAGTTATATCCTAGTTGAGGATCTTTTAAACAGAGAGGCGGTAAACATTGGGGTGCCTGTGTCCTCTCGAGTTTTGTTTTTTCCAAGATATACGCCCATGAGTGCAAGTGGCCTATGTTCTGTAGCTCATTTTTAGATGTTTTAGTAAACACAATACACTTCTCCAGAGTGGCCGTTGGGAATATATATTTCCACTATAAGCCTCACAGGGCTCCCTTTTCTCCTCGTGCAGTCCTGCATTTCTTGTGTTTACAGTTTATGAGGACGGCGCTATTGACTGAGTCAAAACGATATCCTTTGTAGTATTGATTTACAGTGCCCACCTGTTTGGTTGGCTAAAAAGGGTGTATGCCCTTTTCTGGAAGAATTTCAGAAAAAAACCCATACACCCTTTTTGGCCAACTGCAATGTTGGCAATGTTCAGCCCCTTCTTTTGTGCTTAATGGCAAGTCCTTTATACCTCTTTAAATCCCTTTCCTGCCTTTGTCTCTTGCTTACAAGTCCTTTTCTGTGACTTTCCTCAAGACATTTTTCAGTGATAGATATTTTCAACTCTGCAGTTTTATGAAATTTTAGTGACCCTGAGTTCCTATTATTCGTGAACTGACCACAAAGCAGTGGGATTTTCTCAAGTCCTATTCTGATTCCATGGGCAATTCTAGCTTTTGGACAATTCGTCTTCCTGATTGATCTTCCTGATTGGAAATTAGAGTGACATGTGCCTGTCCGAATACCTAGGACTTTTCTCTCATCCTTCCACTTCATCCTCTGGACAAATTCCAAACTGTATGCAACACGATGTTGACAGTGCTGACATCTCCAAGTGGGGAGATTGTTAGTAAAGACGCTGGAGGGGTGAACCCGAGCACCAGATGAGGAGATGAGATGTCTTTTCCAAACTATTCCAAGTCAGACAGTGTAAAATCCTCTGGGTGTGACAGGCATGTTTTAGCAGTAGGAAGGGTCCCGTTCATTTAAGGAGAACACCAAGGCTTTTTCCAAATCAGTATCTGTCCGAAATCCATACCGGGGAATCTTTTAAGCTACGGCTACACATATGTTCATAAAGGGCCTTGGGAAGTAGACAGAGTCTGAACTTTAGATGATTGAAATCTTCAGGGTCAGAAGCACTCACCATCATCTTCCCTTAGGTTACATTTTCACTGTCATTGATAGATGATGTCAATAAAAATATCTATTCGTTTTCAGATTATTTCCCCTTATAGGTTATTGCCAAATATTGAGATTAGTTCCCTGTGCTATACAGTAGTTCCTTGTTGATGATCTATTTTATACATAGCAGTGTGTATGTGCTAATCCCAAACTGTTAACTTATCCCTCCTCCCACCTTTCCCCTTTGGTAATAATAAATTATAAGATTTTATACTTCTCAGAAATGGGGGAGCTGGAAGAGAGGGACAATTTTCAATGGAAAAGCATTTAAAACAAGATTGAAGCTTTAACCAAGATTATTAGATACACATCCTTGGAAAGAAATAACTTCATTTCTCTAATATTGACCTGACAAATAAGAGAAACCTTTTCACTGAACTTGCTTATAATAAAGTGATGGAAATATCAAATGGAAGTATTAGAAACATCTTACTTTACCGAGCCATATATACTGTTCTAAGTTAATTACAGTTTGGCTCACACATCTGTTCATTGAAGTTACAATGTTCTCAATTTCTGCTACTGATCCTCCAGAGTGGACCCCAACAAGTGTTTCCCTGCCCATTGTCATTGGAGACAACAGATGGAGACTGAGTTTGGTTCAGAAGCAAAGGAAACTTTATATTTTGATCAGAGAATGGAGAGGTGAGAGCATGCATTACCCTGTGGGCTGTGGGCTAGGCTGCTGTGTAGAGATCCTGTCAGAGTCAGTGGGAGGGAGGGAGCGGAGCTATCAAGGGCCAGGTTGGCTGCAGCTCAGGCTCTAAGTAGCGGAGTCTGCACTGGGAACCGCGAGCTGAGGTGTCGACCCAGCCATTCTGCACTAGGAAATCTGGTCTGAAGTGCCGGGTGTGGGACCTCTGCATGCGGGACCCTAGGAGCACGTGAAATTAGACAAAGCACAAAGGATCAAAAAGGTTAGACTTTATTTTATTGCCCAGATTCTATTTTTATCTCCCAGGGATTCTTAATGGGCTTTGCCAATGAGAAACTCCTCCTCTGCCTTTTGTCCCGTTCCTCATTCTTGGAGTGCTGAGGGTGCAGACCCCTCTTCGGTAACTCCTGAGTGCTGAGTTGGGAGCCCTCTTACCCGGGGGCGAGAGTCAGAACTTCTCCCCAGCAGCCTCCATGTGACGTTGATTGTCCCCTGAGGCCTCCTGCCTCCCTGCTGGTTCGCCTGAGCACCAGCATTGGAAGTGTTATACATTTTAATGACCTTTAAGGGTTCAGGAAAGAGATGTGCAGAGACGCTGCGGGGGCCGGTTTTACCCAACCCCACATTTGTTCAGCCACTTTATGCTGCCCGTTTCTGCCAGCCTAGATGCTCTGACCAGTAGTCTGTGCTTTCTTCAATTAGGCACCTGAATTAACATAAAAAGAGGACCAGGTGTCACAGCCCTGCCCGCTCAATTCCCACACAGTCCAGGGTCAGTGGTGATCAAGGACCATGATGGCCACTGAGTCAACAGCCTTTTGAAGTAGCCAGGAGTCCAGCCAGTCTTATTGGCCACCATCATCGCGGTGTCTGTAGGCTTTTCTATGGTGACCGCATGACATATGGTTCCCCTGCCAAGCTTATTAGCTCCCCTCTGGGTACAGTAAGTCCTGCATGCAATAGTCTACTCTTTTGCGACACACTCTTGATAGTTTCTGAGAGAAACTCCAGGTTAAGTGATGGTCACACGAGTCATCATGGTGCCCTGTTATCCCCGATTGTCTCTCTGGAGGTTGGAGTTAGAGGGCCTCCTCACTCGAGGTCAGTGTGTCCATGGAGCGAACCCTGCAACTTCAGGGCATGGTTGGTGGTTAGGATCACCACGTGGGGTCCTTTTCCCTTAGGAGAGAGGTGGCCTTTCGGTCTGCTGATTTCCAGGTTTTTAGATACCGCCCGTATCTTGGCCTGATGTGGTGGTGGGCCAAGCCCCTTGGTGACTGTAGTTTATCCTACCTGTATGGCATTCTTGCATTGTTCCATTTCAAGTGGTCAAAGTTTTTGCACTAATACTCCAATGGCGATTCACCTTTCACCGGGTATGTAAAGGTCAAGGGGTTTAGCTAAATGAGGGAGTTCCAGGGCAAGGGTCTGAATTGACTGCTCTTTCCATTCTTGAAAGGCCACTTCTGGATTCTATTCAAAAGGATCATCATCTTTTCCTTTCAGTGTTTCAAGTAGAGGCCCAGCTATTAGTCTGTAGTTAGCGATCCAGATGCCACAAACCCTGGTCTCCCCAGGAACCCCTAAGCTGTCTTCTAGTTTTAGAAATGGGTAAGGCTGCAAATGGTTTCTTCCCTTTCCTGGGATGGGCTTCTCTGACCTTCTGTGAGAATGAAGCCCAGGCAGGTCACCTTAGTCTGTGATATGTGAGCTTTTTCTTGGACAACTTCTATCCTTTATTGGCTTGGTAGTTCAGAGGCCTCCTTAGTATGACTGGTAATCAGAATGTCGTCTGCATATTTAAGGAGGGTTTCCTTATCCAGAGGTAGAACTTTTAGGTCTTTAGCTAAGCTTTCCCCAAAGATGGTGTTGGAATTTTTGAACCCTTGGGGCACGACGGCCAGGAAGTATTGTTTCTGTTGTATGTTGAGTCCTGCCATTCACAAGCCAAAATTTCTTGTGACTCTAGGACTAATGGAATACAAAAGAAGGCATCATTGAAGACTAATACCGAATATCATGTCCTGGTGGTTGGTAGAATGACCAGCAGAGTGTAGGAATTAGGAACTCCTGGAGGTACATCCCCAGCAGCCCATGGGTCTCTCCTGGTCAGACCAATCCCAAGATATGGAGCTCACCTGGACAGGTACCCCACCCCCACCCCAGCCCACGGGGCTCTCCTTGTCAGGCCCCTCCCAGGATATGGGGTTCCCTGGGCAGGTCCCCTGCAGCCCATTGGGTTCTCGTGGTCAGGCCCCTCCCAGGATACAGAGCTACACTTGCAGGTACAGTGGCAGGTTCCCTGGGCAGGTCCCCTGCAGCCCATTGGGTTCTCGTGGTCAGGCCCCTCCCAGGATACAGGATACAGAACTACACTTGCAGGTACAGTGGCAGTGCTGGGCACACAGGAACCATGCACATAGCCCTCATTGCTGAGCACCCCCAGCTAACATGTCACTCAGAGCTGACACAGAGCACACCTCAGAGCAGGACTTGAACTAACAAACAGCAGCTCTGACAGGTCTGGGACCCTGGGCATCCCTCTGGGTGGCCTCCCTCCGCCTGGTCTTCCTGAGACTTGACTGCACCCGGGGCACCAGGCCTCTGTCTCCACCCACCACCCACCCCTCCTCTCCCTGACTCCTGGGTTCCTCTCATTAGGAGAGGTTTTCTTGAAGGTGTCTCCCACTCATGGGCCAGATAAAATGATGAGAAAGCAAGCCAGAGCTGCAGCCCCTTTTCTATCCTGACTCTCAGGAGCCCACATCGGTTCCTTAGACTTGGCCGGTTCATCAAGTTCCATTTTCTGCAACTGTGAGACCCCAAGGGTTGATGATTGGCTGACCTGGGCATCCTGACCGTGTCGGCCAGCCCTCCCCAGGTGGGCCTGGTTGAGATCAATATAAACACCCAATCAGCAAGAGCCACTGCAGCTGTGCCTGACGCCACGTTCTCTGCCCTGTCAGCAGTCTCGGGGCTGAGCTGTGGGAGGGAGTGAGAGGCCACGGCTTTGTGGGTGGCCCAGTGTGAGTGGGGCTCTGCTGGACTTTCTGCAGCAGGTGCCAGACTGCCACCTGCTAAAGAAGAGGATGTGTCCCCCATACCTGCCGCTGGAATTTCTCCCTGGGCAGAGGTGAGGAAGGAAAAAAGCAGTGGGGGCTGGGACATGAGGGGTATCTCAGGCAGGGACGTGGAAAGCTTCCAGAAGAGTGCCCAGGGCCAGGACCATCCTGGCTGCCCTGCGGCACCAAGTCGGCCGGCATGCTGTCGCTCATGTGGCTCCATGGCTCTTCCTCTAGGCTTTCAAGTCCTTGTACATATTCAGGTGTTTTACCTGGGAAGTGTGGGAACAGTTCAGCAGCAGCTGGCCTGGGGCTCAGCTCACGTTTACTCACAGATGCCTCGGCACGGCCCCCCAGCTTTGCAATGAGCAGGCTTGCCGCGTGGGGGCTGCTGGCTGAATGGGAGACGATTCCCCACCACTCACCAACTTCAGAATTGTTTACAAGTGGAGCAAATGCCCTGATAGGCTTTTCCTCTGTGTAACTGGTGGGATCTGTTTTTTTTCTTTTTTTCTTTTTTCGTTTTTGGTTCAAGGTAGATTTTAGTCCTCTTTTTGTATTTACAGATATAACCATGGAAATAATTTATTCATATAAATACATGTATGTGAATGGAAGAAGTTTTTTTGTGTGTTACAAGTTTTAATTTTATTTTTTTAAGTTTGAATTTTATTTAAATGTTTTCTATAGCAGGTTCTTATTAGTTATCTGTTTTATACATATAAATGTATACATGCCAATCCCAATCTCTCAACTCCTCCCACCCCCACCCGTCACAGCTTCCCCCCTTGCTGTCCTTACGTTTGTTCTCTACATCTGTTGCTCTATTTCTGCCTTGCAAACGGTTCATCTGTACAATTTTTCTAGGTTCCACATATATGCATTAATATACAATATTTGTTTTTCTCTTTCTGATTTACTTCACTCTGTATGACAGTCTCTAGATACATCGACGTTTCTACAAGTGACCCAAATTCATTCCTGTTTATGACTTACTAATATTCCGTTCTATATATGTAGCACATTTTTATGCATTCACCTTTCTGTGGGCATTTAGGTTGCTTCCATTACCTGGCGATTGTAAATAGTGATGCAGTGAACATTGCAGTGAATATCTCTTTTTGATATATGCTTTTTACCTGGGCACATGTCCAGTAGTGGGATTGCTGGATCATATGGTAATTCTATTGTTAGTTTTTTAAAAAAATAAATACAATTCTATATAGTGACTGTTTCAATTTACATTCACAACAATAGTGGAAGAGGGTTCCTTCTCTCCACACCTTTTCCAGCATTCGTTGTTTGTAGATATTCTGATGATGCACAGTCTAACTGGGGTGAGGTGATACCTAACTGTTGAGTCTATTTCGTTGAGCAAGAAGTAGATCTTATCTATTACATATTTAGGTTATGGAACGGTATCTGTGCTCATTTCAATCTCTGGTTTTATCCAGGACCACAACTCAACTTTCCCCTTAAGCAAGCATAAGTTTGTTTTCTAAATGTGAGACTCTGTTATGTTTCGTAATTCAGTTCATGTGTAGCCAAGTTAACACTCACTCTATTAGTGATAACTTATGATGTTTCATTTTCTGTGCAGCTTATGTCACTTAGAATCGTCATACATAATCCATTCATTATGCTGCTGTGGGCCTGATGACATTGATTTCTTTGCTGAGTGACATTCTATAGTATATAGGACCACGACATCTTTATCCACTTTTCTCTTTCTGGGATATTTAAATTGTACTGAAGATGAGGTTCTTGTAAACAGAGCACCCTGAAACATTGGGGTAGCTGTGTCTTTTTTATTTTAATTTTCCTAAGCTATAGGGCCATAAGTGGAAGTGCCCTAGGCTATGTACGTTTGTTATTTCAATGTTTCAGGAAGCACCATACATTTCTCCAGAGTGGCTGTTGGCAATTTATATCCTGCCCATCAGCATAACTATGCTCCCTGTTATCCATGGCCTGTCCTGCCCTTCTGGATTTTACACTTTTTTCAGATGGCCCTTTTGACCAGGGGGAAGTGAGACTTCATTGTAGTGCAGATTTCCCTTGCAAGCTTGCTTGGTTGGCCTAAAAGGGCGTATGCGTTTTTTCCTGAATATATTCAGGAAAAAACACATACGCACTTTTTGGCCAAGGGCATCCTGGTCCACGTTCTGTCTATTTTCATAGGCTTTAAATGCAATTCTAAACTACCTCCTGAAATTGGTTTCCTGCAATTCTGCGTCACATTCAAGTCCTCTTCGCAGCCTTACTTCAATATATTTGTGGACGAAAGCTGTCATTTATAACTCTGCAGGTTTGTGAATTACAGTGCCCCTGAGCTCCTTTTCTCCACTCGCTTTCTTGTGAGCTGGCCGCAATACCGCAGAATTGCTTCAGACCCTAGTCTGTTTCAGGCACGGCATGCTGAGCTTTTGGTTAATTCTTCTTGCTGCTGGGAAATTAGAGTTAAATGTGCCCGTCCAAACACCTACAGCTAGTCTCTCATTGGTTTTCCCCGTTCCTGTCCATCTTCCAAAGAAAGTGCAAACTGTGCGAAACAGGCGGTTAAAGGCACTGACTCTCCAAGTGTGGAGAGTGTCAGGAAAACGTCTGGAACGGCCAACGTGAGTACCAGGGCACGTTAAGTGAGATGCCTTTTACGAACGCTACCCGATCACACGGGTGGACCATACTCTGGCTTCCCCATGTATGTTTTAGGTGAAGGAAGAATCCTTTAAGCTGCAGAGTTGGGACCCATGGAATGGGTACCAGGCAGTATGACTTCAAAGGGTCTGCATTTCCTCTCCGAACCTCACCAATCCTATCAGTCCCAAGTGTCCAGCCTTAGGTCTCACACAGCTGTGTGTGTAGATGTGGTAAATCCAGGTTTCATCACAAGCCCTGAATGAATTCTGTAAGAATGTCTCTCTATCTCACTGTCCTTGTGTTTTGTTTTTGAAATTTTTTTTAATAATTGGATTTAGCTGAATTTCACTGCTGCTTTTATGGTGTTCTACATACACACACTTGATTCTCTTACGAAGACATATAAATACATAGTTTTCAACATTCCTAACAGTCAGGTATATCACTATGCGTTGAGTATGGGGTGTTGAGTCCATTTCGTGGAGCAAGGAGTAGGTCTTGTCTATTACATATTTGGCTTATGGAACAGTATCTGTGCTAATTTCAATCTCTGCTTTTATGCAGCACCCCCACTCACCTTTCACCTTACGCAAGCATAAGTTTGTTTTCCAAATGAGAGACTCTCTTCTGTTTTGTATTTCAGTTCATGTGTAGCCACGTTTCCATTTCCTGTGTTAGTGATATCTTATGATGCTTCTTTTTCTGTGTGACTTATATCACTTAGAATCTTCGTACCTAAATCCACTCATTATGCAGCTACGGGCTTGATGACGTTGATTTCTTTGCTGAGTGATTCTCCATTGCATGTAAGTACCACAGCTTCATGATCCATTGTTCGCTCTCTGGGATATTTAACTTGTACCGTGGACGAGGCTCTTGTACAAAGAGCAGCCCCAAACTTTGTGGTGGCTCTGTCTTTTTGATTTCAATTTTCCTAAGCCTAGTGCCCTAGGCTCTGTAACTTTGTTTTTTAGATGTTTCAGGAAACACCATACATTTCCCCAGAGTGGCTGTTGGCAATTTATATCCTGCCCATCAGCATAACTATGCTCCCTGTTATCCATGGCCTGTCCTGCCTTCTGGATTTTACACTGTTTTCGATGTCCCTTTTGACCGGGGGCAAGTGAGACTTCAGTGTAGCACAGATTTCCCTTGCAAGCTTGCTTGGTTGGCCAAAAAGGTCGTATGCGTTTTTTTTTCAATATATTTAGGAAAAAACGCATACGCCCTTTTTGGCCAAGGGCATCCTGGTCCACGTTCTGCCTATTTTCATAGGCTTTAAATGCAATTCCAAGCTGCCTACTGAAATCGGTTTCCTGCAATTCTGCCTCACATTCAGGTCCTCTTCGCAGCCTTACTTCAATATATTTGTGGACGAAAGCTGTCATTTATAGCTCTGCAGGTTTGTGAATTACAGTGCCCCTGAGCTCCTTTTCTGCCCTCGCTTTCTTGTGAGCTGGCCTCAATACCGCAGGATTGCTTCAGACCCTAATCTGGTTCAGGCACGGCATGCTGAGGCTTTGGTTCATTCTTCTTGCTGCTGTGAAATGAGAGTTAAATTTGTCTGTCCAAACAACTACAGCTAGTGTCTCATTGGTTCTCTCCATTCCTGTCCATCTTCCGCAGAAATTGAAAACTGTGCCAAAGAGGAGGATAAAGGCACTGACTCTCCCAGTGTGGAGAGAGTCAGGAAAGCGTCTGGCAAGGCTAACACGAGTATCTGGGCACGTAATCTGAGATGCATTTTAGGAACGTTGCCTGATCACACGGTTGACCATTCTCTGGGTTTCCCATGCATATTTTAGCTGAAGGAAGAATCCCTTAAACTTGGGGAGTTGGGACCCCTGGAATGGGTACCATTCAGTAGGACTTCAAGGGGTCTGCCTTTGTTCTCCGAACCTCACCAATCCTATCAGCCCCAAGTGTCCAGCCTTATGTCTCACACAGCTGTGGTTGTAGAAGTGGTAAATCCAGGTTTCATCACAAGCCCTGAATGAATTATGTAAGAATGTCTCTCCATTTCACTGTCATTGTGTTTTGTTTTTAAAATTTATTTTAATAATGGGATTTAGCTGATTTTCACTGCTGCATTTATGCCACTGTACACACACTTGATTCTCTTATGGAAACATATAAATACATAGGTTTTAAGATTCCTACCAGTCACGTCTATTCCTATGCGTTGAATATGGGGTGTTGAGTCCATTTCGTGGAGCAAGGAGTAGGTCTTGTCTATTACATATTTGGCTTCTGGAACGGTATCTGTGCTAATTTCAATCTCTGGTTTTATGCAGCACCCCCACTCACCTTTCCCCTTATGCAAGCATAAGTTTGTTTTCTAAATGAGAGACACTCTTCTGTTTCATAATTCAGTTCATGTGTAGCTCAGTTTCCATTCCCTGTATTAGTGGCATCTTATGATATTTCTTTTTCTGTGTGACTTATTTCACTTAGAATAATCGCACCTAAATCCACTCATTATGCTGCTACGGCCTAATGACATTGCTTTCATTCCTGAGTGCTATTCCATTGCACGTAATTGCCACAACTTGGTGATCCATTTTTCGCTTTCTGGGATATTTAACTTGTACCGTGGACGAGCTTCTTGTAAAGAGAGCAGCCCCAAACTTTGGAGTGGCTCTGTCTTTTTGATTTCAATTTCCCTAATCCTAGTGCCCTAGGCCTTGTACCTTTGTTTTATGGATGTTTCAGGAAACACCATACATTTCTCCAGCGTGGCTGTTGGCAATTTACATCCCGCCCATCAGCATAACAATTCTCCCTGTTCTCCATGGCCTTTCCTGCCTTTCTGGATTTTACACTTTTTGCAGATGTCTCTTTTGTCCGGGGGGAAGTGAGACTTCATTGTAGCGCAGAATTCCATCGCTAGATTGTTTGGTTGGCCAAAAGGGCCTATGCGTCTTTTCCTGAATATATTCAGGAAAAGACGCATAGGCACTTTTGGGCCAAGGGCATCCTGGTCGACGTTCTGCCTATATTCATAGGCTTTAAATGCAATTCCTAACTACCTCCTGAAATCAGTTTCCTGCAATTCTGCCTCACTTTCAAGTCCTCTTTGCAGCCTTACTTCAGTATATTTGTGGACGAAAGCTGACATTTATAACTGCATGTTTGTGAATTACAATGCCCCTGAGCTCCTTTTCTCCCCTCGCTTTCTTGTGAGCTGGCCGCATTACCGCAGGATTGCTTCAGACCCTAGTTTGTTTCATGCACGGCATGCAGAGGCTTTGCTAATTTCTTCTTGCTGGTGGGATATTAGAGTTAAATTGTCAATCCAGACACCTACAGCTAGTCTCTCAGTGCTACTCCCTATTCCTGTCCACTTTCCACAGAAGTTGTAAACTGGGCCAAGCAAGAGGTTAAAGACACTGACTCTCCAAGTGTGGAGAGTGTCAGTAAAGCGTCTGTAATGGACAAAACGAGTACCAGGGGACGTTAACTGAGATGCGTTTTAAGAACCTTCCCCGTTCACATGGTGGACCGTACTCTAGGTTTCCCATGCATGATTTAGCTCAAGGAAGAATCCCTTAAACCTGGAGCGTTGGGACTCATGGAATGGGTGCCATGCAATATTACTTCAAAGGGTCTGCATTCGCTCTCCAAACCTCACCAATCCTCTCAGAACCTAGTGTGCAAGCTTATGGCTCACACACTTGTGGGTGTAGATATGGTAAATCCAGGTTTCATCACAAGCACTGAATGAATTATGTAAGAATGTCTCTCTATTTCACTGTTCTTTTGTTTTTATTTTGAAATTTATTTTTATAATGGGATTTAGCTGATTTTCACGGCTTCTTTTATGCCGCTGTACACTTTATTTTCTTATGGAGATATTTTAATACATAGGTTTTACGATCCCTACAAGTCATGTATATTGTTTTGCGTGAAATATGGTGTGTTAAGTCCATTGCACTGAGCAAGGAGTAGGTCTTGTCTGTTACATATTTGGCTTATGGAACGGTTGCTGTGCTAATTAAAATCTCTGGTTATATGCAGCACCCCCACTCACCTTTCCCCTTATGCAAGCATAAGTTTGTTTTCTAAATGTGAGACTCTCTTCTCTTTTGTAATTCAGTTCATATGTAGCCAAGTTTACATTCCCTGTATTAGTGATATCTTTTCATATTTCTTTTTCTGTGTGTGCTATTTCACTTAGAATCATCGTACATAAATCCACTCATTATGCTGCTACGGGCCTGATGACATTGATTTCATTGCTGAGTGATATTCCATTGCACGTAAGTATCACTACTTCGTGATCCATTTTTCGCTTTCTGGGAAATTTAACTTTAATTTAGACGAGATTATTGTAAACAGAGCAGCCCCAAACTTTGGGGTGGCTGTTTCCTTTTTATTTTAATTTTCCTATGTTATAGTAACATAAGTGGCCCTGCCCTAGACTATGTAGCTTTGTTTTTCAGCTGTTTGAGGAAACACCATACACTTTTTTATAGTGGCTGTTGGCAATTTATATCCCACCCATCAGCATAACAATTCTCCCTGTCGTCCATGGTCTTTCCTGCCTTTATGGATTTTATACTTATTTCAGATGACCCTTTTGTCCCGGGGGAAGTGAGACTTCATTGTAGTGCGGATTTCCATTGCAAGCTTGTTTGATTGGACAAAAGGGACGTATGCGTTTTTTTCTGAATATATTCAGGAAAACAGCATACGAAATTTTTGGACAAGGGCATCACTGTAAAATTCTTCCTCTTTTCATAGGCTTTAAAAGGAATTCCAAAGTAACTCCTGAAATCTGTTTCGTGCAATTCTGCCTCACTTTCAAGTCCTCTTTGCAACCTTACATCAGTATGTATTTGGACGATAACTGTCATTCATACCTCTGCAGGTTTGTTTATTACAGCGCCCCTGAGCTCCTTTTTTCAACTCACTTTCTTATAAGCTGGCTGCAAAACCACAGGATTGCTTCAGACCCTAGTCTGGTTCGGGCACAGCATGCTGAGGCTTTGGTTAATTCTTCTTGCTGATGGGAAATTAGAGTTAAATGTGACCGTCCAAATACCTACAGCTAGTCTCTCATTGGTTCTCCCCATTCCTGTCCATCTTCCACAGAAATTGCAAACTGTGCCAAACAGGAGGTTAAAGGCACTGAGTCTCCAAGTATGGAGAGTGTCAGGAAAGCGTCTGGAATGGCCAACACGAGTACCAGGGGACGTAAACTGAGACACGTTTTAGAAACGTTTTCCGATCACACGGTCGACCATACTCTGGCTTCCCCATGCATGTTTTAACTGAAGGAAGAATCCCTTAAACCCGGAGAGTTGGGACCCATGGAATGGGTACCATGCAGTATGACTTCAAAGGGTCTGCATTTGCTCTCTGAACCTCACCAATGCTATCAGCCCCAAGTGTCCAGCCTTACGTCTTACCCAGCTGTGGCTTTTAATTTCTCCATGAACTCTGAATGAGATCCTTTCTGGGTAGAGTAATCTTGGTTGTAATTTTTTCTCCTTCATCACTTTAATTACGTCCTCCCAGTCCCTTCTGGCTTGCAGAGTTCCTCCTGAAAGATTAGCTCTTAACCTTATGGGGATTCTCTTGTGTGTTATTTGTTGTTTTTCCCTTGCTGCTTTTAATGTTTTCTTTGTATTTAATTTTTGACAATTTCATTAATATGTATCTTGGTGTGTTTCTCCTTGGATTTCTCCTGTATGGTACTGTGTGTGTTTTGTGGACTTGATTAAGTATTTCCTTTCCCATATTATGAAATTTTCAACTGTAATCTCTTCAGATATTTTCTCAGTCCCTTTCTTTTTTCTCTTCTTCTTCTGGAACCCCTATAATTCGAATGTGTTTAATGTTGTCCCAGTATTTTAATGTTGTCCCAGAGGTGCGTTTAATGTCCCAGAGGTGTCTGAGCCTGTCCTCATTTCTTATCATTCTTTTTTTCTTTTTTCTGCTCTGCAGTAGTTACTTCCTCTATTTAATCTTCCAGGTCACTTATCCATTCTTCTGCCTCAGTTATTCTGCTAGTGATCCTGTCTAGAGTATTTTTAATTTCATTTTTTGTGTTGTTCATCGTTGATTTTTCCTCTTTAGTTCTTCTGGGTCCTTGTTAAATGTTTCTTGCCTTTTCTCTGTTCTATTTCCAAGATTTTGGATCATCTTTACTATCATTATTTTGAATTCTTTTTCAGGTAGACTGCCTATTTTCTCTTCATTTGTTAGGTTTGGTAGGTTTTTATCTTGCTCCTTCATCTGCTGTGTGTTTTTCTGTCTTCTCATTTTGCTTATCTTACTTTGTTTGGGGTCTCCATTTTGTAGCCTGCAGGTTCATAGTTCCCATTGTTTTTGCTGTCTGTCCCCAGTGGCCAGCGTTGATTCAGTGGGTTATGTAGGTTTCCTGGTGGAGGGGACAAGTGCCTGTGTTCTGGTGGATGAGGCTGGAACTTGTCTTTCTGGTGGGCATGTCCAAGTCTGGTGGTGTGTTTTGGGGTGTCTGTGGACTTATTATGATTCTAGGCAGCCTCTCTGCTAATGGGTGGGGTTGTGTTCATGGCTTGCTAGTTGTTTGGCATAGGGTGTCCAGCACTGTAGCTTGCTGGTCGTTGAGTGAAGCTGGGTGTTGCTGTTGAGATGGAGATCTCTGGGAGATTTTAGCCATTTGATATTACATGGAGCTGGGATGTCTCTTGTGGACCAGTGTCCTGAAATTGGCTCTCCCACCTCAGAGACACATAACTGACTCCTGGCTGCAACACCAAGAACCTTTCATCCACACGGCTCAGAATAAAAGGGAGAAAATGTAGAAAGAAAGAAAGAAAGAGGTCAATAGATAATAAAATAAAGTAAGGTAAAATAAAATAGAGTTATTAAAATAAAAAAATAATTATTAAGAAAAAAACAATTTTTAAAGTAGAAAAAGCAAACAAACCAAAAGGACAAATAGAACCCTAGGCCAAATGGTGAAAGCAAAGCTATACAGGAAAAATCTCACACAGAAGCATACACATACACACAAAAAGAGGAAAAGGGGAAAAAAAAATCATAAATCTTACTCTCCAAGTCCACCTCCTCAATTTGGGATGATTCATTGTCTATTCAGGTATTCCACAGGGTATGGTACATCAAGTTGTATGCAGGGTACATCAAGTTGTATGCAGGGTACATCAAGATGTATGCATGGTATATCAAGTTGATCATGGAGCTTTAATCCTCTGCTTCTGAGACTGCCTGGAGAGATTTCCCCTTCTCTGCTTTGTTCATACAGCTCCCGGCTCTCAGCTTTGGATTTGGCCTGCCTCTTCATGTAGGTTGCTGGAGGGCATCTGTTCTTTACTCATACAGGACGGTGTTAAAGGAGCCACTGATTGGGGAGCTAGGTTCACTCAGGCCGTGGGGGAGAGAGGGACGTGGAGTGTGGGGAGGGCCTGTGGCGGCAGAGGCCGCCATAACGTTGCACCAGCCTGAGGAGCACCGTGCGTTCTCCCAGGGAAGTTGTCCCTGGATCCCGGGACCCTGGCAGTGGTGGGCTGCACAGGCTCCCCGGAAGGGGGGTGTGGATAGTGATCTGTGCTCACACACAGGATTCTTGGTGGCGGCAGCAGCAGCCTTAGTGTCTCATGCCCACCTCTGGTGTCCGCACTGTTAGCCGCGGCTCGCACCCATCTCTGGAGCTCCTTTAAGCAGTGCTCTGAATCCTCTCTCCTCACGCACCAGGAAACAAAGAATGAAGAAAACGTCTCTTTCCTCTTCGGCAGGTCTAGATATTTCCCTGGCCAGCTGTGGTGCACTAACCCTCTGCAGGCTGTGTTCAGGCCGCCAACCCCTGTCCTCTCCCTGCACTCTGACCAAAGCCCGAGCCTCCGCTCCCAGCCAAGCTCGCCTCGATGGGCGAGCAGACAAGCCTCTTGGGCTGGTAAGTCCCAGTCAGCACCGATGCTCTGTGCGTGAATCTCTCCACTTTGTCCTCTGCACCCCTGTGGCTGTGTTCTCCTCCGTGGCCCCAAACCTTTCCCCCTTTGCTACCCACAGTCTCCGCCCAAGAAGGGGCTTCCTAGTGTGTGGAAACCTTTCCCCCTTCACAGCTCCCTCCCACTGGTGCAGGGCCCATCCCTATTCTTTTGTCTCTGTTTATTTATTTATTAATTTTTGTCCTACCCAGGTACGTTGTGAGTTTCTTGCCTTGCGGGAGGTCTGAGGTCTTCTGTCAGCATTCAGTAGGTGTCCTGTAGGAGTTGTTCCACGTGTAGTT
Organism: Lipotes vexillifer; assembly: GCF_000442215.2. Taxonomy (NCBI): domain Eukaryota; kingdom Metazoa; phylum Chordata; class Mammalia; order Artiodactyla; family Lipotidae; genus Lipotes; species Lipotes vexillifer. The sequence goes on along the minus strand of NW_006792846.1, from coordinate 3,042 downwards.
GTATTTCTGGTGTATCTCTGGGGAAGAAGGCGATCTCCGTGTCTTACTCTTCCACCACATTCCCCCTCTCCCAAACATTTAATAATAGTAATTTTTGTGATGCATGAGCATGGAATATTATTTTCTATTGTGTCTTCAGTTCCTTTATCAATGCTTTATAGTTTTCTGAGTATAGGTCTTTCATGTCCTCGGTTAAATATATTGCTAAATACTTCATTCTTTTTGATGGAATTGTAAATGGGATTGTTTTCTTAATTTTTCTTGCTGGTGGTTTTCATTATTAGTGTATAGAAACAAAACTGATTTGTGTATATTGATTCCATATTTTGCAACTGTGCTAAATTTATTTTTTAGCATATTTTTGAAGTAATGTGAAAAATTGCAATACTAAAATGTCACAGTTTCTACTGCACCCCAGGTAATCCACAGGACCCAAGAGATGGTAGCTACTAATATACTCTTCCCACGGTGCCTCTTCATACCATGCAGACTCCTACAAGGGAAATAAGTATCACAACTCTGGTTGAACGTGGTCTGGGTTAGTCTTGGCCTCTATCACAAAATTTGAGATATCCCTTATCTGAGTTTCTGGCATGATATTGACATGGTTGTCTAGAAAAGTAATTTAGTTTCCAGTAATTTAAACTGTACCAAAAAGTTGCAATAATGGCAAAAAGTACTCACATTTGCCACTTCACACAAAATGCACAGTGTGTTTTGCCCAAGGAACCAACACATAACCCCTAAATGAAGAAATCCTGATGTCCACATTATAATTTAATACTCAGCCCCACTTCAACTCCCATCTATTGTCCCAACTGTATGAAAATGTCTTTTTCCATCCTGATCCAGTTTTCTTTTCCTGGAACCATTACTGAGTTCCTCCCTCATTTGGACACCCTTGATGCATTTGAAGCAGACAAGATGAGTATGTGATCTAGGTGGCCTTTTGTGTATGGCTTTTTTCACTAAGAATGTTTTCAATGTTCATTTTTGTAACAAATATTAGTGTTGCACTTTTTTTTCCTTGTCATTAAAAATACAAAACACGACTTTAGCATTTAATTCATTTTACGTATCCAGTTTTGTGGTATTAACTACTTTCATATAGTTGCACAAACAAGTTAACTAACATATGTACCTCCTTTGTGCATGGCAGATACCCAGGAAATTGAGTAACACCGTTAAACGGCCCAAGACATCACCTTAAATACCGTCTTCATCTAAAAGGAAAAAGAAAAGGAACGCTATAGTTGGTTCTGTCTACATTCATTTGATTGTATATGGTTTCCAGTTGATGTTGTATAACTAGTTGTGGAGAAGTCATGGGAGAGGTGTCTTCATTTCAGTTTGAATTTGCAAATTTAGTGGATTCTACAGGCTTGATACAAGGTTTACAAACTTCATATTGGATCAGGATATCCCATGGTGTAACTGGTATTCACGGTTTGTTCAACAATTTAAGTTCTGTGTGATACGAGTTCATCCCGGAGTAATCCAGGTTAGTTTCTCTTATACATTTGTCCCAGGATGAAAGCACAAGATAAATAAGACCTGATTTATAAAAGTGCCTTCAAACCAATTGATACTGAAGTATAGTTGACCTACAATGTTGTGTTAATTTCTACTGTACAGCAAAGTGATTCATATATACATACATACATACACACATATTTTTCATATTCTTTTCCATTATGGTTAATTACAGGGTATTGAATACAGATCCCTGTGCTGTACAGGAAGACCTAGTCTATCCATCCTATATATAATAATTTGCATCTAGTAATCCCAAACTCCCAATCCATCCCTGTCCCCTGTTTTCTCCTTGACAACCACAAGTCTGTTTTCTATATTTGTGAGTGTGTTTTTGTTCTGTAGATAGGTTCATTTGGGTCTCATTTTATAATCTAGATATAAGTGATACCATATGGTATTTGTTCTCTGTCTGACTTACTTCACTTTGTATGATAATCTCTAGGTCCATCCATGTAGCTGCAAATGGCATTATTTCATTCTGTTTTATGGCTGAGTAATATTCCATTGTATCTATGTACCACATCTTCTGTATCCATTCATGTCTTGAGGGACATTCGGGTTGCTTCCATGTCTTGCTATTGTGAAAAGTGCTGCTGTGAATGCTGAGGTGCATGTATCTTTTCGAATTATAGTTTGTCTGGATGTGTGCCCAGGAGTGGGATTGCTGGTTCATATGGTAATTCTATTTTTAGTTTTTGAGGAACCTCCATACTGTTCTCCATAGTGGCTGCATCAATTTCATTCCCACCCCAGTAGTGTAGGAGGGTTCCCTTTTCTCCACACCCCTTCCAGCATTTATTTCTAGACATTTTAATGATGGCCATTCTGACCACTACGTGGTGATAACTCACTGTAGGTTTGATTTGCATTCTCTAATAATTAGAGATGTGGAGCATCTTTTCAGGTGCCTCTTGACCATCTGTATGTCTTTGCAGAAATGTCTATTTAGACCTTCTAAATTTCTGCCTATTTTTTTATTTTTTATTTTTTTTGAGTTGTATGAGCTGTATGTATATTTTAGAATTAATCCCTTGTTGGTCGCCATCATTTTCAGGTATTTTCTCCCAAACAGTGAGCACAGGTTCTGGAACAACTGGATACCCACATGCAGAAGAGTAAAGTTGGACCCTTACCTCCCCCCACCCCATATACAAAATCAACCGAAAATGGACCAAAGGCCTAGATGCAAGAACCAAAATTATAAAACTTGTAGAAGAAAACATGAGAGTACATCTTCATGACCTTGGATTAGATCATGATTTCTTAGATCTACCAAAAGCACAAGCAACAAAAGATAACATAGATGAATTGGATTTCCTCAAAATGAAAAACAGTTGTGTATAAAAGGAGCAAGGAATAAGATAATCCACCATCCAAAATGGCCCAAGATGTTTGCAAATCATCTATCTGATAAAAGACTGTAGCCCACCAGCCAAGCCCCGTGTGGTCCAGTGGAGTGTCTGTGAGGCCCCTCCCGTCCTCGGTGATCAGGGGATTTCAGACCCC
>NW_006792844.1:0-352 GCF_000442215.2 Lipotes vexillifer | reverse complement strand
CCTGTGCTCCGCAGCAGGAGAGGCCGCAACAGTGAGAGGCCCGCGTACCGCAAAAAAAAAAAACCAGTTTCCTGGAATCTCCTCCCTAATAAAGGACTTAAACTTGATTCCTTGCCTCAGGGCCTGCTTAGGGTTGGGATGAACCCAAACTAAAACACAGCATGGTCTTTCAACCCACTCACCTTGGCTCAAGTTACTTTCCTTGCTCTAATAGTCTCTCAAGACCCAGAAAATACCTCCCTCCACCCCTACTCCAAGCCTCCCTGATCAGCCCAGCCCATTGTGCCAGCTCCCTTTCCTGAACTTCTAAGCAATTATTGTCATTGCCCTTTTTTTTTTTTTTTTTTTTTAC
>NW_006792843.1:0-571 GCF_000442215.2 Lipotes vexillifer | reverse complement strand
GACTCTCAACCACTGCGCCACCAGGGAAGCCCGCCACTCGTTTTTAAGTTCACACCCTCTGTTGTGTAGACTATCAATTTGGACGTCAGTTCTCTAGGCTTGAGACCCAGCCTGGCAGTAACCCTGGCCAGGCGGTGCCCAGGCGACAAGGAGAGACACTGTGCCAAGGAGATGTAGGAGGGTGGCGCTGGCGCCTGAGAAGAACCCTCTCACGCGTAAGGCTCTCTCCCCTCGGTCCCTGTGGGTGGGGTCGGGAATCTGGCCCCTCCTCCCAGTACAGAGTAGATTGAGTGATAGGGGGTCACGTGACCTGAGCTGCACCAATCCAAGTCCTTTTCCGGCGAGCTTAACTTTGAGAGGGAACCGTTAAGACGCCCCGTGCCGGCAACACTGAGGCTTGTCCGCTGCGAGCTTTGGAGAGGGAGGAACCTGCTCCTACTGCTGGGGTCTTGGACAGCTCAATTTTTTTCCAACTCTTGTTCCCATCAGGTAAATTACAACAGCATTCTTTCTATAAATTACGCCTCTATTGACCTAAATTAAATTACCCAGGATCAAGATTTGGGGGTTA
>NW_006792842.1:0-331 GCF_000442215.2 Lipotes vexillifer | reverse complement strand
TGGGCAACCTTGTCTTGTTCCTGATCTTAGTGGAAATGTTTTCAGTTTTTCACCATTGAGGACTATGTTGGCTGCGGGTTTGTCATATATGGTCTTTATTATGTTGAGGAAATTTCCCTCTATGCCTACTTTCTGGAGGGTTTTTATCATAAATGGGTGTTGAATTTTGTCAAAAGCATTCTCTGCATCTATTGAGATGATCATATGGTTTTTCTCCTTCAATTTGTTAATATGGTTTATCACATTGATTGACTTGTATATATTGAACAATACTTGCATTCCTGGGATAAACCCCACTTGATCATGGTGTATGATCCTTTTAATGTGCTGT
>NW_006792840.1:0-1476 GCF_000442215.2 Lipotes vexillifer | reverse complement strand
AAAAAAAAAAAAAAAAAAAAAAAAAAAAAAAAAAAAAAAAGCATGATACTATAAATGAAAGACTTCAAAGATAAGTGCTTTACATACAAGCCAGAAAATAAAATCAGTTATTTGTGCAGTATTGCTAAGAATCTACACATAACTTAAATGCAATCAAATATTTTGTATTTTGAAACAGTCTTTTAATGTCCCTCTTTTCTTTTTCATTATTTTATTTTTTTATGGCAAAATTACCCTATGGCCAACTAGTTATGTGGTGAAAATGTTTGTGGCAAAGAAGTTTACAGCAAAAGTACCTAGAACCTGGTGGAAGATAAGACTTAACTAAAATAATGCAGCCAATCACTAAACAAATAAACAAGCAAATAACAATAACAAGCTACAGAGGGGCGGGAGGACCAGTACCCAGACTTGTTACAATATATTATCTAAAATGTCCAGTTTCCCTAAAAAACTGTGAGGCGTGCAAAGAAATAGGAAAGTAAGACCTACACATTGGAAAAAAAGCAGGCAACAGAAGTAACCAGATGCTGGAGTTATCAGAAAAATACTTAAAGTAACAATTATAAATATATTCACAGACATAAAGGAAACCAGATTAAAGAACTAAAGGAAGGATTATAAAGGAATAGTATAAACAATTGATTACATTAGATAATTTAGATGAAACGGACAAATTCTTAGACAAAAACTACTGAAACAGACTCAAGAAGAAATAGACAATCATCTGAATAGACCTATAACAAATAAAGAGATGGTAGTAAAAAAACAATAAAACTAATGAAGAAATGGCTTGACTGCTTAATTCTATCAAACATTTACAGAATTAATACCAATTCTTCATAAACTCTTCCAAAATACAGAAGAGGGAATATTCCCCAACTTATTTTTATGAAGCCAGTATTACCCTGATACCAAATCCAGATAAAGACATCACAAGAAAATAAAACTACAGACCAATATCTCTTATAAATATGGACACAAGAATCCCCGACAAATGATTACCAACGTGAATCCAGCAACATATAAAAAGAATTATACACCGTAACACAATGAGATTTATCCTAGGGATACAAGGTTGGTTTAACATCTGAAAATGATTCTATTGATCATGTTTTTTATTTTCTATATTTATGAACTTTGACATCCCTGGGGCCTGGAGAGATTGTCCCTCCCAGGGCTAATGAATTTGTAGAGATAGCAAAAAACTTACCTTTCATGCAAACCAACCAATCCAAAGTCCACATCCCAAACACCTCCTTTATCTAACTCACACGCCAAGCCAATATTTTCCTCACCTTACATCACCCCAGGGCCAGGTACCTGAAAAGTAGGCTGCACGCATGGAAACTACTCAAACTGTCCAATCCTAAGATTGCTCAAACTTGCCTACCATGCCTTGCCCATTCCTTCCTGTAGAAACGACCATAAGGCTGTGGGCCATGCATTCTTTTTTTTTTTTTTTTTTTTTTTTGC
>NW_006792839.1:0-256 GCF_000442215.2 Lipotes vexillifer | reverse complement strand
CCTGCGTGGTGATCGCGCCCTCGTAAATGAAGTTCTGGAAGGTAGATCCCGGCTCGGTAGCGGTGAAGGAACCGCTGCAGGCGAAGTAGTACTCCTGCTGCCACCCACCGTTGGGCAATTCCCGGATACCAGCGTCACGATCGTGATAGGTGAGGTTGACCAATACGGCGGACGCGGGGAAAGCCTGCTGGGAAACCAACTCCAGACCAGCGCCCACGTTTCGACGCAGACGTAGAACGGTGCTGGAAGCGATTGC
>NW_006792838.1:0-243 GCF_000442215.2 Lipotes vexillifer | reverse complement strand
AAAGCAATTAGAGAAAGAAGAACAAAAAAACCCCAAAGTTAGCAGCAGGAAAGAAATCATAAAATTCAGAACAGAAATAAATGGAAAAGAAATGAAGGAAACAATAGCATAGGTCAATAAAACTAAAAGTTGGTTCTTCAAGAAGATAAAGAAAATTGATAAACCATTAGCCAGGCTTAGCAAGAAAAAAAGAGAGAAGACTCAAATCAATAGAATTAGAAATGAAAAAGGAGAAGTAACAAT
>NW_006792837.1:0-270 GCF_000442215.2 Lipotes vexillifer | reverse complement strand
TTCTTGCATTTTGTCCATTCTATTTGCAAGATTTTGGATCATCTTTACTATCATTATTCTGAATTCTTTTGCAGGTAGACTGCTTATTTCCTCTTCATTTCTTAGGTCTGGCGTGTTTTTATCTTGCTCCTTCTTCTGTGGTGTTTTATTCTGTCTTCCCATTTTTCTTATCTTACTGTATTAGGGGTCTCCTTTTTGCAGGCTGCTGGTTCGTAGTTCCCGTTGTTTTTGATGTCTGTCTCCAGTGGCTAAGGTTGGTTCAGTGGGTTG
>NW_006792836.1:0-204 GCF_000442215.2 Lipotes vexillifer | reverse complement strand
AAAAGCTTTTAAGTTTCATTAGGTCCCATTTGTTTATTTTTGTTTTTATTTCCATTTCTCTACCAGGTGGGTCAAAACGGGTCTTGTTGTGATTTATGTTACAGAGTGTTCTGCCTATGTTTTCCTCTAAGAGTTTTAGAGTGGCCTTACATTTAGGTCTTTAATCCATTTGGAGTTTATTTTTGTGTATGGTGTTAGGAAGTG
>NW_006792835.1:0-908 GCF_000442215.2 Lipotes vexillifer | reverse complement strand
CTCACGGGCCCAGCCGCTCCGCGGCATGTGGTATCTTCCTGGACCGGGGCACGAACCCGTGTCACCTGCATCGGCAGGCGGACTCTCAATCACTGCGCCACCAGGGAAGCCCTGCTTGTATGTTTTTTAAGTTAACAAAGTGTCTTGTATACCTTTTTAAAAGATCCTTTCTGCAGCAGTGCTAGGAGGGCTATTTTAAGCAATAGCAAGATAAAAAAGTGAACATAACCAATCATTTTGTAAATGAGAAGAAATGCATACTATATCCAACATTTTCAATGTGGCAAATAGGTATGCTTACCAGTCACTATTTTAAGTGTTACAGATGAAATGCAGAGGGTTTTTTTTTTTCACTCTAGGATTTTCATTATATTTTCTATTGATTTTTATCACAGAATTATCGGATAAAGTTTCTCTGTAACTGATACGCTTTAGCAAACCTAATTTAACATCTTGCCCTCTCAGAACACTTGCAGTAAGAAAATGACCTTAGGCAGTGTTAAATTTAGGTCCAGTCAATAGTTTTCAAGAAGAGACAACTTGCACACTTTAAAAGTTTAAGCATCATCAGATTGAATAAATGCAGAGTTCACTATTGTAATTTTACACCTCTCAACAGGCAATAAATATGTATTATGAGCTAGTATATTTACAGTGTCATGATCTAAAACACCCGATGGAACATGAAGTTGCCTCAGTTCACTATAGCCTGTGGGACCTTGACTAAGACTCTTGCAGGGCTTCCCTGGAGGCGCAGTGGTTAAGAATCCACCTGCCAATGCAGGGGACACGGGTTCGAGCCGTGGTCCAGGAAGATCCCACATGCCGCAGAGCAACGAAGCCCATGAGCCACAACTACTGAAGCCCGCGCACCTAGAGCCTGTGCTCCACAACAAGAGAAGCCACCA
>NW_006792834.1:0-1752 GCF_000442215.2 Lipotes vexillifer | reverse complement strand
CTCGAAACTGTGTCCCCTGCATTGGCAGGCAGATTCTTAACCACTGTGCCACCAGGGAAGCCCACCACATTGGATTTTGATTTGGGTCAAGTCAGATGGGAAGTCATTAGAAAGCTTTGAATTGGAGCATGACTTTTGCTGGCTTAAATACTGAAGGGATATTAATGCAGAATAAATTATAGATGGGTAAGAGTGGAAACAGATCATGTATGATCTGTTGCAGTGGTCCATAAAGGAAGGAGGCTATCAGGAGACTGGGATCAGGGCAGGTTAGTGGTGGAGGAGGTGAGAGGTAGTCAGAGCCAGCATACACTTTGAAGAAGGAGCTGACAGGATTTACTACCAGGTCAAATGTGAGGTGTTGATAGAAATACAAGGGTCAAGGGTGACTCCAGAGTTTTGGCCTGAGCAAGTGGATACATGGAGCTGCCATTTCCTGAGTTGGGGACTACCAGGTGAGGAACAAGTATGGGAGTAATGCAAAATTTAGCTTTGCAAAGATTAAGTTTGAAATGCATATTAACCATCCAATGAGTTGGGCATATGAGTCTGGAGGTCAGGGCAGAAGACATAAATTTGAGAGTCATTAGTGTAGAGATGGTACTTAAAGCCTTTAGAGTGGATGAGATCACCTAGGAGTATAAAGGTAGAAAGATAGAAAATAAGTCTAAAGTCTGGGTCCTGGGACACCTCAATGTTTAGAAGTCAGGAAGAGGACAGTGAACCAGTTATGGGGTTGAGGAGTGACCACTGAGGATGGAGGAAGGCCAGGAGAATGTAGTGTCCTGGAAGCCAAATGAAGGAAATGTCTTGAGGAGGAAGTGTTTGCCTATGGTGTGGGAGGAATTAAATAATAAAGTAAAAAGCACTTGAAATTTTCAGGGCTCCTGGAGTGAGGAGGTGAGGAGTTTAGGTACAGAGAAAGAGAAGACAGGAAGTCAATGGAGACAGCTGAAGGTCCCAGGAACATGGCAGGACATCAAGGTCCATGAAGGAACGTCATCAATGAGAAGTCCCCATGTGGTGGAGAATGGCCAGCACCTTCCTAGGGATCATTTCCTCTAAACATCAGTATAAGTCTGCTCTACGTGGCTGCCATGCATTAGTGGCACTTTTCACAGATGAAGGAACAGAGACAGTCATGTTGAAAGGCTGCAGCTGGCCAAGAAGGTGAAATGCTTAGAGAGATAAACAGGAAAACAGAGTGAGAGGTGACCAGGAGAAATGGAATCTCCCTGAGGCCCCTTGGAGACCTTGGGGGAGGCGCTGGACTTCCCTTGGTTTGTGGGATGGAGTCATTAGCATTCTACTTAGATATTAAAGGAAAAGATGAACTGCATGCTGGAGGACGTGGGGTTACCTGAGTAGCATATATAAACTGAAAAGTGTGTAAGGGTATATGTGCGGGCATGTCCTTAGCAGCATTTTTTTATACTAACAAAGATTGGGAGACAGCTTGGATGTCTGACAGTGAGAGACTGACTAAGTAGATTAATAATGCTTCTTTTTAATGCAGCCATTAGAAATGATGACAAGGGCACATATTTGTTGAATGAGAGAAGCAGGTTTCAAAATAGCATGTTTAGTGGGATCCTAGTTTTGTAGGTAACATGTGCATATCTATGTGTGTGCAAGGAGAAACATTAAAACCATATTAATGGGCTTCCCTGGTGGCACAGTGGTTAAGAATCTGCCTGCCGATGCAAGGGACACGGGTTCGTGCCCCGGTCCGGGAAGATCCCACATGCCGCG